>NW_028275162.1:18326195-18639272 GCF_013281855.1 Momordica charantia | reverse complement strand
GTTTAATGTATCTAAAAATTCAGATTCATTCTCATCCTGATATATTATGTACCATTCAAATTTATGTATTTGCATTTAAGGAGGTTCATGTATGAATTTGAAAAGGTATAAGCTCAATTTAGACTAGTTAGCCAAGGGCGGTGCCTTTTCAATTAATATAAATAGGGATGTAAGCTTTGCCATGAAGGACAACATTTGATGAATGAAATTTCAGATTGAGTTTAGTCTCTCTCAAGCTTTAAGCTTCCTTTGTATTTTTGTGTTTAGAATGCATGTTTAGAACTTTCAATCTAGTTTGATAGATTAGGTTCTGGAGAGTTCGAAAAATCTTGAATCTAGGAACAAGTCCTCCTTCATTCTTGATCATTGATCATCTTTCAAAACAAAAATCTGTTTAACTTTCTTGGTGTTGGTTTATCATCTAGTTATTGAGGTTATTTTTATTATAGTTGTGGGGGGTTCACCTTGAATAAGAGAGTTCTGAAGTATAATTGTGGTAGTTCATTTATCAATTTTATGGACAGATTACATTGTCTTGAATATTTTTCCATTACTGATATTGTATATTTTTTGTATATGGTGCATGTACTCTGTTTTATGCAGTGAGAAAAAAATATAGAATAATAAAATTAATGATTTCATTATGTAAGCATTATTATGTATGTATCTATATATATATATGCAATTTTGGTGTGGCTTATTTTAAATTTCATTAATAATATGCAATTGAGAGGGACGTGGCTATTTGGAAATAAAGGTAAAGTAATTATCAAAAGAATTGAAAATTTAAAGGAAGATCCACAATTAAGATGTAACAAACATAGAACTGTATTGATTTCTAAGGTTATACATTTATCGTTCACTTCAAATTTCCATTCAGCAGAAAAAAAGAAATCATACAAATCTTTTACTACTCAAGATTTTGATTCTCCAACCTTTAACTTAATGCATCAACTGTAGTTAAAATGTAATGTATTTATGCAAAAAAGTGAGTGAGGTATGACCTAGTCCAGATGATCATTGGGAGAGCATGAGTGTCCTTCGGAAGGAATGACTAGCTTAATAGGTCAAGGTAGGCTAACTGGAATGAGCTGAAGTGTCTGGAATGAGTTGGAAGACCACTTGGCGAGAAAAGACCTGCACAAGGGAACAAACACTCCGACGCTCAAGTCAGTTTTGAGTCTGACCTTAGTATGGAGACCGAGCTAGAATAAAATACCTGACTAAAGAGTGAAGTGCCCTATGTTGAATTTTATACTCTAAACTTGAGGTTTGTAAACATAAAACAAATATTCATTCAATAAAGTTGTAATTGAACTTTCTCTTAGAATTCCATTAACCAAAATCCAAAAAACTAACATCCGAGGTTATGTCACGTAATTGGAACAGTATATAACAGATACACAATATATATTTAATATACAGTGTATCTATATACAGTATATCTTCGATATGCAGGTGGATAATGTTCGAGTAATAACCTAAAGGGTCTATAGTATATGGGTAAAGTTGGGTATCTTATCCTAGTAACACTATGGATACGACCCACTTTGTAATAGTTACAAATGACTTGAGGTCACTCGTGTGGAGACATGCAAGTGGGAGTATCCTATACAATGACTTTGTATAAGACCGAACCGCGAAATAGTTTATCCTTAGCTGTAACACCATTAGCTAATTGATTAATATTTCAATAGGATCAATAGGTAACTTGATCTCAATCCTGAATGAGTTATGGATTCCAGCCTGATAGGACTCGTCCTTTGAATTTGTATGGGTGAGAGTGGCCCGAGTTGCCGACTCAATATTCCTATCATTTTAGGGACGAGACCGAGTAGGGAGCTAGGAACACAACAACACAAGATGGAATTCACTCCTTCCCGACTTTAGGCTAAGTAGATGAGTATTCTCTTAAGTGCCGACTCCGAGACTTGAACAAGGGCACCCACCCCTCACAGGCTCGAGAGGGACTTTCGATTATTGGTCGGACCATAACTGGGTTGTTCATTAGAGAATTAGCGGTACTTAAGGTCTAAGATGTAACAAAGGAATAAAACTATAATTTGATCCAACTGTGATTACGAACATTTGTGAATGATTGACTTACCGCTAATGGTCAAAGCCCATTGACGCAAAATATTCTACAGTGAGAAGAGTGTAGCTGTGAGTCTTTAGTGGAGTGACCAACAGTTAACAAATGTTGATTAATATGGTTAATGAGTTTAATCAATTAATCTCATATCATTAGAGCTTCTAATCTATGGGTCTATTAGGTCTTCTTGCTATCTCGTAAAAGATAGTTAAGAACATTTAGTCTTGAACAGAATTTGAATTGTTCAAATTTGTTAAAGGGAATTAAAATTAATTGTATGTTGATACATTATGAGATAAAGTTAATTTTGAATTGCATTCAAAATAATGAGAGAGATGGATATTAGAATTTGATTGTTGATTAATTTAAGTTTAATTTAATTAAATTAAATTAATTAAATTAATGAGTTATGTTCATTTGGTTAAATTAAATTAGATTTAATTTAATTTAATTAATAATTCTTTTTGTAATTAATTAATTTAATTTAGTTAATTATTAATTTAATTGAATTTGTTTTAATTAAATTAAAAAAGAAAAAAAGAGGAAACTTTCCACTACCCATCATTAATGGTGGGAAGTGGGGACTTCCCCCTCACTCTTCCTCCCTTATAAAAGGAAGGTTCTCCTCCATTTTTGTTGTCGGTCGAATGAGTTTCTAAAACTCTTACGAAAAATCGCTCTCTCGATTTCTCAATCTCCCTTTCAGTTTAAAACGGTTCCCACAAACCGAGTTCTTAACATTTAGAGGATAGCGAGAAAGGCCTTTTGGTGGCGTTGGTGTCTACATGAAGAAGTGTCTTCAAAGGTATTTTTCACTACTTTTTAATCATGCTTACATCTTTTCTTTGTTGGAACTCCAAAACAAGATCGAAGAACACACGTTCACACGCTTCCGCTGTGGAATTCTATCCCTTCACCCTATTTAGGTTCGAGTATCCGACCAGAGGTTCAGCATGTCGAGACCAAGGTCGGCAGCTATTCCAATTCATACGCTTGTCATCTGGAATTTGGCTAAGTATGGAAGGTTGTTTCTCCCTTGAATGATCTTTAGGGTAGACCATCGAGTCGGCCACTAAGGATAACCTTCATGTCGGCCTTCAGGAAAGACCTTTATGAGGTCGGTTCTCAGGGAAGATCTTCAGGTTTGCTACTAGGGAATGTCTTCAAGTCAACCATTAGGGGAGACCATCAAGTTGGCAACCATGGGAGACCTTCAGATCGACCTTTAGGAAAAACCTTCAAGTTGTCCTTCAAGGAAGATCTTCACGTTGGCTTTTAGGGAAGACTTTTAGGTCAGCCGCGAGGGAAGACCTTCATATTGATGGTTATGATATCGAGGTAATTCATTGATGACTATTATTGTAAAGCCCCCCGAATTTCACCACGAAGAATGGGGTAACGTTGCCATATTATCTATTCACCCTTTTTCCATTAAAGGAAACATAAAGTGGAATGTCCCCGAAATTTCGACATGAAATATCGAGGTAACGCTATCACCTACCCTATTCAGCTCTTCTCCAACAAAAAGACATGAAGCACTTATTTTAATAACAACCGTGGGTTTACTGTCACAACCAAATCCTAAGAACGCATGTTTGCCTCAGTGGCTAGTAATCCAATAAGAAAAAGAGAACAGTCATTCGGTCCAACAATCCAAAATACACCAGAGGTTCAAATAATAAGTATGGCAAAAACAAACAACAACTCGCCCAAAAAGAATGAAATAAAGAAAAACGTTCCGTGAGTCAACCAATATCTAGTACACCACTAACAATAAGTCTCTAACGCTCCAAGCAATGAAACTACAATTCAGCTATCCTAGACAAAAAACGCAGCTAGTGGTCCCTCTTCGGTCAAACCTCCTCCATGTCATCACCACGGTCAAGGGTCCTGTTTACACCTGAAACAATTAAAGTAGGGGGTGAGTACATAAAATACTCCATAAGTAGCCCTCACTAACTATTCACCAAACAGTATACTCACAATCACAGCGACATTAAACACAATAATTAGATAATCAAACATCAAGAATTTTATAACCGTAAATTAACATTTCTACACACACATCCAAACTCCAGGACTCTCGTGACTTTGATCATACGACCCACTAGCCTCTAACTCCCTCGAGCTACCACTTGCTCTAAACCCTGAGTTAGTAGTCCAAGTCTAACTCTTCGAGGCGTATCGACCCTTAACATTTATCCCCAAGGTATCGACATCTCTCTACCGAAGCTTGGCGTTAGACCTTGTCATTTATCCCCAAGGTCTTGAACTATTGCTCATAACCACCACTCCATGTTAGTCCTCCAAGTCTAACTCCTCGAGTCGTATCGGCCCTTGACATTTATCCCTAAGACCCCGACACTCCTCTATGGAAACTTGGTGTTTGACCTTGCCATTTATTCCCAAGACCTTGAACTGTGCATCGGCCTTTGGCATTTATCCCCAAGGCCCCGACGACAACTCAACGTATTAGTTCTTGACCACCACCACGTATAGACTCAATACTCATCATCAAATAAACTCATCATGCCGACCCCTGACCCTTTGTACCCTGAGTCTCGACACTCCTCTCTACCAAGACTGGTGTATCGACCCCCGACCTTTTGTATTCGAAGCATCGACACCCAATAGTGACGTATCAGCCCCCGAACTTTTACTCACGGGACCCTAACACCCATCCAACATCCTTTTCGTAACAAACCAACACTGACATTCCACTCCTAGTTTTCAACAAGGGTTCTAGCACAAGATATCACATCATGCTAGTCACAACAATCTCCACAACAAGGAAAATGCAACATGCTTATAACTAGTCAATAGCGACCACAATCAGTCTTTCCATAACATCAGGCATTCTACTCACATGTTTAGCAAAACACCACACTTTTTACCATGCTAACAGATGAAGCAAGACCAACATATTCCAATCGACAAGTATAATGCATGCATTATTTCCATAGTTCATTCCAAAACAAATCCACAGCAAACCTGTACATATTACTAAACTAGGGATAGCCATAAAGGATCGTCCAACATACCCAAGAAAATCGACACAGCAGTCACACTCAGAAAACATAAGATCCAACAAATGCTTCACAACATTCTAGCTAACCACCACTAATATAGCTCAGCAACAGCAGTCAACAATTAAGCAAAATCGAGTCCAACATTAACAAGTATAATAGGATCATTTTACAGATTCAAGCACAACAAGACACAAAACCGGACAGGATTAATGAAAGCAGACATACAAATTTAGAGTAGTGAAAACAACAACGCAAGGATTTATTCAATATGATCAGTATACAATCACTCACACACACACCTCTGGTACTACTTACACACTGGTACGCTCCTAAATCTTGCGTCGATTCAATACCGAAGCAACAAAAACAAACCAAACAATAGTTACAACAAAGCTTCTACCAAACGAACATGATCCCAAAGGGATTTGAAAGGTCTGTTACCGTCGAACTGACTTCTTTTAGGTGTGAGTAGTTTGAATCTAACTCGAATAGGCGTGGGTTATGTAAAACGGTCTTCAAACGATTATGGGTAGATGCCGAACGTCACAAATGATGCTGTATGCATGGTTGTCGCAAGGAGAAAACACACCGAAGGGAGCAACGCTACTCTGCGCCGTGGAAAGACAACACTCGCGGTCACCAACCACCACAAATCAACGCCGCCAGACCAACGCCTCGCAACCCGCACCCACCTGTAGCAGAATCGTCGCCTCCGCTGCCGATAATTGTGTAGTGCGCTGCTCGCTGCTGCTCGTCGGAAATGGGGACGTACCACGGCCCGCCGGAATTTGGGAACGCGTCACTGTGGGATGGAGTCGCCGACGTCGGAAGGTGAGGGCACGAATGGTCTTTCGAAGAAGAAGAAGAAGAAGAGCACGAGGGCTAGGGGTTCACGACAAAGTGATTTGGGGGTTAGGGTTTTCCACTATCTTTTCTCTTTTGTTTTTTTTTTTTTTTAAAAAAGAAGAAGACCCACTTAACCAATATTTTTGTTAAAACAAAACAAGGCCCATGAACTTAAAAGATTAGAATCCTAGTCCTAACATCCCTAAACTTAATTATCTCCAATAATAGAAGTAAGCAATCGGCCCAACGACCCAGGACAATTGCCAAAGAAAACAAACTCTTTGTTAAACAATAATTAAATACGTACATACAAGCCAATAACTCACAACAAATACCACAGCAGCTCGAAATAAAATAAAATAGAACAATTAAATTAGATTAAAATAATTTCTAAGAAAAGAACCCCAAGACTCGAGGGTAATCTAACCTGAGTAACGCAGGGCGTTACAATTATTACCAAGTTGATGGTTATGATATGGTGGTACTTTGATGATTGGATTAGATTGTTTACAATCATAAATTTCTGCAAGTTAAAACTGATCTATTCAAGCACGCAAAGTAGTTCAACAACATATATATAATTTATACTTAATAGTTTATGTTCCTTTTAAGATGAAGATGGTATATATGATATATAGTTAGAGAGTTATGATTACATTAAGAGAAACAATAATATATATGTCATATATTACAACAATATATATGTCATATATAATTTATAGTTCAGGTATAAGTGATTAAATCATGTTTCGAAAGAACGTATTATATTCAATAAAACATTTACAATTTTGTCTTTTGAAATATGCCATAATTTATTCAAAAAGTTACGTTTTTACATTTAATAAGATATATATTGAATGATAGTTATAGACTATAATATATATAACCTCATCAAAATATGTAATGATGTTTTATAATAAAGATATATTATTCAGTTTTTTGTCTGTATATATTTCTTCAAATTATGATGTTGGCTTATATTCTCAATGGTGTTATTTTTATGTATATAGTGAATTACCATTTTTAATAGTGAATTAAATGTTAAGAAGCACAATGGTATATATCATATAAATTATAATTGAGATTTATATATATAATATTTAAGAAATAGTTAACATTATAATATAAAGTAACAACAATAATGTTTTAATTGTATACAAAAAATGGGTAAGGGAAAATTTGCATATCTTTCGATTGTGCAAGGAAAAATTGCATGATTTTTTATTGTGACCATATCTTCCACAATGACCACATTTAACACGCTTCTTAAATTCCATTTACGAAGGAAATTCTCATTTTCTTGGGTCTACCAATAGAATATTTTACATTTGGTGGCAAAATGTTTATGCTCTTAACATCTTTTGGAATATTCCAATTTGATTGGTTACCTAATACATGGTGGATGCATCTACTCTAAATAGGACATATATACTTGTTGGAATAGTATGGTGAGACGTAATCTTTGGTAGGCAAATGCTTTTGTGTTAATACAATGTATGCATGAGCATAAGGTATTTGAAAGATATCCCACAGATGACACGTAACGCTTTGATTTGGAACTATTCAAACTATTTAATCTTATCAATTACCTGTAATTTTCGTTATTGATAGGATTGCTTATAAATGAAAATAAATAAATATACACTATAGTTACACAACTTTACCATGTAAAATGTTAGGATAAAATACATTTTTGGTCCATGAGTTTTGAACTAAGTGCCTATTTGATATTTGAAGTTCAAAAAGTGACACTTTAATCCCTAAAGTTTGAGACATGATTCTAAATAGTCCTCAAGATCATTTTACCGTTATTTGACTAACGCAAAAAATGATGTGGCATAGTTAAGGTGACAATTTTTAAATGAGGTGACAACTTTTATTAGTTTTATATTAGTTTAGGCATATGACTTTTTCATTTTATTTTTCTCTTCCATCTCCCCTCTCTTCATCCATCCTCCTTTGTTCTTCAGCATCTTCTTGTGCTTATAACGAACACTACTAGAGCCATATTTATTTGTCAAAATCTTATATGGAGATGAAGTTAAATGAGTTATTGCCAAAATCTTCTACTGTGTACAAAGTTAAATGAGTCATTGTCAAAATCTTCTACTATGTACAAGTCCAAGAATCCACTTATATAGAAATCTGCATAGGAAAATAGGAGAAAAAAGGCTGAAACTGAAATTCAAAACCCTCACTTTCAAAACCTTGCTCGTTTCAGTAATGACATATTGGCAAGCTGCAATTTACATCTCGAGCTTACTCACTGCGGATGCATATGAAGCAGACACAACCACATTTGATGAATCATGTCAAAGGAAGCACCGACATAGGTTTTTACCTATATTGGATCATGGAACACAACTTCTGAAAAACATAAGACTATAAAGTTATGATTCTCATCCGTAAAAAGTAAGGACACAAGTGTTTAGGGTATTTTGTCTCCTAAGAACGTATTTATGCTCATGCAGTTTTTGGCAATTTCCACCACTTTCTTTTTACTTTCCTACATTATTCTCAATTATTTAGCTATATAATCTCAATGAATTAATTATCTTTTCAGATTATATATGCTCTGCTTTATGAGGGAAAAATAGAGAATAGTTAACCATGACAATGATCATCCTTCCCAACTTCCTCAATTTAGTGGCTCCACCTTTCACCTTCCTTTCGTTATTTCTTCTATTGTTGCCTTACTTCTTGACTTTTAAATCCACTATCAATCGTTTTTGCTCTCTTCAGTGAAAATATTGTCCGAAAGATCATTCTCATCACTGGAGCTTCCCCGAGCATTGGTGAGGTAACAAATTTAAAGTTATTCAGAACAGAGATAGAGTTAAAGAAATAGACCAAATGTTAAAGCCAATGAGTCACCACCAAAACAAAATTGCAGAGAAAGATGGCTCTTGCGGGGTGCGTGACAAGCACGAGAAGATGGCAAGGAGGAAGAAGGGAAGAAAAGAATGGATGAGGAGAAAGGAGAGGGAAAAGAAAAATTAAATGAACAAATAATAAAAAAAACCTGAAACTAATATAAAACTAGTAAAAGCTGCCACATCGTTTAAAAATTGCAACCTTCACTATGCCACATCATTTTTTCGTTAGTCAACTAACGGTAAAATGATCTTGATGACTATTTAGACCCATTTCTCAAACGACAGAGACTAAATTGTCATTTTTTGAACTTTAGGGGCCAAATAGGTATTTAGTTCAAAACTTAGGGACCAAAAGTGTATTTTATCCTAAATGTTAAATATAAGAAATATCAAACAATAATATAATATATTCAATAAACACTCATATATAGGTAAACTAAAAATTATTTAACTTAGTACTTCAATTTTTGCAAATCATAATATTAAAAAAGACAAAACTAACATAATCAGTATAGGTATGTTATCGTAACTATACAAGACACACCCTATCAACAAATAACTCCTCCTAAACATACCAAACTAAATGATAAATACCATAAAAAAAAAGAAGATTATAATATATATACTCTTACATCTTATTTCATAACATTAAAAACATTCTGATATTTAACTTATTAATATCTAACAAATTACAAGATATTTAATATATATCTCTATTTTAACAGATCTATAACTTCAATACTCAAACTCAATTTATACACCCTATAAGTAATTAAAACATTAATTATATACCTTTTAGTTTAGACAATGCCTTTATAAAAATAGCAAAGTGTAGCATATATACATGTTAACCAAGGGATGAAAATTAAAAAGTAGTAAAATACTTACTTCATTGTATGTTAATATGCGAGAACTCAAGTGTATGGACAATTAAGTCACGAGCCATCAGAGCTCAATCATATAAGTGGTTCAACTCAAAAGGATAAAAGCTAGATGAGTTACCTTTAGATGGTCAAATGTCAAGATTAGACAGAATATTCACTACACTCAACGTCAAAACACTTAATAAGTTTGATGACCAACAAAACCTGAATGTTTCTCTATAATGCATCATAAGCTACACCACACAAAGGAATACACCGGGAGGTTTTGCACTTGGTAGAGGAAATAAAAACCTCTTTAACTTTTATTCAAAATCGACTTCAAAACTATCTTGAAAAGACTACAAATGGACCTATTTATAGACTAAATTCATTGACCAATTTAAGGGAAAATAAGACAATATTAAAATCCTAAAACCAAAGGAAAGAAAATAAATCTAACATAATACTTCTCTCGTCTAAAAAGTAATTGCCTAAAACTAATAAAGAAAATGATTATGAAAATTAAAGGCAAAATCTAAGACAATATCAAGAGTGTTCAAACAAATAAGGAAAATGTTTTCCGTCATGGATGCGTTGGCAGACATGGGTTGTAGGGTAGAGAAGGGCGCACGTAGGGTAAGACTGCATGGGTGTTGGCGAGGTGTAGGCATGCATATGGGTTAGTGGCATTAGTGCTGGATGTGGTGATGGATATGAGTGAAGATGCATGCGGGCAAGGACGTGCGTAGGTAGAGGTGTGTGCTCATGAGTGTATGTGTCTGATAGTGGAGATGTATTGGTAAGGCTAGTATAGGTGCGACATGACGTGAACGTAGAGGTATGGTGACAAAAGGTGTACAGTAGGGTTGCCATGAGCGTGTGAAGGGTTGAACGTTGGCGTGGTCATGGGCGTTGGTGTGTGTATGGGGTCTGTACTTGTGAAGTTAGCGTACAAGGGTAGGTCGTGTTGGGCATGCAACTGGGCGTGTGCATGCAATGATGAACGATTATTGTTCATCATGCATGCAATTGGTCTTGACATAGTTGTTTTTATTGGCTACTTGAACTTTTTCTTGAACCTCAATGTACTTCTTAATTTTTAAGTATTTGTAATATATGATTGTAGGTCTAATAAATTTTCCTCTTTTTACAAGTCCTCTCCACTTGATCTTTACTCTTTGAAGTAGGTGGACTCTTGGAGTTTTGGGGTCATGATAATATCATCTCATCATTCTTTGAGATGATTCGTCTTTGAATGAAGTTGGTTGCCTACCTTCAAACGCATAAAGTTAGTCCAATGATAAGCTTCAATAGTTGGACCCCTACCTTATTGAAGTGTTAAAACTTCGTTTTCCTTTTTGACTCCTTTAAGGATTTCGTAGTTTCTTCGTTTTTTGCCTCCACAAGTGGTTTGACTACTTGATATTCTTGAAGTCCTTGATTTTTCTTTTCGGATGAGCTTGCTTCTTGCTCATTTTCTTCATCTTCAATTCTTCTTCTCAACAATGGTAACTTCTTAGGCATCTCCTTGGGTAGCACTTCTAGAAAATCTTGTAAAAGCTCAACAAAAACACTACCCTCTTGGATCAGGAGATTATTATCTTCATACAAATATAAAAGTAGTAATTGAATGACACCTAAATCTCGTTCAATATCTTCTTTTCTAGACTTGAGGTTCATAGCTTTCTTACCTTTATTGGTAGCCTTTTTCTTTTCTTCATTTTGGAATCTAATAACTTCCTTTTTATTCGACTCAAACTTTCTTTCCTGCAATTTAAGTTGATCAATATGCACTTATTGTGGATAAAGTGGTACTAATGTGGTTTTGTTTCTATTAAAAGTAAAAGAATATCGATTGAGAAAACCATCATAAGAAAAATTTCTCTTAAATTGCCACGGTCTTCCTAGGAAAAAATCACCAGCATGCATATGTACAACATCGCAAAGCACATCATCTTTAACCATGGTAAGTTATAGGACCATACCTGTGGTATCAGTGGCAGATCCAGAAATTTTGTTGAGGGGGCCTTAACAAATAAGTAATTCTGAAAAATCATAAATGAAATGAACTATATTTTAATACATGATCACAATTGTCCTCTACGAGTTTTCATATTATGAAATCACTGCATAATATCTTCATTATCTATTTTATCAAATAAATCTTTCTCAATGTATGTGATAAGACTATCATTCATTCACTGGTCTCCCATCCGATTACGCAATTGTGTCTTTACAATACTTATAGCAGCAAATGTTTTCTCCACGATAGCTGTTGCAACTGGTAAGACTAATGCTAATGTGTACCACCAATAAATTGATTATAGACTTTATCTTTAGCTGTCATCACCATGTTTGGCGCAATATCACTAATATTTGTTAGTTCAACAAACATAAGATTTGAACGCATATCAATGACGTAATTTTGAAGTTGGCCCTCAAGAACAATAAGATCAGTAATTGAAAAATCTCTACGATAAAATTAGGTGAGAAAATTTATTTTTTGTCTTTCAAAAGTATCAAATGAGTTGCTAAGATTCAGACATACTACACAATAAAACAAATCAGTACTTATTTCAGTAAAACGATTATTCAGCTCTTGAAGTTGCATATCCATGATCGTGTAAAAAACCTCAACATGGTAAATGTGCATATTTGTGATTGGCTGAGATTTTCGTCTTTTCCTCCATCGAATTGAAAACATACCATCCATCTCTCAATATCATGCTTATCACAAAAATTAGAAACTTGATCGAGCATTGAATTCCAACCCGATTCTCTCATTGTTTGTAATCTTTCTTTACAAATCCTAACAAAATTGATTTCATTCACAATATCTTGATATTTTCTCTGCAGTGCTTGAGGACAATTCATTTATGCTTCCCAATATAACTTTCATAAGATGCATATGAAAAAATGAAATCAAATGTTTGAATTGAATATATTAAAACTTTTGCTTCATATTTTTATTCAGAAGTTGACCCATCCTCTACAACTGTCTCGAGTATATCACCAATTGATGAAAACATTACAATAAATCTAACTAGAGTATTGTAATGTGATCCCTATCATGTATCTCCTGGTTGTTTAATCATTGTTTCTTTATTTAGTCATCGCTCAATTGATATCTCACCATTATCCAAAGCTTCGAGAATTCATTGTGTTTTTCTCTTAAAATATCTCGACGTTTTGTTGATGTTCTAAAAACATTTACCACATTTACAACTAACAAAAGAATACCACTGATCTCTACATAATTTTGTGCAATAGCTACCAAAGTTAATGGGAGTCGATGAGAAAAACAATAAGGGTAAAATGCACATTCATTTTCTTTCAAAATTCATGCTTTCAATCAATTAAATTCACCATGTATATTGCTTGCTCCATCATATCCTTATCCTTGCAAACTACCAATGCTTAAGTCATGTTTCAAAAAAAATCCATCAATAGCTTCCTTAAACGATAGAGAATTTGTAATAGTAACATGTACAATACTAGCAATTCGTTCAATCACATGTCCTTTGTCCACATATCTCAACGCAATTGACATATGCTCTTTCAAAGATATATCCTTCGACTCATCAATCAAAATTGAAAATAACTGTATTAAAAATTTTCACTACAATACAATTCACAACATCTTATGAACATTTCTCAAAGCAACATCTTCAATATCCTTAGTGTGGTTGCATAGCCACTATAAGAGTTCAAGAAAATTTCCTCGATTTTTTTAATCTTCATTTTCATCATACCCACGTAATGGAAGCCCTTCTTGTAACAAAAATCGAGCACACTCAATTGTTGCACCTAATCGAGTTCGATAATCAATTCTTGCTTGGTCAGACATTTTACTAATAAATGTTTCGATGTGTTGTTTTTGCTTCAAAAGAGCTTCACATCTACACCAAGCTTGGTTATGCACACTATTTGGTCCTCTAACATTAGTATGTAATTTCTCTTTTTTCTTCCAATTTGAAAATCCTTCACCAACAAAATGGTCACCTCTTGATTATTCTCCGACTTCTGGTTTAAATATATAGCAACATAAACAAAAGGCATCATCTTTCGAAATACTATATTCCAATAAATTAGAATATTCAGTAAACTAAGCTGGATTAAATCATCTTGATTGTGACCCAAATTTCTTCAATGAAAGAGTGTGATTTTGTGGCTGACAAAGTCCTTTTTGTAAATATGCTCTAACTACAATTGTAATCAAGAATTCTAGTTCTTAGAACCAGATAATTCTTCTAAATTTACTTCCGTAAGATATCTATAATAACTACTATTACTTTTCTTCAAGGGTGATGATGACCCAATCAATTTTCTTTTATAGTACCTCTCCATTTAGATTTCAAATTAAATATACAAGAACATTAATAAAAATAAAATAAAAAGCAAAAACATAAAATAAGAACGCTAATAATTATAGGTATAAAATAGTTTAAACATAAAAGTATTATATTCTAACCCTAATTTTTACCAACTATTATATTTAAAATAACTTCAAATTAATATCATATATGAGGTAAAGTTAAGAAAATGTACCTTAGACAATTAACCTCCAAATAGTCGACTTCCTTAGACTTGCAGACTGCAAAATGAAAATAAAAAAATAATATAAATAAAAAGAACAAAATCTTGAAACTAATGATTTAAAGAGAAAAAACGATATCAATAGGCGATACAATAATAGAAAACATATTACCTATGTGTAATGACAACATATAAATTGAAAGAAAAAAAAAGTTAGCCTTGAAATTGCCAGCAACAATTAGATTAAAGAGACGACAATGATGTATCAATTCAAAAGAATGTCTTGTATGTTCAAAAGAGTAGATGGTGTTTACACCATTTAAAATTAGGGTTTAAATATTATGCTAATATATATATATATTTCTCACATTGGTTAGGGAAAAGGGCGATCCATGGTATATAAAGGAGGACAATTATCTTCATTGGTATGAGACCTTTTGGGTGAAACCAAAAGTAAAGCCATGAAGGCTATGCCCAAAGCGGACGGGGTACTTGGGGTCCTCGTAGGACACAGGTCATCTGTTTTGGCTCCATTATCCCAACATTTATTTTAATTTTTCAAAAATTAACTTAACTATATAATTTTTAGGAAATATTTTTACTTGTTTTAACCTTATTTATAGATAAATTTGGCAATAAATACATACTTCAAAATTTTTAAAAAATAATGTTTTTTTTAAATAACATAAATAATGTAGTTTCAAAAGTATTTAAAAAAAAATATGGTAGAGAAATCGCAGCCATTGGATACGATTAATGACCGCGATTTAAAATGGCTGCGACTTCCATGTGTGTGGCTCCAGCAAGCCAGGAGCCACATGGGAGGACCAGGCAACTCATTATCAATTCTGAGTGAGTTATGGACTCCTGTCCGTGAATGCTCGTCTTTCAATTTGTATGGGTGAGAGTGGCCTGAATCGCCGACTCAACATTCCTACCATTTTTGGGATGAGACTGAGTAGGGGGATGGGAACATAACTACACAAGAAGGAATTCACTCATTCTAGACTTTAGGGGACTAGAACAAGGGGCTCCACCCTCTCATTGGCCCGAAACGGACTTCCAGTTATTGGTTTGACCATAACCGGATTGTTCATTAGAGGATTAGCGGTATTTAAGGTACAAAATGTAACACAGGGGTAAAACAGTAATTTGACCCATCTGTGGTTCCGAACACTCGTGAAGGATTGACTTGCCATCAATAATCAATATCCGTGGACACATAAACATTCTACATTGAGAAGAGTTCAGTTGTGGGTCTTTATTAGAGTGACCAACAGCTAACGAATGTTTATTATTATGATTAATGAGTTTAATCAAATAATCTCGTATCTTTGGAGCTTTTAGTTTGTAGGTCCATTAGATCCCCCTACTAGCTCGTGAAAGATAGTTAAGAACATTTTGTTTTGAAAATAATTTGAGATATACAAATTTATTAAAGGAATTTTGAGTTAATTGTATATGATACAATTAATATAATGTATGATGATGCATTATAAAAACTTTATATTATGAGAGAATTATGTGAATTGGATTCATATTAAAACTATAGGTTGAAATTTAATGTGAATTAGATTCATATTTGTAATGCCCCAGGCCTAGGCTTCGGAGTAGGATTTGGAATGTGGATTTGACACCTCTTCATGTGACTTCTGACTAGAGATTAAGGGTACATGAATGAACCGATACCACATCTAAATGAGAGGGATCCTGAGATCATGGAAGAATGGTCAAGAAAGGGTTAAAAGAATTGATAGTCACTGCCTATACTAATAAGGTGCACCTTCATTTTCGGTAACTCAATCGTAAGAACTCCAAAGTTAAGCGTTCTTAGTTACTTTATTAGGAAGCATATGAGTGAGGACAAAGCATGTTGGGACTCGTGTTGGTCCTAAGTAGCTCAGAACTAGACAGTGGTGTGGCCAAGTCGCAGGGGATGCCGGGGCAAAGAGGTGCCAAATCCGGATTTCGAATCCTAGTCAAAACTCTGGGATTTATTTATTAAACTAAATATATATATATATATATATATATATTTAATTAATTAATTAACTACCACAGTAGTTTTGGTGTAAGGTGGAGAGTAGGAAGTTAGTCTCACTTCTCTATCTTCCCCCTCTCGTTAAAAACAAAACACATAAATATTATATGTTAGGTTGTTTTTCGATCCCAAGAACTCTCTCTCAAATTTTTCCCTGTATACTTTAAAGGAAGGTTCCTACATAACTAAGTTCTTTACGTCTAGAGGATAGTCGGGAAGATCTATTGATTTAACAGAAGAAAAATTCTTCAAGGGTAAGAGTATTTTCTTCCCTGTATTTTTGTTCTATGTAATTGCTAATTCAAAAAAAGAAAAAAAAAAATCAAACACAAGCGATAAATCGCTTCCGCTGAGGATTCGGTCCTATCATCAAGATCATGACTTTTTTGGCTCATCGATCTTAACCGGATCCCCTTTTTGAATCGGTTGCTCATTTGAGCGTTTTGGACTTTGATACTATATCAATATTCATGGGATTACATCTCAAAACTAATTGGAAATAAGATAGAGTAGCTCATATCTATGATAAACTATTGTAAGATTCTTTTTCATTTCAACGTGGGATTCTTAACAGATTCGACTTGGTCTCACTACTTCTAGAAGTTAGATCTAATGAATTAGTTATTATTTTGGAGGGCCTCTCGATAAACCTTAACCAATACCAATAGTTTATGAGACACTTTTGTATATCATAAAATGCTTGAACTCGCCTCATGCTATGCAAGTTTTTTTTTTTTTTTTTTTTTTTTGAAATCAAAACAGACATCACAACAAAAACGAAATTAAAAAAGCAAATCAAGGCATTCTGAATCTAATGCCATCGTGATATCCGCCGGCCACGCCTTAACCCAAACGGACTGTTCCTAAAGTTGAAGAGCCTGCTTCGCTAAAAGGTGAGCAACATAATTGTTGCATAAAAAAAATTTGCATCCTCAACAATCGACCCCGCCTCTGAAAGATCTTCTTCATCCCGAGCAAAAAGGTTGTAGATATGTAGAGAATCAGTTTTCAATTGGATCGGCGAATTCCCATTTCCATCGCAACACGAAGGCCTTCCACTGCTGCAAGCTCTTCAACATCATCCACGGATGCTACATTCCCCAAGTATTTTGTAGCCGAAACTATTACTTGACCTCTATGATCTCTTATAATGATTCTCAAACCTGCATTAAAATCAGTCGAGAAAAAAGAAGCATCTGTGTTTAATTTAAAGACCCCCTCTTTTGCAGGGTACCAAGTAGTATGATTCTGAACTTGACGGCTTCGAGAATGCTGTAAAAAACTTTTGATTATCGTCTTGATTGTCTCTCGATGCCATGCAAGTATTAAACTAGTAACTGTAGTGAATTATTAGTATATATCTTTATGTTAAACTAGTAAAGTTAATGATAGTGTTAACCGCCATATAACTCAGTTTGGTTAGTTATACAAGTCTTTCTCTTTATTTTATTTTCTTGATTATTTTTTTTTTAACAAAAATCTTTCTAATATATAAATATATTTTTAAGAATAAGAAGCTTTTGAATGCTTGCAAATTACTGCTAATATATTATATAAAAGTAGGTAACTTTAAATTCGGATCAAAATATCACTTCATGGTAGAAATCGTATCTAATAGAAAATTGCAATATTTTGGTCAAACAATCTCTATAACCACGCTGTAAAAAAAAAGTTTGACAAGCTTAGAAACTAGATTATGTATTCTTCAAAATTGGATATGGATATTATGTCTTTTCGTAGAATATTATGTTAAAACCTAAATACTACCATTTTCTTGAGGTAATTTTCTTGACTAACATATGATTGAATTATTTCAATGAAAATTAGCTAGATAGACAATTTTTTGTTCAAATATAAAGGGTAATATGTAGATTAGGTTCTACTACTTTCACAAAAAGTTAAAAATAAGAAAAATCATGCATTATTTTTTTTTCCGAAAGAACTACTCTACTTTTTGGATAAATAAAGAATATAGTCCCTGGCCAAGAACAGGGATTTTTGTTGTTTTAAATATTGTAAATCTGAAACTTTATTAAGAAACTATACATGTTCTAAAAGATGGTAGGAAAGTGCGATAAGTTTTGTGAAAGGCTGAGTGCGTGGTTAAGAGTGATGGTAAAATTAGTGATTTCGAAAAAATAGATTAAGTATGTCTCCAAAGGGATAGCTGAGTGTTGAGGACTTAAGGAATATCATACAAGATATAGGGACACTGCGCATACCTGCAGATATAGGCCTAAAAGAAGAGATTAAATATAATTGATTTTCTAAAATTACTATTAAAATGATATTTTAAAAATCAATTTAACTAAATTGGATTTAAACTTTCCTAAAATCAATTTTTTAATTTGGTAGAAAGCGATTTTTGTAATGGCAAAAGTGATTTCAAACACACCCTAAAAGAATTTGTCTTCTAGCTAGCAAATATTAAATGGAAAGAAAATAACAAATATAGAACCTCCAACTTAAAATAACTTGAGGCGAATACAACATATCTCACCGATTAAACATCTTGTTCATTATTTAGAAATTGGAAATTCAATTCTCCATCTCCACATTTATAGTACTAAAAAAAACTCAAAAATTTAAGTTGATAGGGTACGGTAAACTTTAACTTAACGGGAGGGGAGGTGGGATATAGAAAGGTGTTACTTTCACTGTACCCAACTATAAGAAAAACATTCTCACAGAACACAAAAATTGGCCTACATCTATAAGTATAAATGTATAAAAATGACTTAAAAGGAGCTGTTTGTTGAAGTCACAGAGGGAGAGTAAGAAATGAAAAGAAAGGAGAGAAAAAGACAGATGGGTTGTTTATGTGTAGGATTTTAGTTGGGTTGTTAATTTCGAAAGATAGAGAGAATAAATTTAGAGAGGGACCAAATTGGGTGGCGCCCATTTAAGCTCCAAACAAGAACTGAACTTTTTGAGCAAAGAAAAGAGAGACAAACCAACAAAATCCCACAGAAACAAGTCTCCCTCAAACCTCAAAAAATTGGCTTCATTTTCTGGGTCTGCCCCACCATGAAATCCATGCAAATAGAGTGGTGGCCAATGGGAATCCAGAGCTTAGGATCAACTTTGGGGCCTCGGCCAATTGGAAATCAGATAAGACCTTACTGTGGCCCCCCAAAAGAACTATCTCCCGCTCTTCCATGGATAACCTTCAAAGTGCAACGTTGGAGACAGATCACTGTTTCATAGACTGTAAAAAGAGCAACCGGTGGGTCACCGCGTTAACCCAAACAACAAAAGATAATCTTCCCGAACCATCGCCCACTTTTGTTCTTCTTTCCCAATTTGCTTTGAGAGAAAGAGAGATTTTTAGAAATTTATTTTTTCTAATTTTTTAATGGATACTTCTGTTTTTTCATTTTAGTTATTATAAATATAGATTTTTTTCAATCCCAATAGTTTACTAAGCATGGTGTGTCTATTACTATTTTAAAAATCTCATCCTTCACTCCACTTTCTTTAATGATTAAATCTTATCCTTATTACCCTTGAAAAATTGAATTCATTATATTTGTAAAAATTGTTTTCTCCTTTTTAGTTGTCAAATATGAATGTTGGTGAGGTCGAGATTTCTGTTAAAGAATCAAGTATTTTCCTTACTTATAAATAGTTAATTAATTACTAACTCTCCTAAAGAATAATTAACGTGCAGCAAAATTTTTAATATTACAATAGTACTCCCTGTTTTATCTTTGTTCCAAAGGATTGTATCTACTATTTTTTTTTCTCAACCTTAAAATATAATTAATTGATATATTATTTTATTTAATGATAGTCACTTAAATAATATCAATATAAATAAATTTAAACATAATTCAATTAATTAAATTTGATGTGTTTACTTGGAAGGCTAGAAGTTCAAATTTATATTTATATACTTAAAAATAATGAGTAAAACTCAAGTGTGTGAATTTATTTTTCATATACAAATAGTTCGTTACAGGACTGGCAAAATAACTTTTTCGTCATTTTTCTAAGGACCACCAATCAAATTTTGACAAAATGAGAGAGAAAGTTGGAAAGTGAAAATATATATAAATAAAAAATTTAAAAAGTATTTAAATTGAGATAATAATTTAGAGTGGGGCCAGTGTGACATGTTGTGGGTGTGTCTCTAAGTAGAGCGGAACGGTAACATTTTTTCGCAAAAGCCGTGTTGGCATTCCGCTTTTTCTGAAGCAGTCGGGGTCAGAGTTGGAGCAGTAGCCTCTTGATTTCTGAAGTCTGATTTCTGTGAATAATAATTATTGATGATGGCAAGCAAAAGCGCCGTAGCGAACGCAGTGGGGGGGAAGACGGCGAGAGCCTGCGACAGCTGCGTCCGGAAGCGCACCCGCTGGTACTGCGCCGCCGACGACGCCTTCCTCTGCCAGTCGTGCGACTCCTCCGTCCACTCCGCCAACTCCCTAGCCCGCCGCCACCACCGCCTCCGCCTCAACTCCGCCTCCTCCAAGCCCTCTCCTCCCTCCTGGCACGCCGGCTTCACTCGCAAGCCCCGCACCCCCCGCCCACGCCCCAAGCCCGACCCGGACCCGGACTCCGATCATGACTACTTCCTCTCTCTCCCCCTCGTCCCGGAGGCTGACGACACCGAAACCACGTCCCCCCACGACGACCACCTTCTCTACTGCAGAGTCCCCACCTTCGACCCGCCCAATAAACCAGCTGCCGATAATTATTTAGCCAGCTTGCACGGCGGCTTAATCGGTACCCTCCCCTCGGATTTGGATGATCTGGAGGACTTCGCGGCCGATGTGGAGACCTTGCTGGGGCGGAATCTGGAGACCGACTGTTTCGACATGGAAGGCCTGGGCCTGCTGGATTGCGAGGACAAATTAAACGGATCATCATCATCCTGCAGAGTTGTTAAAGTGGAAGAGGAAGAGGGGTCCGGTTGTAGAGTGGAGCAGAAGCTGGAGGAGGTGGCCGAGGTGGATATCATGCGACACCACCCCTTCGACTTCAACTTCCACGGCTACCACCATTCTCCGCCGGTCAAAAATGAACTTGGACAACAACAACATCGCTATGTGGCGGATGAATCAAACCCGACCACCAACGACAACGAGAAGAAGACAAAGCTGAGGCTGCGATTGGATTGTGACGCGGTGATTGCCGCTTGGGGCAGCCAGAAGTCACCGTGGACGGCCGGTGAACGCCCGGATTCTCTCCCCGATGACGACACCTGGCCTGATAATTGCATGGTTTATTTCTTTCTTTCTATCCGTATATGAATTTAATTCACCAAACTAAACTCTTCTCCATTAAATATTCATCTTTAATATAGTGTTAGAAGTAGATATCTTGTTACAATTTTTTTTCAAGCCTTAATACTTTCTTTTCCAAGATTAAATTTTTGTTAGAAAATTGGGGGTAATTAATTAGTGTTATTGTTGATGAATGATGATGATGCAGGGCATTTGGTATGGACAGGTGTGCGGGATGGGCGGGGGGCAGGCGGCGGCGGCGACGGGGGACGGCGGAAGAGAGGCGCGGGTGTCGCGGTACCGGGAGAAGCGGCGGACGCGGTTGTTTTCGAAGAAAATAAGGTACGAAGTTCGGAAATTGAACGCAGAGAAACGGCCCAGAATGAAAGGAAGATTCGTGAAGAGAACACCGCCTTTTGCGCAACCAACTCTTCCAATCCTCACTATTAAATAAAAATAGTGTAATTATGATAACTTTTAGTTTTCTATTTTTGTGGAATAAGTCACCGCCATGCTTTGTATGTAAGCTTATTTGAAAAGCTTATAAGAAATGGTTTTGAGATGACCATTTTGCTTTTGTGTATTATTACCCTTTTGGAGATCAACGAGAGAATACAGGACAGTGTTTTCTCCTATTCTCTAGGGCTGTAAATTTAGGTTGGTATATGTGTCAATCTAAATATAAATTATTTGTAACTTAATGTTGAAACGAGGAGGAAAGAGAAAAAAAAAAAAAACAAACCTTAAATTGTATTACTCGGTTTGCGAGCATACTCTTGCTAAACCAAATCCGTTTTAACTTCAATTTAAATTGGCTCATTAGTTCGATTTTCAAAATTTAGACACTATATTAGGTCTCATTCGCATATTTAATTTTAAGTTTCATTTCAGTTTTTTTATTATTTGGATTTAATTCCTTTTTCTTTGTTTGCATTAAACTTGGGATTATCCCCAGTTTGATTACAGTGTAAAATGTACAAGGAAGATCATGGAAAGTCAATTTTTGTTTGGTAAATATACGCTGTGGCAAACAGATTACAACGTAACTTGCTACAAACAATATAGATACGGATAACCTGATGAACACAAAAACTAGATAAATATAGTTGAGGCATGCTTCAATAGTGCTATTTGAAAATAATTATTCGCTTTGTACAAGTTGCTACCTCGAACTACTCAGATCGGCAGAATTCTTAGATACTTGCTCTCAACACAAACAAGAACAACACCACAAAAGAAGAGAGAACGCTTGTGAGAGGAGGAGGACTCAAATGAAAAATGTTTGATGTTTCAAATGAGGAAAACTACAACTATATATAGTTGTCCAAAACAAGTAACATCTCACAAAAATACATATAAAAAGTTACAAATGTATCACTTTGTAACTTTAACCAAATGAAGGAAAAAACTCATTATTTAAAAGATAACTTCATATTTAATAAATGTGTAACTTTAACATATTTGTAACTTTAACAAATTTTATGTTACATGACACACAAAATGAAACAAAACCACATATGAAATAAAATAACATTCAAATTCTTAATACACGAATTTAATTTCCGGATGTTAAATTTGTATACTCAACGATTTTTTCAATATCTTTAAATTTCACTTTCTTTCCCATATTAAAAATTCAACCGTTTTTTTTTTGTGTTGAATGCGAAGTAAATTCAACCGTTTTTTTTTGTGTACAATGCTACTTCGCATTCAGACATAGAACAAATATAAAACAGTAAGGGTATAATAATATGCTACTACTTTTTATTATGAGGTTTGGCGGGTAGGTGCTTATTTAGTACTTGAAGTTTCAAAAGCGTCCCTTTGGTTCTTCGAAATTTGAGACGGTGGTTTTAAATGTTTCTTGAACTCATTTCATCGTTAGTTTGACTAATGATAAAATGAGCTGGTTGATGAAATTATTGATAATATTTTACTAATTTGACAAAGTATATTAATTTGATAATATATTTTTTAATTCCTCTCTTCTTTTCCTCATCTTTTGATGAACCTTGTCAATTCACCATATCCTCTCGTCCTATTAATGGCTGCCAGCATTTTGCCTTGATTCGTTCTTTGTGAATCTGAAACGTCTAGTTTGCATTCCTCATGAACGAACTGAAATGATATTGTTCTTCATGGATCTGGAACAAGGAATGCATTACTCCCCGTGGATTGAAGGGAGGTGCTAGCAAAGGAGGGGGATCTTTCTCAATTATTTAGAACTATTTTCCAATATTTAGTAACTAAAAGTGTTTCTTTTGAAATTTTAGGGACTAGAAAGTACTCTTTTTCGATACTCAAAATATTTCATAATCTCTTAGGTTGTTTATCCAAATCAATTGTTTAAGAATCATGTCTCTCCCACCTAAATGAAAATTAGAATGAGGTCACTTCTTGTTGACTGTTGAGAATGATTATAATTCCTTTGCCTCGAGCATTTGTTTTTCCGAATCAATCATCGTGAAACAGATATATTCTTTTTCATGATTTCAATTTAAAGTTGTTTGGACAGATTTGGTGTCATTCCAATTTAAAAAAAAAAAAGGTGTTCACAGATTCCAAATTTGAGAGAATTGGAATTATATTGGAAAAAAATGCCCAAATTGATAGTTTTAATTGAGTTTTCTAGTGAACATATTAAGTAACTATTAATTCATTTGTTTCTCTATTACTTAATCTGAACAAGGATTTGAATTTATTATTTAAAAATAATTAACTTGAAATTGAGGTCGTGACATCGGAATCATAGAAAATAAATATTAAAAGAAATGCTAAAAAAATTAAATGATTTGTCAAAACGAGCATAATTCATCGATAATTAGTATATATGTCCAATTAAGAAGTTGTGAGTTCGATCTTCACCCTATGTTGTAATAAAAATATCTAAACCATTTGTACTTAAAAAAAATGAAAAAGACCAAATGACTTGAAAAATAGAATCCATACAAGATATAGTGGTTCTAGATTATCTTAAAACCAATTTGAATTGTTAAAATTTATTAATTAAAAATATTTATTTGAGAAGCCCCCTGTGGGGCCAAGCAAAAAGTGGAGACTTTTACCATATCAGCAGAGAAAAGAATGAAAGTCGTAATGCATGGCTCACGTGGGATAGTGATTCCAACACCACTGTTCCAAGATTTGTTTTATCCAAGATATATGTACTTGATTGAGGTAATATTTTGAAACTTCTTAACAACATTGAATTTATTAGAATGTATGTTGAGTTAAATTTAAATTGAACATGCATTTAAAAATTTGAAATCAAGCTTGCATTTATTTGATTCAAATGTTAGGCACAATTGTAAATATATCAAAAACATTTAAGAATATTAACAAAATAGTAACTATATTTAATTTTTTCAAATATAGCAGTTTTTTATATAAAAAAACGGATGTCCAATTTTAAAAGGACAACTTTACCTAAATGATATACATATGTAATATATGATATACATATGTGATATAGATTTGATATACTATTGATATGAGTGTCTGATATATTTGGAATATGTATGTATTATACATTTGATATAGTACTAATATGAGTGTCTATGCAATATGTGTGTGATATACATCTAATATGCTACTTAAATGAATGTTTGATATTCTACTCATATGAATATCGGATATACTACTGATATAATTGAAAATTTATGTTATTTAAAAATTTAAAAACCAGGTGACATATTTTGAAATATATAAAAGATTTTTGCTACATAATTCAGTTTCTCCAAATTTTATTATGTAAAAAATATTTCATCGGGAAAATATCTTCTCGAAATTTTTACTTCTTTTCCCGAGAGCATCGGAAAAACTTATTTCTAATAGTGGATATTGGAAGTAAAGATAGATTTTTTTGAGAAAAAAATTTATGTAACAAAATGAATGTTTAAATGAAAAAAAAAATAAATTACCTATGTTGTACGCGATTTCGAGATTTAATATAAATTTATCCACTAAGACCCCGTTTACTTACTCTTAATCGTAATGGAAATCAATCGTAATGAAATCAATTGGAATGGAAATGTTATCCCATTGATGTTGTTTACTTGAACATACTTGGAATCGAAATCAGAAACCAATTCATGGTGTTTACTTCCATGTGGAATCGTAATCAGACATATGCTGATTACCAAAGTACACTTATATATTTATAACTAATATAAAATTACATTAATTAAAAAGGATTTTATGAGATTTTTTATATTGAAAAAAATAATTACTTATAATAATTTTTAGATCTACTTATATTATTTTACTTAAGAGTAATAAATTATATATTTTGTATTTAAGTCTAAATTTTTTTTACACTTTATTTGATATTATTGTTACATTATTTATTATAATAAACTTTCTTTTACCAATTCAATCTAAAATTAAATAATTTTATAACGAATGAGAAGAGGAAAAGCGGCAATGGAGCAGTTGAAAAAATAACCCTAAAAGAAAGCAAAAAATCGTGAGTCTACATGAGATAGGAAATGACATTGGTTATCAAATTACCAAAAAATGTATTGTGGGTCCCATAGATTAAGGAATTAGAATGAGATTACACAGCTATTTTGCGTATAATGGGATTGTGTATTTTTTGGAGAGTGATTCCAAAATTTGGAGTGAGTCTCACGTTTTATTCTCATTCATTTATTTTGGTAAACATAATCAAACGTAATGAAAATTTTGATTACGATTGTGAGCAAGTAAACAGGACCTAAATTGATAAGGATTAGAATTGTATAACGAAAAAATTTTATGTAACCAAAAAAGAACAAAAAATAAATAAATTATAAGTTGTACGCAATTTAGGTTAATCACATATGCAAAATTTAGTTAATTTAGGTGATTTAGCTATACATAAATGCGTTATGAATTGTTTTTTAGTACAATATGTAGAGGTAGGAGATCAAACTTACAACATCTTGATTGGAGATATATGTTAATTATCGGTGAGCTATGCTTATTTTTGATAATGCATTCTTGATATACTTATTCACGTCACTCCCAACTTTTACACGTCATATCATATGTGGACGTAGGTGAGTACTGTCTTCTACTGAAAACTATGGTATTTTTGTCATAATTCTTTTCAAAATATATACTCTAGTTTTGAAATTTTTAATTTACTTTAAATTAATATTATAACTTTTTGTAATTTTTTTTAAATTATGTTATTTATGAAATTTTCCTAAAAGGGAGGATTCAAGCCATTAAACTATTTTAGGTAAAATATAATATAATAAATTATTTAAATATTTAGTTCTACGATGTTAAAAGCATTGTACAAATATTTTACATATTGTACTAATATTTAGACCTCAATATAATAAATTATCTAAATATTTAGTTTTACAAAATTTTAAATGTCGATGTCGATAGAAAGAATGAGGTCTCAATTTCATGGAAATATCGATGAAAATATTAATAAAATATCGATAAATATTTTTGTAAAAGTTAGAGAAATTAAAAAATCATAAAAAAATTTTATTAACAAATAAATATCTTTCTATTTCTAAGACTAATAATAATAATAATAATATTATTATTATTATATTTTACCGCTGAGTTATACTTGCTTTAGCATATTATTATTATATATTAGTAATATTTTGTTGATATTTTTCATATTTTATCTATTTTTTTAATATGATAGAAATGTCAATTTATTCATCAAGTCAATGTTGAATCAATAGATATATGAATCTATCGATGGAAATGTCAACGTGTCTTACCATGATACATGTTTACCTTTTTCCAGAAATATTGAGACGTTTTTAACCATTTTTTTCTCCTCGAAAAAGTATGTTATGTCACTCACTCATCATAATTTTGAATGGAAAATATTAGATTCATAATGCAATGTGAAAGCTAAGTGGGGACGAAAAGAAAGAACATATACAAATCTAGTCCAGAGGATGTACTTCACATCACATCAGTTTGAAACATTAAAGTTTGAGTTAAAAAGTCATTATTGATAGTTATCTTATATACATCTCTATGTCATTAGTTAGGAAACTAATTATTTGAAGAAAAAAATTACCCCTAATTAAACTTTGGTATATTAATTTTGTCTTACTTTCAACTTGTTTATGTAAAAAATGTGACGGTGTATGACCTGGTCAACGTCGGCCATGTGGAAGAGCTCGATCTGCTCCAGGTATGACCGCGGGAAGAGCTTGACCTGCTTCACGTATGACCGTGGGAAGAGTTTGGGTATCCTTGGAAAGAGATGACCAACTTGAAGAATAAGCTGAAAGACCACTTGGCAAGGAAATACCTGCACAAGGAAACAAACACTCCGACGCTCAAGTCAGTTTTGAGTCCGACCTTAGTACGGAGGTCGAGCTAAAATACGATTACTGACTGAAGAGTGAAGTGTCCTATTTATAAGTTGAGGTAACCGACAAGGAATCTGACCATCGGTTGAGCATGTCGGGACCAAGGTCGGCCTGTCGGGAGTAACTATTCCAGTTCATACTCTTGTTATCTGGAATTTGATTAAGTATGGAAGGTCGTTCCTCCCTTGAATGATCTTCAGGGAAGACCTTCAGATTGGCCTTTAGGGAAAGCCTCAAGTCGGCCATTAGGCAAGATCTTCAGGTCGGCCTTCAAGGGAGCTCTTCAGGTCGCCCTTCAGTGGAGCTCTATAGGTCGACCACTTCAGGTCGGCCACCAAAAGGAAGACCTTCAAAGTTGGACCTTTTTCTGTCGTCCACGTGGCAATACGATTTTCAACCCCCAAACACAACTTCTTCAAACTTGGCCTTAACCAATATACCTCAAATGTTTCAATTTTTACTTGAAAGACTTTGGACATTTGAAATATTGATTAAGAAAAAATATTATCATGTGTAATTAATGAATAATTGGCTCTGATACCACTTGTTAAGGATAAGTGTACCCGTGGGTATCTCCACAATGGTTTGATATTGTTTGCTTTGGGCATTACCCTTACGGCCTTGCTTTTGGTTCCACCCAAAAAGTCTCATATGAATAGAGATAATTGTCCTATCTTATATATCCATGATCACTTCTTTTCCTAACCAATATGAAACTTTGTTTGCATCACCTTACAAATCCACGAGAACTTTAGAGAAAGGGAAAAAAAAAGACAATACAACTCGATTTTTGTTAAAACTTCTGATTTTTTTAGATTTATTCAATGGTTGATTTTAATTAGTACATTCAACCTGGCTTTAGTTTTGTATTTTTTTTTTAGAATCAGTTTAATATATAGAAGTTCAACATTGAATAAAATTGCGACTATAGGAGTCCAGAAGGAATTAATTAAATGAAACATTTAAAAATTTAGGGTGAAAATTGAGATATTTTGCTAAGTTCAATAATAAAAATTTATCTTTCCAAATTATTTATTAGTAACGATGTTTCACTTATTAGAATTTAGTGCCAACTAAACATAACTTGACCAAACTAATATATATACACTCAAGCATCAACAATTAACTCACTTTTTGTAAGAAAGATAAAATTTAAATTTTAAAATGGGATGAGAGTTCAACTGCTAAATTTAACTTAAAAAAATGTTTACTAACAAGCTTTTAATATCAAATAATAGAAAAACTATAAATATAATTTAAATTTTAACATTTTCTTCTCATTTTCTCGTGAACTTACATAGATGGTTGGGTCCCTTCCTCTTGTCCCATTTAGGATGCCGTTATTATTACAATAATGTAATATAGCCCGCGGATATTTTGTCCATTTATAGCAGTACATTTTCGATATTGATTTAACAATCATAAAAATTATCATAATGTTTTTTTAATAAATATATTCAAAGATATTTTTCTTTAAAAAAAATTATATCTTTCGATGATCATATTAGTATATATAATACTCTTTTTATTATTTATTATAATGAATGAAAATTGTTGGAATTTGTGAATTTATTTATGATTGTATGATTTTACAAAAAAAAAAAAAAACGTTTTTGAAAAGTATATGACTTTAGAATAATATACGATTTCCTTTCAAAATAATAATGACATTGGTTGGTTGTAAAGAAGAGAAAATTATATATTAACATTAAAAGACTGGAATAGTAATCTTTATTATAATTTTTTTTTATTAGAATGACACTGTTTTAAGTGTGAAGTTTTTTATTTTTTATTTTTTATTTTATTTGTAGTTAAAATGTTAAATTCGTTGAATGAATTTATTCAGATAATTTTCTTTAAATATATAAAAATTGATTTCAACTTGTTCGCTTCTTTCCTTTCTACCATCAAAAAGTAGAGATGGTAACATGTTATGAATAAAATTATCATAATACAAATCCAAGGTACCATTATTTATGATCGCAATAAAAAAAATTTATTACTAAAAATCTATGTTTTTAGTAAGATGAATATGGGGTACGAGAAGTTAAATTTCAAACCACATTAGAGTACGTAGATGTCATTTAATTTTAATACTAATAAATAACGGCTTTTATCACATTAGATTTTTATTACCTTTTATTAATAATGTAAATATCTTGTAAACCTTAATTAAAAGTAGGAATGATAATGAAAAATTTGGAAAAAAATGCATGAGAATTGAATTGAAACAAAGAGAAAATAAAATATTGGAATTAAATATATAATTATAATAGTCACGTAGACGATTAAAATAAACAAAAGTTAAAAATATAAAGACAAAAATGAACCAAAATTGAAAGTACATTGACCAAAATAACCTTTAATCTTTATCTCCGTGTTCTTAACCTTGTAAAATATTTATTTTACTCTTGAAAATTTTAAAAATAAAAAAAATTCTTCTGTTCGTTATTTAATATACGAATAACACGACTTCAAATATATGTACTAATATGCTGCCATGGACATAAATATCGAGACCACATGAATGAGTTGAACCAAATATTTTGAGTTAGCAATATTAACTAGCATAACAATAACAAGAAAGTTTTTTGTTTTTGTTTTATTATAAAGTTTAACAACTAAATGTCACAATTAACTAAAATACAATAAATTCGAAAGTTAAAAAGTTAAAAAGAACAAAATGATATTTAAACTTAAAACAAAATTTAAAAGATCTACATAGTGACGTTTTTTTTTTCTCTCTCTCGCTTGCTGGAGGACAAAAGATTTACATAATAGTTATTTAAATAAAATTTTACTATATTTTCTTTTATGTTGAAAGCTATTTTTCAAACAACTCGTTTGAGAGGTTATTAAAGTTTTCCAACGAAGCTTGGTTGTGAGAAATCCACGTGGTTGGTGAAAAAATGTATGTTTTATGACGTATAAATAACATTGTTGGACAGGAAAATGATTTGATAATGATATCAACACTAAAATGATAGCCAATAATGTCGAAATAAATACAAAAAGAAATTTATAATTTCAAAGAACTTAAAAAAAAAATGAAAAGAAAACATAGAAAAATATCAAAGTTTGTTTCTTTTCAAGGCTTAGGAGAGGCAAACACATGGATTTTGTTTTATTGTTATTTATTGGCTAAAATTCATGTTACATTTTATTTTTATTTTTTACTTTCGAAATGTAATCCGGAGTCTCAAAGTAGAGTATTAAATAGGATTTTTTTAAATAATATTTTTTTAAAAACAAATGATAAGACTAGTATAGGTTTTAGAGTAATTCTAAAACTAGAATCCCAGGTATAGACTGTGATTTCACCAAAGTCATACGTGTGGGCCGCGATTTGAATGTAAACCATCACAGTCATTGTCTGCGACTTAAGTCGAAATCGCAGCCATCGACTGCGACTTCTCCTTGAGGTGGCTCTATGGCTGCGACTTCTATTCTGGCGCACGGTTGCGACTTGCTAGGGTTTTAGTGGGGACAAATATGTCCCCACCCGTGGTCCTTCTCCCTCAAAATCTTTTATTTTTTTCCTCCCATCTCCATCCTTCTCCATTGCCACCCCCTACACAGTCCGACCATCGCTGTCGACACCGCTGTTTGCAGTTCGTCACCGCCCTTCGCCACTCCTCCTTTCTCTGTCGCCGCTGTTCCTTGTCGCCTCCACTCCTTATTGCCGCCGGATCGTACTTCCTCGATTGCCGGTGCTTTTTTTTTCTTTTGTTTGTATATGTCTTTCTTGCTCCTTTACCCATGTTTTTTTTTAAGAAATATGTTATGTCCGTAGGTGTACTGTTTGGTAGTTTAATGTTTTTATATACTTTTTTTTGTTATGGATTATTTAAATTATATTAAATTAGTTTTAGATATAAATTTTGTAATGTGTTACAAATTTGTTTGGATTGTATTAAATTAATTTTGGACATAGATTGATTAATGTTGGATTATGTTTAACTTTTTTAGATTTATGTTTACTTTATGAATTTTGGTTATGAATATATAGTACATGTTATTGGTAGCGTCCGAACAGGACACGCGTTCGTCCCTCCTCAAGCGTGACCCACTGAGAACCACCTTCTTAGAAGGGATGTCGCCGAACAAAGAACGTGCCTGCTCAGGGGACACGAAAGACTGTAAACAGTTACGCCCCGTACGAGACGACAACTGGCGATGCGTGTTGGCGGTACGACGGACGCATCTTGCGGCCCTGAGCGACATGTCCAGAAGGTGCAGGCAGCGGAACTACCCTGCTGCTACTGGGAACGCGCCTTCTTCTGTCCAATTGTACAGTGTGCGACGTCCTTGCCACCTCCAAGCATCGTCCTTCCTGGTTGGCCTGCCTGGCTATAAAAGAAGGACGATCATCCTCACCAAGTGAAAAGCCTGTCACTAATATTTCTAGTGTCTTATTCATAATTCTATTCCGATTACTAACTTGAGCGTCAAAGTGGATTACATAGGACACCGCACCAGCGTCGAGTTCTTTGGTTTAAGGTCAAGTGGATTCAAAGCCGGATTGCTCGTCCGAGAACCACGTAGCCCTCTGGCAAAATTCGCCATCAATAGTTGACACCATTTGTGGGGACGATGTTGTCAAGCCTAAAATAAAAACTAGTTATTCGCACTAAGTCACTGTCGGGATGACCTCCGACAAAGAGTCATCCTATGAGAACCCCATCGACGAAGAATGTCGACACGACAAAGCTATCGACAAACCTATCCTGACTCCCCCTGCCCCTCAAAAGGTAAGAGGGACTCGGGACACCGTTAACTCGCTTCGTTCGATGGGGCATTTGGGAAAAGAAAGGTGGGGCACCCCCACCAGAAAAGTGTTGGGTTTCGTAATGAGATGAGAGCAACCCATGCCCAAATGACCTTTCAGGTGGGGTAGCTGATCAAAATCATCCTAGGCGGCCGATCCCGAGACGCCTTCCCCCTCTCGAATGGGAGCACGTTCGAAGGTGGAATTACTGAAGGGGAGCTCCGGGCCACAATGTAGTGGGAAGTTGGGGAAGGAGACCCCTCGACGTCACTAGGAATTCTTGAAGGGTCGAGAGAACTTCGGGATAAGCTCACCAGGAGCCACTCAAGACGTGGCCCGACGATCCCTCATCTGGAATCAGAGACAAGCATGAGACGTCAAGCAGGCCTAGCGGGTCCCGAACCGGGCTCGTCCGAAAAGATCTAGATTGGGTCAAGGAGGAGATTTTCAACCAGGTAAAGAATGAACTCGGAGTTGGGGGCATCGGCCCCACCACACAATATGAACCCTCCAAGATCGCCTAAGAGCCCTTCACAGCTAGCATCTTAGCCGTGGATATGCCTAAAGGCTTCAAAGGGCCACACCTGGACAAATACGACGGATCGATAGACCCCGTGGACCACACCACATTGTATCATGATGCGATACGACAGGCTGGGTACAATGACGCTGGACAATGTAGAGGCTTCTCTAGGACCCTCATCGATCTTGCTCGACAATGGTTCCAGGACTTGCCCCCGCATTCGGTTGAAAGCTACCAGGATCTAGCGAGTAAGTTTGTGGACCAGTTCCATTATTCCTATACCAACAGGCGAACGAAAGTCCATTTATCCTCGATCAAACAGAAGCCGGGCGAGAACATGAAAGCATATGTCGCACGTTTCTCGAACGAGAGGCTCCGAGTATCCAACTGCAACGAAAGCGTAGCCCCGTGGGCACTCTCTCAGAGTATCAGAGAAAGAAAGCTTGTGCGTTCACTCAGCGAGTACCTCGCTAGGTCCATGACTGAGCTCACGGCTAGGATTAACAGGCACATAGCGAGGGAGGAAATGCTGGCGGCCCAATCCTTAGACAAAAAGCCGTACGACAAAGGGAAATTAATGGAAAAGTCGGCTATGAAAAGAGAGTCCAGTGGGTCCCGGTCGGACTCTAGAACCGACCAACCACAGTGATACGAGAAGTACACTGCCACTTGCATCCCTATGCATCAGGTAATTGCCCGAATCAACGGGACCCCTGTCGACAACCTACTGCAATGGCCGAAACGCTCCTGGAGCGACGGCGCCAAGAAGGATAGGAGCAAATATTGCAAGTTTCATCGAGACCACGGGCACAACATCGCCGACTGCAGAGACCTCAAGATCAAGTCGAGTCCCTGGTCCGAAGGGCATACTTGAAGAAATTCGTTGGTGAAGGCTCGGAATCGGGGCGCTGTAGGCGAAAGTATAACGAAGGCAAGGCACAGTCGAAACCAAAGTCCCCAAAAAAAGACAACCGCCAACCGGCTATCCTAACTATCAGTGGAGGACTGGTCGGGAGGGAGTTTGGCAATAAGCGGAAGTGATAAGCCTTGACTAAAGGCTAAAAAATGTAGGTTTGCATGCTTAGTTGACGATTATTTGGGATGAAATATGTATGTTCATGCATATAATTTAGAAAAAATGTGCATAATTTGTGATTAAGGACTTTGGAATTCAGTTATAGGTAAATGAAAGCTAATTTGTGTAAATATGCTTAATTTGTAAGAAAAAGTGAAGATTGATGATCACAATGCGTCAGACACATTGCAGGACCAAAATTTCTAGTTTACTAGAGGAATGAGCCAGCCAAACTACTTTGAAAGTTCCAGCTTCACAACGCTTCAACCACATTTGATGCCTAGATTGTCAAAACGGGAATAACAACTTTTGACCAAGTAGTTGGTCCAAGATTTGTTATTAGTTCCTAAAGTCTCTACAACCTCATTTGATTCCAACCTCCCATGTATTTCTTAACATCTTGTTACCTCTATGGCCTATAAAAGGAGCTTCCAAGCATCACTTCAAGACATCTCATTTTCATGCTTTTGTTTTCCTTTCTACTTTGTTGTTAATTTTAGTTTTATAGTTTTTATTTAAGTTTTGTTTTTCAATTATTTTTCTGCAATTACTCTTGTTTATTTTATTGCAATTCAATTTGTTCCATTTTGTATTTTCTTTCCAATTCTAATTCAAATGCATTCTTTGTTATATTCTATTGTGTTTTAATTTCTTTCAATTCCATGAGTAGGTAAATTGTTTCTTCAACCCTCCCACGAATGGTTTAGTTCATTTATTTTAAATTACATCTATCAGTGAGCACGACGTATTACGCTTTCTTTTGCTTATCTTGATTGATCTAATTCATCCAGTTGATTTCTTGTTCGCCACTTGTTTAAATCACATTAGTTTGAATTTAATTCTGAAAAGGTTAGAGTCAAACGGATCTCATCAAGGTAAAATGGGAAGTTACTTAGAAATAAGAACTAAAACAAGATCCTAGACATAGACTCTTGACCGTTAAACGTAAGTTGGAACTTGATTTATTTATGATTATAGAGTTGCATAGACATATGTAAACACCAGCCTAAGCTTTTAAACAAACCAAAAGCGGTATGGAATAGGAGTTGAACCCGTTTGCATAAATCAAGCATAATTACGGGCACATTTGATAGGTGTAATTCATCTTTTAGAACTAAATCTTAGTAGGGGGTTGACTTTTTAATCTTTGTGTTTTTAATTCGTATTCCCAACAATTTCACCGATTTTTATCTCAAACCCGATTGTTCACTCAAGCAATTTACAAAATCAGTTTTTAAAGAAAACTAGTCCCTGTTTAGACAAACTTGGAATATTTCCAGATTATTACTTGTGACAGTGTACACTTGCACTTACCCTCTAGCTATTAAGCTGAGGCGCAACAGGAAGGCCCTAGCCTGACAGGCTAGAGGGAAACTCGGGACGTCGGAGGTTTTAGCCGTAAAATTGGCCGACCCTGGACTGGTAGTAACCTTCACAGAAGTAAAGGTGAACGCCCAGCTCAGCCGCACAACGACGCTCTTGTGGCGTCGTAGGGATCGACCGTGTGCCCACGCATCGGGTGCCGGTGGACGGAGGGAGCTCGACAAACATTCTGCCTTTAGCGGTACTATACACACTTGGGTGGGACGTGACAAAGCTCAAAAGGTGTACGTCGACACTTGTTGGCTTTTTCGGTAAACGGGTACATCCTGAAGTAAGCATCGAACTGCCCCTAACCTTGGAGGAGGGAAAAGAGGTTGTCACTCGAATCGATGAGTTCGTGGTAATCGACGGTCCCCTAGCCTACAACGCCATATTTGGAAGACCATATACACCACTTCAGAGTTGTTCCATCCACCAATCACAAACCATGAAATTTCCAACCTCCAACAGGATGGGGACACTGGGTGGACAGCAGCGAGCCTCGCGGGAGTGTTACACCACTATTATGAAGGAACCAAAAATGGTGGGTGCCATCCACGCTCCGGTAGCCGAATCCAAACCTGGCTCCTCCACGATCGGGGTAGCTCTCAAGGAAGCCCTGAACATAAAGGTCCCTGACACAATCATCGAACAGGAAAAGGGTATGCCCTCAACAGAAGAATTGGAGGTTGTACCCGTCCTGGGGCCAGAAAAGACCACCATTGTGGGAGCTTCGCTATCAGGTAACGAGAAGGAGTGTCTGGTCGAGTTCCTCAAGAAAAACGTCGACATATTCGCCTAGGTCGCATGAAAACATGCTCGAAATTGACCCTTTGGTTGCCGTGCACAGGTTGAACGTGGACTCGAATGCGGAGCGGGTGAGGCAAAAGAAGCGAACTATGGATGCGATGTGTCATGTAGCCATGACAGAAGAAGTGGCCAAACTATTGAAGGTTGATTTCATTCGGGAAGTCCATTACCCTAATTGGCTATCCAACGTTGTCCTGGTCAAGAAGGCTAATGAAAAATGGCGGATGTGCGCGGACTTCACCAATCTGAACAAGGCATGCCTAAAGGATAGTTTTCCCTTGTAGCGAATAGACCAGCTGGTAGACGCCACGACGGGACATGAGCTATTGACGTTTTTGGATGTTTATTCGAGATACAACCGGATCAAGATGCATCCAGCCGACCAGGAGCATACGTCCTTTATTACCGAGCAGGGACTGTTCTGCTATAAGGTCATGCCCTTCTGGTTGAAAAACACTGGAGCAACCTATCAAATGATGGTGACCAAGATGTTTGCCATGCAGATTGGAAGGAACATGGAAGTGTACGTCGACGACATGCTGGTCAAAAGCTGGACAGCCGAGTAGCACAAGGACAGCCTCTCCGAGGCTTTCCAAGTCATGCGCCATCACGTCATGAGGCTAAACCCTACCAAGTGTGCCTTTGGAGTGAGGTCGGGAAAATTCCTCGGCTTCATAGTGCATCAGCGAGGGATTGAAGCCAATCCAGAAAAGATTCAAGCCATCCTGAATATGTCCGCCCCAACAATCTGAAACAACTTCAGACCTTGAACGGAAAGATCGCAACGCTAAATTGGTTCATCTTCGGATAAACTGACAAGTGCATGCCCTTCTTCAAGAGGCTGAGAAAGGGAGGAAAGTTGGAGTGGACTGATGAATGCGAAAGGGCCTTCTAGGACCTGAAGCAATATCTCGCATTCGCCCCCTGGCCAAGCCAAACATAAGGGACGAACTATACCTCTACCTAGCCATTTCAGGGAGTGTTGTCAGCTTAGTAATAGTCGAGGAAGAAGCTGGAAAGCAACACCCCGTGTACTACACCAGTAAGGCTTTGATTGGGGTGGAAACTCGATACTCCCAGATCGAGAAGCTGGCTTTTGCGTTGGTCACCACGGCAAGGAAATTGCGGCCCTACTTCGAGTCTTACCGACTCATGGTCCTAACTAACCAACCGCTCTGGTAGATATTTCAAAAACTCGAGGTTTTAGGAAGAATCAAGAAATGGGCCATTGAGTTGAGCGAGTACGACATACATTATGCGCCACGAGTATCGGTGAAGGGTCAGGCAGCGACGAATTTCATTGCTGAACTGACACAAGCACAGTCGGAGGAAGGGATCAATCTTGGCCGATGGACTTTGCACATGGACGGTTCAGCGAACAACTAGGGTTGTGGAGTCGGAGTCCTACTGACTAGTTCAGACGGAAGCCACGATGAGTACACCTTTCGTTTTAAGATTTAGACCTCCAATAACGAGACCGAATACGAGGCGCTGCTCGCTGGGGTAAGGTTGGCCCAGTAAATGGAGGCCAACATCTTAGCGTCATTAGTGACTCCCAGCTAATCGTCAATCAAATCAATCGAGAGAATCAAGCCAAAGACGACCGAATGGTCGTGTACCTCAAAAAGTTACTGATACTACTGAACACCTTCGAGACGAGCACCATCGAGCATGTCCTTTGCTCGAAAAATGCCAATGCAGACGCTCTAGCTCGTATGACGTCGTCCTACGAGACTGACTTGCCTCAGACGATTTTGGTTGAAATACTGGGAAAATCAAGCCTCATCTAATCAGAGACGATGGACATCACCAGCCAGATACCTCGGACTGGAGAGACCCAATCAAAAAATATCTGGAAATAGGTAAACTGCTGGAAGATCAAGCGATCGCCTGAAGGCTCTGAAGACAGGGCACTGACTACCTACTCAGGGATGGGGTCCTGTACAAAAGAGGAACTCGCTCCCGCTACTCAGATGCGTAAGCCCAGCTGAGGCAGACTACATGCTCAACGAAGTCCATGAGGGAGACTGTGGGGACCACCTGGACGGTTGACTGCTCGCGAACATGATCCTACGACAAGGATATTATTGGCCCACGATTAACAAAGACTCCAAAATGTTCGGACGGTGTTGCCACAGGTGCCAGCGAACAACTGTAATCACACGACAACCTGCCGAGCAGTTGACGAGCTGACAGCCTCCTGGCCGTTTGCCCAGTGGGGAATCGACCTAATTGGTTCGTCGCCTATGGGAAAAGGCCTGACGAAGTTTGCGGTCGTCGCAGTTGATTACTTCACCAAGTGGACCGAAGCCGAACCTCTTGCCTCCTTCTCCTGTTACTAGCCCGCGGGTGGGTGTTTCGAACTCTGCTGCCTTTCTCTCTCAAGTCGAGCTAAACACCCTCTTACCCGCTAGTGATAACCCAGAAACCCTTGCCCCTACAGCCTCATTTACTGAACCACCCTCCACTACCAAAAATCCACCCCCTCCACCCACCCTTACGTCTATTTCACAACCCCCAATCATCCCAACTTCCACATCTACCATCCCCCCACCCATCCTCATCGAAGAAATCCACTCACCAATAATCTCCAAGCCTGGATCCACCGACCGCCCTGCTTCACGAACTTGCAAAAGCAAGCGGCCAGCCCATTCACTCATAAACCCAAGCCGTGCTAAGAAGAAAAAAGCACCAAAAGCGCCTTTATCGCCCCCTGCCAAAGCGAAATCGACCAAATCTGCTTCCGCATCTGAGGGGAAGCGCTTTAGTCAAGTGATGTCTGTTTCATAGGTACCGCCAACCTCAGGCTCCACAAAGCGCATCGTCGTTGTTCCTGCAGGATGAGATGCTTTTTATAAGTTCATGGACCCGGAGGCGAGGGCCAACTACAGGGTGATTAAGACCAAGGACTTTTATTTGGAGAAAGGGTTTTTAGATGCGGAGATGCCCTAGTTTGTGAGGGATGGAGCTGCACGAATAAAGTGGGAGCATTTTTGTGCTTCCCATATGCTGATTTTGCCGGAGCTAGTGAGGGAATTCTACGCGAATTTTGACCCCGACAGGGTGCGATGCACAACGGTGAAGGAGGTGAAGGTAGACTGGACACCGAAGCGGATTAACAAACTTCTTAAGCTGTCAAGCAATCCACGGGCTAAATTCAACAAGATGATCCAGTAGGCCTCTATGCGTGAGCTTTACCATGCCCTATGGCAAGTAGGGATCGAAGGTGCTGTTTGACAGGTAACTGACAAAAGTGCCTGCTCCTTGAAGTCTGGTCAGCTCATCGGCAAAGCCAACATTTTGCTTTACTTCGTCAAGAGCCGAGTTATGCCTACAATGCATGATTCGTCTGTTACAAAGGACATAGTCCTTCTGTTGGCATGCATCTTAGAGGGTCGATCAATTTATGTAAAACAGCTCATCCACCGGGAAATCGCCCAATGCGCAATGAAGAGATCTGACCACCTGTTCTTCCCTAGCCTAATCACCAAGCTTTACCTGCAAAGAGATGTGCCCATCCTTGGTAACAAAGAGCCCCTCAAGGACAAGCTGGTGATCGACAAGAGCATGGTGGAACGGTTGATGAGCCAAGATCCTGCTCTTCATGGAGCTGTGAAAATCGTGGTCATCAATGAAATAATGGCCCAGTTAGCCAAAGTACAGAAGTAGCTCTCGCGTATAGAAGAGGCGCAGTCAGCCTCTGCTGAAAAGACGAAGAAGAGGGACGCGAGCTTCCTAGCAGTGTTGGAGCGTATCAAAGCGGTAATGCCATCCATATCCGCTGTGTCGGCCAGACTGAAGGAATTGCTGGAGCAATCTGGCAGCTCTGAAGAGGAAGATCAGCCCACAGGCGACTCTTTAGAGAGAGAAGAAAGTTCTGCTAATCACAAAAGGAAGTTCCTATCCTTTTGATATTGACAAAAATGACCCCCCCAATTAAATAAAATTTAGAAGTTCTGGAAATATATGTGTTCTCATCTTCTATCTTTTGCCCCGCCTTTTGTAAAAAGCTTTTATGCTAGAGCCTGCTAAGTTTGCAGTTTTACTGTTGATGTTGGAGCCTTTTAATGTAGTTAGCTTTCTTTTTTTCTCCCTCTGATTCATGTTTGCTTGCTCATGCCCTAGCCTCCCTCTTGTAGTACTAGCCCCAGGTAGCGCTTACCTTAGGGAAGAATTTCAATGGTCATTTAACCAAAGCCAACACTTATCTTTGTATAGCTAACCTAAACCTCTTATTTTAGATCCCCTTAGTTGTTAGCAGTAACCCCTCACAATCATATATATATCTTGATAGCGAACATCCGAATACTTCTCAAATACTTTTGCTTTAAGTTTGGGGCTATGCTAGAGCTTTACATTCTAGATGTCCTTAGTCGCATTGAGGACAATGCAACCTTTTAAGTTTGGGGGAGTGAACCTTCAGTTCTTACATCTTTATTAGCAATTATACAGAACCATGAATCTTTCTAATCTTGTAATTCAGCCCTAAAAAAAATCATCAATAAATAAGGGGCTAGTAGCCCGCATCTAGAGCATAAAGAGGCTGCAGGATTAGGAAGACCTGGTAGCCCATGGTTAAGAAGCCCAAGCTGGTAGTGCAAGGTTTAAAGGTTTAGGCTAGGAAAGGGGCTTGAGAAAGGAATGCCTAGGAGAAGTTAAACTTGAGGTTGGGAAGTAGAAGGAAGCTAGAGTTGGGCAAAAAATAGCATCTTCCAGAGTTTGAACAAACTTAAGGTTCTTGCATTTCTTTTCTCCAGCCGAAGTACTTAGTAGAGTATGAAAGTTCTATGCACTCTTTATAAAAAAGAAAGGTTGAGGCAGAAAACTAGATTGTTTGAAGTGCAGATTTCCAGTGTATTCTTTTGTTTTCTGAACTGAAATGCATGCTCTTGCTTGGGGACAAGCAAGATTCTAAGTTTGGGGGTGTGATAACTCTCCAAAAGAGAGTTATTTTGGTGGTTATTTGGGTGAAAATATTGATGAAATGTCAAAGTGTGTCGGTTTTAGGTCATTAATAGCATGAATGGTGTTAAAATGTGAATTATGAGCTAAAAATCTTTAGTCTTAAGAGCTTTGGCCAAAAACAGTATAAATTATCGTATTTTTTTGGTTCATTTGCACAAGTTTGTAAAAAAGAGCTAAAGTAGGAAGACAGTGTTGAACCAGAGAAAAGCAGTCAGGGCATTTTCCAGATAGACCATGTGAAAGCTGGAGCAAAGCGGTGCTGAAGCATGGAGTTACTGCACAATTAAAGTCAAAACACTAGATTTACCCATGTTCGTACAAACTCCAGATGAGTGCCCTAAAAACGGAACCCAATATTTAAGGGATGTTTTGCCCTAGCTGACAGACACACTGATCCCAAGGGAGACAAAGTTTGAGAGCTGAAAAGATAAGAGAAGGGAATATCTCTATTTCCGGGGTGACAACTAACTGGGGAAGAGAAGGCTCACCTACTTCGACGAGCTGTCAACTTCTTCTTCTCTGCTTATTTTTGCTGCTACCCTGAAATGGGTTGTATTCTTCTTTCTTCCACTTTGTTTTCTTCGCCCATTATGAGCTAAACCCCATCTTGGGGGAGATTGACATCCTGTAACTAATGTGATACTAAACCTCTAGTTGCTACATCTATTTCTGAATAAAGCTGTTTTGTATTTCTTCAATCTTGCGTGACATTGTTGGCCACAGTTGCTGTATTGACCCGGTAGGGCATATGGGTGCTGATGTGCTTTATTCATGATAAAAACTTATCTATAGCTTTAGGGATACTCAAGAATGAGGTCCCTTAATCTTGCCTAGAGCTTGCGTTATTTTGCTTTGGTATTTAGCAACGGAAGTTGTACTTACTCATGTTTGAGGTGTCTCAGAAGGGAACCGAGTTGAGCTGGGCATTAATAGATGTTAGTAAGCAAGAGGGTAGGTTGATAACTTGTGAAAGTATGCTGAATATCCCTCGCATTTTCCATATATATTAACCCGTCATTATCGCTTTCTGTGTTAGAGCTTTTCCGTGTCGACAGCTTCGATAATCGTGTCTGCTGCAAGCATCTGTTGTCTTGTTGTTATTCTATTTCGTTTAGATAGTTTCCATATATCGAACTCTTTATATTTCTTTTCTTTGTTGGTATCTACACATATAGTTAAATTATTATCCAAAAATCCCTGTGGATATGACCTCGTTACGTACTACAACCGACAATTTCTTATGTACTTGTACATATTGTTAGCACAATTGTGTGGACGCAACAAGTTTTTGGCGCCGTTGTCGGGGATTTTTACTATCTTATTTTAACATTGATATTTGTAGATACAGTGCTGAAGCGAGTTTCTTGTTCTCAGATTTTTATTTTATTGTGTGTTTTTGTGAGGTGCATAAACGAGTACGAAGGATTAGAGTATTTGATAGACCACGAAAGAAAGTGCACTTTCAACACAAATATACGAGAATAAGGGCAACAAGTGGCAACAAACATGGATAGAATAAATCCACCAGTTCAGCCTAATGCACCTATAAGACCGAATGTGAGGATCGAGGAAATAGTAGATGGGGTTCCTGTCACTGCTAATCCTGAGGTAGCAGTGCCCCCTCTCAACCCATCAAGTACAATCCTTTACGAGGATCACGCGTCATAGCACCACCCTACAAGAAGAACGGGTACAAAAAGTCGCTGAAGTCAGAAATTCAAAACACTACTATACGACAGAGCCCGAACAACCGCCACACGAGCAAGCCTTCCCCTGAACAACCATTTCAGTTGAAGAAGGTGATAACTCTCCAAAAGAGAGTTATTCTAGTGTTTATTTCAGTGATTTTATACAAAGAAATGTCAAAGTGTGTCGGTTTCAGCTCTTAAACATCATGAAAAATCTTATATACCGAACTTCGAGCTAAAGTCCCAGGTCTTGAATGCTTGACTAAAAATTGTGCTAAATTCTCTTATTTTTTGCTTAAATGCACATATAACGCCCCGCGTTACTCAGGTTGGATTTAATCTCGACTCTTGAGATTTTGGTTGGATTTAATCTCGACTCTTGAGATTTTAACTCAAATTTATTTAAATTCATATAAAAATATTTCACCTTGCTTTATTTATTTATTAAATTATATAATTTTTGAAGTGTCGTGATTTTGTTAAACTCAAATAGTTGTGGTGTGTTCGGTTGGGGTCTCGTTTTATTGAGCAATGAGTTACGAGACTTAGAGATTTGTTTACTCCAACCTATGAGCCCATCCTTGGGTAAATTGGGTTTTTAGGGTTGGAAAATATTGAGGAAAATCAAGAGAATTAAAAAAAGGATAAAAGAAACCTAGGCCATGTTTTTCCCCCTCCTTCACGTGTTTGCCCCCCTCAAGAAAACAAAAATGTCTCACCTCTTGTCCTACCTCACGACCACTACTGGCTTTCTCCACGTCGAACCCACCCTCCGACGACCTCACGCCAGAGACGGCACAACGGTTCCCACTCGTGGCAGCAGCAGATGCGACAGACCCGTTCGTGACAACAGCAAGTGCAGAAGACTTGCGACATTTTGGAGCGTTTTTCAGCGGCTCGACGTCTGAACAGTCGAGCTCGACGTCCTTTGGTGGCCAACAACCTTGGGTACGAGTTTTCGCACAGTGCACAATGATATCGGTACTAGTTGTCGTGTCTCCCTGCTGCAGGAAATGCAAACAGTAGCTTTTCTTATTGTTTGGGGACTACCCACGTCCGTTCAAAGCCCAATCTATGCAACCCACACCCCATCGAGTTAGATCTAAGTTACCCACGCCTGTACGAAGTCGATTTTGGTGGTAACGAACCATTAAAAACACCTTATAACCGATTTCGATGGCTGGAATTTTTGTTTTAATTGTTGTTTTTGTCTCTTGATAGCAGTGTGTAAGTAGCACCAATGGGCGAGTGTATGTTAATGGGTGCTATTGAAATGGTTTTCTTATTCAACTTTATTATATTTGTGCATCTCATGTATGTAAAAAAATTGTAGGCCATAGTTTGAGGGCTCATAGATGTTATTGATGGTTGCATTCGTTCTGAAAGTTTGTTTTGAGGTTAAATGATTACTTTTATATTATGCGTTGAAAATTAGTGTGTGATGTGGTTGCACCCTCATGATGCAGTTCTTCATAATATAGGGTGCTGAAATTTATTTTTATGATAGGTTTGGACACTCTCGTTGTAGCCGTGCATAGTAGAGAGTGAGGAGAAATGTTGTATGGATTAGTTGGGCATTCTTGTTGTAGTTTTACTTGTAAGGGGATCCTAGATCACGAGAATAGTTACTTTTATATTTCGTTACTCTTATATTTCTTATGGTGTAGAAAATACTAGGATTTGGTTGTTGAGGCTTGTGACCATGAAATGCATGTTATCTCTTGGCTTGGACTATTATGTTTGGGGTACACTTTGGTGGGAATATTCTGAACATTGTCAAGTTGTGTGTCTTTGAGATTTTAACGCATTGATGTCCTGTTGGACGGCTTAGTGTGGAAAACTGTTATGGTTGCTTGATTCAGAAGTAGTACTTTAGTCTCGGCTGGGATAGGGAGTGAAATGTAGAATTTGGTTATTATCACGTCACTAGTGGGTGTCGAGGCTCCGGGTACAAAGGGTCAGAGGTCGATAGACCAGTCTTGATAGAGATGAGTGTCGAGGCTCCGGGTACAAAAGGTCGGGGGTCGGCATGATGAGTCTTTTGGTGATGAGTGTTGGGTCCTGACGTGGTGGCGGTCAAGGACCAATAGGTTGAGTAGTAATCGGGGTCTTGGAGATAAATTTCAAGGGCCGATGCACAGTTCAAGGCCTTAGGGATAAATGGCAAGGTCGAACACCAAGCTTTTGTAGAGGAGTGTCGGGACATTGGGGCTAAATGGCAAGGGCCGATGCGATTCAAACAGTTAGACTTGGAGGACTAACATGGCACTGGGTTAGAAGTTACACTTCAAGGCCTTGGGGATAAATGTCAAGGTTGAACGCCAAGCTTCTGTAGAGGAGTATTGGGGTCTTGGGGATAAATGTCAAGAGCCGATACGCTCGAAGAGTTAAACTTAGAGGACTAACTTAGTGTGTTGGGTAGAAGCAACTTCAAGGAGTTAGAGATCAGCGAGCCTTATGGCCGGAGTGGCGTGAGTCTTGATATTTCGGGTGCTTGTGCGCGTGTGTTGATTTGACTGTTATGACCCTCGATGCTTGATTTCTAGTTATCGTTTTACTTTTATGATTAGTGTGGTTAGGATGCATGATGTTTGTGAATAGTTAGTGAGGGTTACTTAGGAGTATTTTATATAGTCACTCCCCCTCTAACTTAATTGTTTCAGGTGTAGATCGAATCCTTGGCTGTGGTGATGACGTGGACGAGGTTTGACCGAGGGAGGACCATTAGGCTGCATACTTTTGTCTAAGATATTGGGTTATAATTTTGATTGTTGGGAGCATTAGGGAATTGTTGTTAGTAGTGAACTAGTTATTGTTGTTTTGACGCGTTGAACGATTTTCCAGATGAACCGCCATTTTACTTATTTGAATTTTTTATTTAATTAAGGTTTGTTGGACAATTGAATGTTCCTCTCTTTATGGATTTATTAGCCATTGAGGCAGACATATTTTCTTTTAGGAAATGGCTGAAGTATTAACCTCCACGTTTGTCTTTACAATATGTTGTTTTATGTTTTCTTTTGGAGAGGGGTTGAACAGGGAGTTTGATAGTGTTACCTCAAAATAATTGTTGAAATTCGGGGTTGTTATAGCACAGGTTTTGAAAAAGAAAACAAAGCATGAAGAGAGTGCTGAGCCCAGAGAAGAGTGGATGATACATTAGCAAGACAGAGCAGACGAAAGCTGGAGTGGCGTGACGTGGGAGCATGGAATTACTGCGTAGTAACAGCCAAACACGAAAATTTATCATGTCAGTACAATCTTCAGATGGGTGCCCTAAAAACGGGACCCAATATAAAAGGGACGTTTTGCCCTAGCCGCGACACATAGATCCCAATGGAGACACACTTTTGAGAGCTGAAACGACGAAGAGGAGGAATCTCTCCATTTTCGGGCGAGAAAGTTGACGACAGAGGAAGATATTCGACTGCTGCATCAAGCTGTCATGTTCTTTCTTGGTTTTTTTTTACTATTTCCTTGAGATGAGTTGTCTTCTTCCTTTACCCATTGTATTTTCTTCTTTCTCCATGATTAAACCCAATTTTGGGGGAGATTTACATGCTGTAGCTGATAAGCAACCAAACCTCTAGCTGATTTTGTTTATTTTTAAATAGAGCTGTTTTTATTTCTTAAATCTTACTTAACATTGTTGGCCACTCTGTTCTGTATGCTAGCGTCTGTATTGACCAGGGAAGGGTTACGGGTTGCTGACTTGCTCTATTTGTGATTAGTACTTTTCTATAATAATTTGTGGATACTCATGAATGAGGTCCCCTAATCATGCTTAGAACTTGTGTATATTGCTTGGAAACTGAGCAACGAGAATTGTAGGTATCCATGTTTGGGTGTCTCGGGAAGGAACCATGTCGAGTTGAACACTAATGAATGTTATCTTGCTATAGGGTAGGTTGAAAAGTAAGTGAAAGTATGTTAAGTCTCCCCCATTTTCCCATATCTGTTATGCCCCATTTTTCGCTGTTCTGTGCTGTAACTTATTTCTATTATTAGCATTGTGAAGTGTGTCTGCTCTTGAGATCATTTACTGCTTGTTTATGATATTTTATTTTACTTTCAGCAAAATCATCTATATTTTCTTCTTTTTATATTTTTGGTATCTGCGACCATAGTTTAGAATATACCAAAGTCCCTGTGGATTCGACCTCGTTCCGTGCTACAATCGGCAATTTCATGTATACTTGCACGTGTTGTCAACACGATTGTGTGGACGCAACAAAAGGTTCCGATCGAAGGAGTGCCCTTCGAGCGCTTCGGACAGGTCGGCGTCAGTGCTTGTTCCTTTAGCGATCGTAAAGGCTGGCCAACAGAGCATGTCCTAGGATAGCCATGTGATCAGGAAGAGTCTGATTGTCAGCACGAAGAAACTCGATCTCTACGTCCAGTTCTACCTTCTTCATGTCAAATATGGAATTGACCTTATAGAAGAAGTTAGTCTGGTTAGCCTGGCTATGAGCAAAACTCTTCATATCGGCAAGCACGTGCCGCAGCCTTACGATCTTGGAGGCTAACTAGTCTTGGCCAAGGGGAAAGCCATCACTGCCACGAGGAACATCCTCATTAGAAGAAAGCTTCCGTTTCCGCCCCATCACTAGAAGTGAGAGGAAGAAAAGGAGGCGGTTGGCTTTATAAAGGCACCATCATCTACCCAAGAAAGAAGGCCATGAGTTGCATTAAAGGCGTTAATCAAAGGAGCATTAATGAAGCATGGCCTTGGGAAGAGGAAGCATCGTACGGACAAATTAATGTCCCAACGACGAAGCGAGCGTGTGAGCCGGTTCATACCCTCGCGCCACGTGTCCCTTTGATAGAACGCCAACCTACCGCCCGTGAAGGAACCCCACGTGTGGACGCCCTGGACACGTGTGAGCGGTACAAAGACGTATGGTAGGAAAAAACAACGACAAAACAAGAAGAAACAAAAAAAATCGCAAAGAACTATCAAACATGAAAATATGGCGAGAGTTTCAGCTTTATTCATTTAATCGGTAGTACAAGTTACATGCGTCGCCCTTGGCGATACTAAAAAGTACATAGAAGGAAATGAGGTGAAAAATAAGGTGTAGAAACTCTCGAAATCCCAAATCTATGGGAAACCAGTCCTTCTTTCCAAGTCAAAAACCAGAATCTTCATTTGGTGAAGAGCGGACTTCATTCTCTTGAAATGATGCCACACGGGGCGGGCCCATTTGCTGGCCGCCGTACGCACGCGCTCGGAGCCGGGGAACTTGCAGTCGTGAAAGTTTGATCAAATCAAGAGGGGACGGTGGACACGCTCCTTGAGGTCACGGTGGCCTGGGAAAAATCTCCATGGCAAGAAAGACAAAGTGGGGAGTGAAGGGAAGAAAGTGAAATGGGGTAAAGACACTCTCTCCTCCCCCTCTCCCTTTTTATAGCCAGAGGAAAAGGGTCATCCAAGGTAAAAACGTCCTTTCGCACAAAAGCCTAAAAGTGTAAGTAAAGTAAAGTAAGAAAGCAGGAGTAGAATTTATTGATAAAATGAAAGGGATTGTGGGGCCTTAGAATCCCGTTACAAAACAAAAGGCGGCATTACTGCCACTACACATGCAAAAAAAGAAAGACAAATATAGGGCAGCGTTGGATCAACGCACGGGGGCATTTCGCACCATCCTCCGCTCCAGATGCCTCACCCTACGGAATAAGAACTGGTAAGCCTGCTCTCCTTCCTCCATCCTTCAGAGGACCTCTCGAACCGTTTCATAGAAAAGCGACGACCGTTCTCAGCATTAGCGAACTCTTCCCACATCTTGAGGAGGTCTCATTCAAGTTCACAGACTTGCACAACAAATTCGTTCCTACTCAGTTGCATAAGGTCTGAACAGCCCAGGAAGAGGGAACACCAGACTCCAAAACATTAGCAACTACGCTCGAAGGTTTGCCCTCCTCACCTTCACTAGGCCCATCCTCCGCCCCATCCTCTTTCGTGTCTTCCTCATCGGCTGAGGGATACGCACCATTGGAGAGAAGGTAATCCTCCTCCTCCGAAGAAGTATCCTCCTCAGCGGAGAAGAGGTAGTCCTCATGTTCGTCGAGGGGATGCCCATCCGGAAAAGTACGGCCATCCTCCGAGGGAGTGTTTACCCGAATAGGATTGTTGTTCTAAGTAATTTTCCCTAGTGGAGCAGCCTAATAAGGCTCCCGCTCAGACGCATTCCTGTCTTTCTTGAAACACTCTAAGTTCCAAGGCTGCCATCGAGTACCGATGGTCTACGTGGCACCACTTAGCTACGAGCAGGCCTTTGGAAAACTGATGTTCCAAGGCATTTTCCCGAGTCGAGCAGCCAAATAAGGCTCTTACTCGGACGCATTCCCGCCTTTCCAGGAACACTCTAAGTTCCAAAGCTGCCTCCGAGTCTAGATGGCCCACATGGCACCACTCGACCGGGAGTAGGCCTGTTGAGAACTAATGTTCCTAGGCATTTTCCCGAGTGAAGGTGCCGAAATGGCTCCCATTCGGACGCATTCCTGTCTTTCCAGGATCACTCTAAATTCCAAGCTTGCCCCCGAGTCCAGATGGCCCACGTGGCACCACTCGGCCGCAAGCAAGCCTCTGGAGAATTGATGCTCCAAGGCATTTGCTTGAGTGGAGCAGCCAAATAGGACTCCCACTCAGACGCATTTCTGCTTTCCTAGGAACACTATAAGTTCCAAGGCTGCCCCAAGTCTGGATGGCCCACGTGACACCACTATATTGAGATGGATTGTCTTCTTCCTTTACCCATTGTATTTTCTTCATTCCTCATGAGCCAAACTCCATTTTGGTAAAGATTTGCATAACACATAAACAACCGAACTTCTAGCTGCTTCATTCGTTTTTAAATAGAGTTGTTTCTATTTCATAAATCTTACCTAACATTGTTGGCCACTTTGTTTTGTATGCTAGCTTTTGTATTGACCCGAGAGGGCTTACAGATTGTCGACTTGCTCTACTTGTGATTAGTATTTTTTAAACGTAATTTATGGATGCTCAGGAATGGGGTCCCCTAATCATGCTTAGAACTTGTTTGGAAACTTAGTAACGGGAGTTATGGGTATCCATGTTTGGGTGTCTCGAAAGGGAACCATGTCGAGTTGAGCACTAATGAATGTTGTCAATCTGGAGGATAGGTTAAGAAGTCTGTGAAAACATGTTAAATCTCCCCCACTTTTCCATATCTATTAACCCCCAATTTTCATTGTTTTATGCTGTAACCTCTTCCTATTATCAGCTTTTTGAAGTTTGTCTACTATTGAGATCATTAACCGCTTTGTTTATTATATTTCGTTTAGTTACTACACAAACACCGATATTTTATTATTTTTACATTTTGGTATCTGCAAATATAGTTTAGAATATAATCCAAAGTCCCTGTGGATTCGACCTCGTTTATGCTACAATCAGCAATTTCATGTATACTTGCACGTGTTGTCAACACGGTTGTGTGGACGCAACAAGTTCTTGGCGCCGTTGCCGGAGACTTAGTGATTTTATTCTAAACAATAGTGTTTGAAGATACGATACTTAATCGAGTTTTCTCTTTCTCACATTTTTGTGTGGTTGTAGGTGCATGAATGATTTTGAGAGCTTGGAATATATTATAGATCACAAGATAGAGTGTACTTTCAATAAAAATCGAAGAGAACAAAGGAGAGTCCAAGTAGAAGCAAAGATGAATCCACCTAATCCACCTTTGCGCCAGCTTAACCCACTAAATGTGAGGATTGAAGAAATATTATATGGGGTTCCTATGCTACTGACCCTCAGGTAGCAGTACCCCCTCTGAATGTTATATTACTAGCAAATGACATCGACAAAGAAATCAAAGCATATGTAGCTCCAGCATTTTTTAATTTATACTCAGTAATCATGGGGACTGAAATTGCAGCCCCAAAGTTTGAACTCAAGCCAGTGATGTTTCAAATGCTTCAGACAGTGATCTAGTTTCATGGACATCCTATAGAGGACCCACACTCGCATCTGAAGTTTTTTATGCGGGTATGCAATTCGTTTAAGGATGAAGGATGCAGTAAAGAAGTGATGCGGCCTAAGTTGTTCCCCTATTCACTCAGAGATGAAGCTAGAACTTGGTTGGAGTCACTGCCTTTAGAATCAATTACAAATTGGAATGACTTGGCTGAAAATTTTTTGATGAAGTACTTCTCACCCAGCAAAAATGCTAAATACTGAAACAACATCAACAACTTTCAGCAATTTGCTGGGGAGTCAGAAAGCGAATCTTGACAGTGTTTCAAGCGGCTTCTTAAAAAATGCCCTCTCCATGGAAACCCAAGATGCATCTAGATCGAAACGTACTACAATGGTTTGGACGATGCTACGCGCTTAGTAATTGATGCGTCAGCAAATGGAACTTTGCTAGCAAAACCCTATGTTGAAGCATTCAACATTTTAGAGAGAATATCTTCGAACAACCATTCATGATCTGACCCTAGAGCTATACAAGGAAGGGAAAGCAAGAGACTTAACAAATCTGAGTCACACTCTGTGCTGAATTCGAAGATTGAGAATCTGACAAACTTAGTGATGAGAAGCATGACTCAGCAAAGTACAGTGGGAGCGTCTGCTGGCAAAGAAAATGTTAGCGACATCCAAGGCATTTCTTGTTCTTTTTGCAAAAGAGATCATAATTACAATTAATTGCCATTGCATTCCAGAGTCGATTTACTATTTGGGGAATCCGCACAATAGCAGAAACAACCCATACTCTAATACGTATAACTCCGGCTGGAGAAATCACCCAAACTTCAACTGGAGTGGAAATCAAGGAGGAAATAATGCTAGCACATCCAATGCTCCAACGTATCAGTAGAAAAGAGGTTACCCCCCAGGTTTTGCGAATCAAGGTTAGGTGGCAGCACATAAGCCTCCAAAAGGATCGTTTGCATCGTTAGAAAAGCCGATGAAGCAGTATATGGCCAATAATGATGCAACTTTGCAAAGCCAGGCCGCATCACTAAGAAATCTAGAGCTACAAGTAGGCTAGTTAGCAACCGATTTGAAAAATTGACCTTACGGAGCATTGCTGAGCGATACTGAAGTAGCATAGATAAATGACAAGGAGCAATGTAAGGCCCTCACACTGAAAAGTGAGAAAGCATTTCCTCCAGCACATCCGGATGCTCTAGGGGCATTGGGCAAGCTTACTCAGGAAGAATCAGTAGAATCTCAACCAGCGAAAGATAGTGAGCCAGCAGATATAGTTTCACCTAGACCACCAATGTAGACTGTTGAGCAACCAAGGGTAGTTTATAATACTTCTAGTAAAGAGGTCAACCCAGTGGATATTGAAGCATCCAACGCAGGACCAACGTAAACTAGAGTGACCGAGAAAAGAAAAGCAAGCAGAGCAAGTAGGTGCTCTAGAAGAATACAGACCGCCACCATATCCTGAGCGGTTGCATAAGAAAGAGCAGAATGTTTAGTTTAAGAAATTCTTAGATGTGCTGAAGCAACTGCATGTTAACATACCTTTGGTGGAGGCTCTAGAGCAAATGCCAAACTATGTGAGGCTTCTAAAGGAGATAAGCGTAAAGAAGAGGAAGCTGAGAGAGTATAAAACTGTGGCAATGACTAAAGCCTACAACAATATCCTTAGAAGCAAAATTCCAACAAAAATGAAGGGTCCTGGGAGCTTTACCAGACCCGTTTCCATTGGAGGACATAAAATAAGGCTTGCATTGTGTGATCTAGGAGCCAGCATTAACCTTATGCCCTTATCTATTTACAACAAGATGAAACGTATCGTGCTTGTATTCTAAGGTGGGGAGTCCCACCCGAGAATAATGCCAAGCAAAACCAGAAGCTCAAAAGGCTATAATACCCAAGAAGAAAGAAAAGAGTTTTAAAGAAGGTATTGTGCTTCATGAAGCAACTGAACACACGAGCAACCACCGAGCTGTCACCAACTAACCACTGCCCTCCGACGAAGAACCAGTGTTCCTTCCAATTCTTGTTCGAGGTCGGAGCATTGAAAAGCATCCCTCGGCGAGAGTTCAAGCTATAGAATTCGGGGAAGCCTCTTATGGACTTCATCATGGTTATGGTAGACAGCAGTGAGAGAGTCATCTCTTTGCCCCTCCCAATTCCAGCCAAAGGATGGCCAATTCCATAAAAGCTTCTGATCCGTTAGGAGCTAGTTGAGCTGGATCCATGCCGGTAAAAACCAGGAACGCTTGGACGAAAAGGGAGAGGGGAAGCCTGACCCCATTCCAGAACATCTGCGGGTAGAAACTCACCCAACCAGGCGAAGGGGTATTTATTTTTTCGTCCTCAGATGGGAGGCATATGAGAACGTAGTCGAGGATGTGGTATGTGGTGCGAAGATCCAAAAGGTCTTGTTCGGTGGCCAGCAATGGAACGTAGTGGACGAATAGACAGCGAGCCATGGAAGCAATCAATCCAGAAAGGAAGCAAAGGAACTAAGGCGCAAAAAGGGGCAATCATCACCTCCCCTGTAGATGGATTTATAAAGATCTCTGAGCGCCGTCTTGGATTCCAACGGCCAAGGAGATCGCGGTCGCCGACCTGCCACTTGGAAAACTGCATCAGGGACGCGATCGCCTGTGAAACAGCGGCGGGCATGTGTCCTCTCATTGAAACGACTGTACACGCTGACGACTGATCAATACAGTCACAATAACTCGTGGGCCCCACCAATCGATTCATAGTGATACGAATGGAATGCCTACGCTCCCTGTCTTACTCCAAAATGCTTTGGGCCTGGCCCACTAATTGACAAAGTGACCAAATAGGGGGCGTCCGAACAGGACACGTGTTCGTCCCTCCTCAAGCGCGGACCAATTGAGAACCACCTTCTCAAAAGGAATGTCGCCGAACAGAGAATGCGTCTGCTTAGGGGGGACGAAGGACTGTAAACGGTTACGCCCCGTACGAGGTCACAGCTGGCGGCGCGTACTGTTGGTACGATTGGTGCATCCTGCAGCCCTGGGCAACATGTCTAGAAGGCGTAGGCAGTGGGACTACGCTACTGTTGTCGGGAACGCGCCCCCTTCTATCCAACCGTACAGTGTGCGACGTCTCTGCCACCTCCAACTATCGTCCTTCCTGGTCGGCCTGCTGTGGCTATAAAAAGAAGGACGATCATCTTCACCAAATAAGTGAAAAACCTGTCACTAATATCTCTTGTATCTCATTCCTATTTCTATTCCGATTACTAACTTGAGCGTCAGAGTGGATTAGGCAAGACACCGCACTAACGTCAAGTTCTTTGGTTTCAGGTCTAGTGGATTCAAGGTCGAATTGCTCATTCAAGCACGCCTCTACCAAAATTCGCCGTTAACAGTATGGATATAGGTTATGTTTAATTTTTTTTGGATTTATGTTATAGGTTATGTATAATTATTTAGATATAGATTATGAATTATGTTTTTTTAACAATTTGTTAATATAGTTATAAATATTGTACAGTTTGTCATTAGATTGTGATGAAATGGTGATACTTGAACCTCAAAATGGGTCCGCTTCTGATATTGAAGTAGAAGTTGACGAACTGTTTGGAACGTAATTGTGTTTGAACCCCCTGTAAATTTGAATCCTCCACGTCCAAATGAGGAGACACCTTCATAGATGTTTACTGAAATAGATTTTGAAATTATAGATCCTATATGTGAAGAAGGGTCAAAGTAGGAAGAAGGGTCAATAATATCCGTAGAAATGAATGCAGATAACATACGTATAGGGTCAAAGTTTAGGAGCAAAGAAGAACTACAACTTGTTGTCAATAAATATCGTATTGCACAACATGTGGTATGTAAAATGCAAACAATGGAATGATGGTTGCAAGTGGAAACTTCGCACTCGTCGATGTAAATCCCATGGGATGTTTGAAATCAATGTACTTGAAGAGGTTTATTCGTGCTTATATGCAGAGCTCACACAGAATCACTCACAATTGGACTTAAATTTTATGTGCAATGAAATCAAGAATATTGTTCGACGTGATACTAGTACGTATGTAGCTTAATTACAAGAAACCATAAAAAAGATTTTGGATATTGTGTAAACTACAGACGTGTGTGATAAGCTAAACGAAAAACACTAATTAAAGTTTTTGGAGATGGGAAAAATCATATGAAGAGCTCCCATACTGGTTGACTGCTCTGTGCATTACAATGTTGACACTCGAGTTCGTGGGATTTAATACCTTCGAATAAACATGACAATCTTATTTTTAGGTGCGTATTTTGGTCATTTGGTCCTACAATTGAAGGACATAAACATTGTAGACCATTAATCCAGATTGATGGTACCCACCTGTATAACAACTATAAGGGAAAATTACTTATTTTCATCTCAATTGATACAAATAGACATATATTACCTCTTGCTTTTGCTATTCTTGAAGAAGAAAATATTTCTAGTTGGTCATGGTTTTGTGCGCCCTGCGAAATTTGGTTACCGAACGAGATGATATTTATCTAATTTCTGATCGACATGGAGGTATTTTGGCAGCTGTGAAAAATAAGGAAAATGGTTGGAGTGAACCGGTAGCACATCATCGATTTTATCTTCGTAATGGGGCTAGCAATTTCAACAAAAAATATAATTCAAAACCCCTAAAAGATATAATGTATCATGCTGGGTATCAACACCAAAAGCGTAAATTTGAAACATATGAGAGAGTTACAATAACTGAGTCCAGATTGTATTGATTTTTTCACTCATATAAACATAGAAAAATGGACACAAGCACATGATCAAAGGTTTCGATATGGATAGATGACGACAAATCTAGCAGAGTGTATTAATGATGTTTTCAAGGGAGCTAGAATGTTGTCAATTACTGCATTGGTAAAATTTACGTTTTTTCGAACTATTACTTATTTCAAGAAATGTAGAGAGGATATTAGTAAAGCATTGGCTCGGGGTGAAAAGTATACAAAGTATGCTTTAAATAAATTGAGGAGGTGAGAGAAAAGAGCAACGGTACATTCTGTGACTTCTATTGATCGAGACACGCAAACTTTTCAAGTTGAAATAGGAATATATATGTTATCTCCTTATAAAGGCCAACACACTTAAGTCGTTTGCTTGAAGGACAACACATGAACTTGTAACAAGTGGCAATCTTTCAAGATATTGTATTCTCATGTAATTGCAATTTGCAACCATGTTCAATAGGCATATTTGCCTTATTTCGAGAAGTTTTACTAATTGTCACAATACCAATTTTCATATGAATCTCGCTTTCACCCTATACAACATAGAGATTATTGGACGGAAGTCAAGTTTGATGTTATTCATCAAAACCCAAATTTGTTGAGTGAACATGGACGTCCAAAAATTTCCCGCATTCACTATGAGATGGATTGACAAGAGGTCGGTATGAAAGTTCATTGTGGAATATGCAAGAGAAGTATATAACAAACGTACATGTCTAACTCGCAATTCTGACACTTCGTCATTGAGACAAATGGATGATTGAGGTGGATTTTCTTTTAATAAATTTCTTAACGTAATGTTACAATTTTATTAATATTAAAATTGATTCTATATTTTCTATGTATAAGTTGAAGTATGCACAGTCATATCGTTCTAAATGGTATGAATCAATAGTTGCTTTATAATAGCCTATATTTTATCGCATATTTGGATTGTTGCTTTGTAATAGACTACGTTTTATTGAATTAGTTGTTGCTTTGTAATAGCTTTATATTTGGGATTGTAATGTACTATACTTTATGCCTTGTTATTTGAAATGAACTTTGGTTATAATGGTGTGGTTTGTAATTTTATATTCCAGCATTGGTAATGGATCCAAGACCTTTGGATTCGCATTAGTACGGGATTATGGACCTACCATAGTTTTGCAATGTCTAAGAAAAGAGGTCGTAGTATCTTATAATATTAGCGCAGATAATCGTGACAGTGTCATATCTACAACAGTACGGATTTTGGGAAGTTTCATAGATAGGGTTTACTGAGTTAGATTGACACCTTATTACTGCACTGGTTGAGTGATCGAGACAAGAAACTCACTCATTTCATATGCCTGGTGGAGAGTGTACTATTACACTATAAGATGTTGATGTGCAGTTAGGGCTGCCTGTTGATGGAGAACCCATTACAAGATCCTTGTAATACGATTGAGCACAATTATGTGAAGCACAATTCACTGAATTACCACCAGATGCTGATGATGTTATGATACAGAGATATGCACGAGCATATATTATGCAACTCATTGGTGGATTTTTATTTTACGATAAATCTAACACATTAGTTCATCTCACGTTCCTTCCATTACTAAGCGAGTTCGAGGTAGCTAGATGATATTCATGAGGTAGTGCAAGCCTCACATGGTTATATCAAGAACTCTATCCGGCTTGTCAAGCCAATGCTCTGGATGTAGCAGATCCATTGATATTTTTACAAGTGTGGACATGGGATAGGTTTCCTACTATTGCTCGACAACACCATGTACTCAATCCTGAACAATATGTTGGACGTCCTCTCAGTGCACGGTACGTTTATTTTCATTTATCTATGTGTGATTTTTAAATTATATGATGTTCTACATAATATAGATGGAATGAAGTTTTGATAGCTTATGAACAATCTACGAATATGTTGGTTCAATATAGAACATGTTTTGATCGACTTAAGCTGAATAAGGTATAAGTGAATATATTAGTTACAAATAAATACTTATAAAATTAACTTAATAATAATACTAATACTTATTTATTAATGATTTCAGATTATTTGGACACTTTGTAATTGCGACATTATGACTCTATTACCTAAATATTGTCATAATGGATGGGATATTTGGCTGACTTCAGGCCCTCTTATATGTTTTCATAATATCGAGTGGTATCTACCAAATCGAGTGTTGCGACAATTTGGGCTTCTACAGAATAAACCATCATACTGTAATACTGACAAGAGTCTGCATCGGATCGATATCCAAGGAAAACATGATTACGATTGACAACGTAAATGTGCAGCATATATATCACTATGGCGTCAATGTCATGATTAGTGTGCATTTAATGATGCGACAGATGTATTGGCCGTGTCAGATGATTATCAAGATTGGTATGATTCGATTACAAGAAAGTATATCACACGTGAATCTGTTTATCACAGTTACATGGTTAATATTACTTTTCTTATATTTTTTAGTTACAATAATTAAATCAAATTAAATATTATTAATTATTATTTAAATTACATTATTTTTAGGTTAGCAACGTACATAGTCAAGAAAATTTACGTGTATTAAAATCTGTGTGATACTTGCATTCGCTTAATTGAATCAAATTTAGTTTATCCAAGAGTTGTTTCAAACTTCAAAATGAGGCATCCTCATCGTGGGCACAACCAAGCACAACCAAATGAAAATGTTCAAGATGAAGCACAAGAAACTAAACATGTTCAGGAACAAAATGAAGATACTATAGGAGACGAACATATTATGAATATTCCTATACAATCGCATATGATTCTTATGCTAGGAGTTCATTCAGATATTGCATCTAGTTCAACTCATCAACCTGACCTATCACCTGTTTAGAAAGAACCTCGTCATAGACGTCGTGTAAGAAGGCCACGACAATTTGGTACATGATTATCTATGTTTTGCAATATGTTTAAAAGTTTATAACAACTTTTTGTATCAAATATTTAACAATTATAAAATTTGATATTTGACAAACATTTGCTTTATAATATAAAATTACAAAAACACAAGGTTATAATTCATCGAATTGGTATTAATCTAATTTCAAAAATTCAGACTTTGAAATGACATTTAAATTTAAAATATAATAAATTTAATGATATCTTAATTCAATTTTGCAATATTAATAAAATAACAATATAAAAAATAAAATAAAAATAACAATAGAAAAGGTGTAAGTTGCGTCCAAAATATAACAATATAAAAATTGAAATAAAAATAACAATAAAAAATAAATAAAGAGTGGAAGTGCGTACAATGTACGCGAATTCCAAATGGAAATTGCGTACAACGTATGCAATTTCTACTAGGGGTCGCGTACAACGCATGCGACTTCCATACAGGTTGGATGTATGTGACTTCCGCTTACTCAACTTCCACGTCAAATACACACGTTGGCACAGAAATTGCATACATTGTACACAAGTTTTGACTTTCACGTTGACCTAACCTATTTTTATCAATAGCTTTGAAAACCTACCTTACTTTTGACTTTATTTATTTAAATTACATTTATTTTGTTATTATTTTTAAACTAACATTATTTTTGAAATTTATTTTTAAAACTAGATTATTTTTAAACTTTGTCCTATTAAATTTCAATCATTACAACATTTATTTAAGCCAAATAAATTGATTTATTTTTTATGTTAGGAATACAAAACTAATTAGTATTTAGGTTAAAATACTATTTTGGTCAATGACCTTTGAGCTTTGGTTCATTTTGGTCATTGTACTTCCAAAATGTTCATTTTATTTTGGTCCTTATACTTTGAGCTTTGATTCATTTTAATCTCTATATTTTCAAAATATTCGTTTTGGTCCCTGTATTTTTTAAAAATGACCATTTTGGTCCCTTAATTTTATTTTTAATCTCATTTTTTCTAACTTGATTTCAATACGACACTACATTCAATATATTTATTAAAATGTAACCATGATTTATATTAAAGGATTTATAGAATTTGTTTTAAATTTTTTCAAATAGGTACCAAAATGATCACTTTTTTAAAATTACAAGGACCAAAACAAATATTTTAAAAGTACAGGGAATAAAATGAACCAAAGTTGAAAGTACACGGACGAAAAAGAATATTTTGAAAGTACATGGATCAAAATGAATCAAAGCTCAAAATACACAGACCAAAATTATATTTTAACCTAATATTTATTGTTTAACCTGGTCATTGATGAGGTGTAGAAATGTTGTTTCATTTTTTTTTTTAATTTTGACTTATAGTTACACTCCTATTTATTAGGAACATAAAAGATATAATCTATATCTAAATACTGAAATAACAAGTTTTTATCCCTCAAATGTTTTTTTTTTAATTATGTTTATTTAGATTTTTTTAGTACATGTTTATTTATTTATTTTCAAATTCTAGGAATCAGATTTCATTATATAGCCAATTACTTCCATGTGCAGGTATACAATCTAATTCCTCGTTCCTAGAGCTATAGGTCGAATTCTTACTAATTTGAGAGTCGGTGCTTGACATTTTGATTTGAAATAAATGAGCAGACCACAAGTGACAATAAATGGGATTTTGAAGGCCTTGCTTAAAAATCGGTTGTGCTTCACAATCTTCTTATATCTAGATGATTTTGAAGGCCTAAATCCATCCCTAACCTTAAAGAACATAACCTTGGGTCAAGGTCCTATGTCTAGGCTACTCAAACAAAATATTTATGTCTAAAGTCTTTCTCTCCAAAGTTAAATCAAATAAGTTGTGAAAATAATTCAACCTTTTCAATGTTGAAGTTTTGTTAAAACATTAATTGGCTAAATTAAATCCTTTAACTTTAGAAAACAACTTAAGTGATAAAAAGAGTGAGAAAACACCTTTGTCCTTGCTGTCTTTTAAAAAACATAGCTAATTATACATAATTTTAAAGGAAAATACATAATTTAATGGAGTTGTAAGTGAAAGACATGATTAAAGATCGAAGTAACCAGAACAAAGCTATAAATGAGAAGATTGCAATCCGAATGAACTTTACCTTTTCTCTCTCGAGCTTAGGGGATTAAAACTCGTTCTATTCCACAATAATATGTGATTACAAGATTTCCTTGAGTAGGAATGATAATAATAAGAAGAAATATGCTGGAATTTTATAAATTGAGGATTCAAATTTCAAACAAGAAAAGCTTGTAAAGTGATCAAGAAATTATGAAAAACTTAACAAAGCTGTGTTCAGTGAAAACTAGAATTTATACGCAGCATGCAGTTAGTTAGGTAGGTGAGAAAATCGTGCTCCACCATTGACTTCCAACCTTTTTGACTAACCCATTCTGCTTCAAACACACCCTTCTGCACTTTGTTGACACGTATGGAGGCAGATAACTCGTCAAAATGCTTGGAAACTTGTGTTTCATTAAGGGCAAAAAATGGAAGAAAATAAGGCGAATGCCTAAGTCTTTTTTGTTGCATAAAAGTTCGGTTTCTATTATCATGCTCCAACTCAATATTTATGTAAATAATCTATGGTAAAACAGAATACCTCAATTTAACATCAATTGGTAATGAAAGCAAGCACAGAAAGCTCATTCATAAGTAAAACAAGGCCGAAACTCATGAATACAACGTAACTTTACCCTTGTAAACAAAAGTAATCAGTTAGATTGTTTGTTATCTTTGTGTAAGTATTACTCGTTTAGATCGCACTGCTTAGCTCAGTTGGTCTTACTCGAACGTGCTCTCGACGATGTCAAAATTAGGTATAAACAGTTGATGTCATCTGTAGGAAATTGAATAATAGAAGCCAGATAGATTGCACTGAATGGTTACCGACGATTCCCAACAAACTAATTAACAAGTAAAAGAATAGAGATACTTCTGCCAAAGGAACTTGAGCTAAAAAACCTCAAGGCTGGCTCTCGAAGGGTCATAAGGAAGAGAGAGCAATCCTCCAATCTCAGAATGTAACTAAGTCATCTCTTGCTGTGACCATGAGATAGTAGTCAACCTAAAGGTTGAAATGCAAGAGATGAAGGCTCGGATGGAAGCAATGCGCTAGTTATCCATGACACCAGTCTTACAATTACTCTCGTCGACCTCTTCATACATCGGTATCCAAAGAAGGAAAAAGCTCGACCCCAAACAGATGCTTGATGTGAATAGCATCAGTCTTACTCGAACTGCCAAAAGTATGACATGGGATCAAGGCGCCGAGTCATCAGTGACCAAAAAATCCGAGTTTAAATGAGGATTTGAGGTATATTATCCATGGTAACAAGTCCCAACAGTCTTTTAGTAAAAAAGAGTTGCTTTGAAAGAACGACTTGCATTAGAAACTGGATGATCAGGATCGAGGAAAGTTGATAAAACAGGCAATCTACCTCGATTTGCCTCCTTTTTATTTTTCAGGCACATCTCGCAACATTGATCTCGATGCTCAGTTTGACAATTTGAAAGACGACCTAAGAGTGTAATTCAATCAAATGAAAAGAGAGAATAAGGATAAAGCCTTAGACCCTAGTGATGACGAAGAAGAGAAACCCCCTTTTGTATAGAAGATCCTTGATGTACCAATTCCAATAAGGGTCAAAATGTTGACGTTAAACATAAACGATAGCTCGAGCGACTGGTCTATCATGTCAAGCTATATGAAGGCCTCATGGGATTTCAGGATGTCAACGACACTCTGCAATGTAAAGCTCTTCAGATCTTGCGGGCAGGATTAGCTCGTTATGGTATTAGCAGCTCACACCAAAATCCATATCCAGTTATAGGAAATTAAAAAAAAAAACATTTATCCTGTAGTTCTCAGCACGACATTATGCAAATCGACCTTCCACTCACCTCCTTACTGTTTGCTAGGAGGAAAAGGAGTCCCTGGGAGATTATGTGGGAAGATTGCAAGTCGAGCAAATTAAGGTTATGGATTACTCAGATAACACAGTCATATCAGGCTTCATATTTGGGTTGAAGGACGAATACTTTGTCTGGTCACTTGACAAAATGCCCATAACAACGTTTAATGAAGTGTTCATACAAGCTAAAAATTATATGGATGAATAAGGAATGCTCAAGTCTCACAATCTTAAAACCAATAGTTGTAAGAAAGACGACAATTCTCACCAAATTCCGATGTCTAAGGACCAGACCTGTAATACCTCATTCAGAGAACAAAATAATGAGAAGCGTTTTGATCAAAATAATAGACGAGGTAGAACTTTTGAGAAATACACACCGACCAATGTCCCATTGCCTGAAATATTAACCAACACTGAAGGCACCGACCTTCTCAAGACTCTGAACAAATTGCACCAAGATTCTAATAGGTGAGACAAAAACAAAAACTGCAGATTTAGGATCACGGCCACAATACCTCAGAATGTTACGACTTGAAAGATCAAATAGAAAACCTAACTCAAATGGGCTAATTCAAGAAATTTGTTGGCAAAGAGAAGCGATGTGTTTATATTAAAAATAGTAATGGTGAAGATCGCAAGAGGTTTAGGTCTCCACCGTGCAAAGTAGATCACCCCCATCATCAATATTATCTTTGGGGCTAAGTCGAGGACAGTTTGTAATAAAAGGAAGACATTGTCCCGAGAAGTATGGCACGAGTTATATACCCCTGTAGGAAAATTAGCTGCTCCACACAATTTTCCTTTTCACATTTATCAAAATAAATAGCCAACCATACAAATAAAAGATTAAAGAAAAGCAGAAAATAATACAAATAGATTTATACTGGTTCACCGGGGCTACGTCCAGACTTTCACTCAAATGTGGGTTCAACTAAATGAGAATTGGATACAAGCGCTCTAATATTTCTCCACAAATATTCACCCTTTAGAGGTCCCAACAAAAGCTCTCTAACTTCTAAATATTCTAACATAATATACTTAATTACAGGAATGAAAAATACTCACAGAATAATTGAGAACTAATTACCCTAAAACATTGATTTTAAGGGAACAAATCCCGCAACTAAAGCACGTGAATGCTTGTGCTTCGATTTTGTTTAAGAAATACAATAAATAAAATATATAAGCATTGTAAAAGGGAAGTAGAGAAAACTACCTTTGAAGACACTTGTTCAAAAATGACGATGTCGAATTCGAACGCCACCAAAAAGCCTTCCCGCTATTCTCTTAGCACCGACTTTTGAAAGTGATGTAATTTTTGGATTTGAGAGAGAGAGCTAATTTTAGAGAGAAGTGTGGTTTTGTTTTTCAACAAAAATCACCGAAAAACTCATCAACGAAACTACTAAAATGCAATCTATTGCGTGTATAGTGATAAGGACATCCTCACACACAAACTACCAACTTAAGGAAGTTGGTTATTATAATTTGATTTAATTTAATTAATTAATTAACTTTAATTAAATATCACATATTTAGTTAATACTTTATTTGAATCATATTCAAGTTCATCTCTCTCTCATAACCTATATTTTTAATGTCAACCTATAGTTTTAATATACATCTAATTCATATTAATCATTGTTTGAATCTTATTCAAATATAACTCTCATATTATAAAGTTTAATTTTTGAATCTCATTCACAATTAACTTTATATTATAATATATCCATATAAATTATAAATGTATCCCCACACATTGTATTAATTGTATCTTATACAATCAACGTACATTCACTCATATAAATTGAACCATACAAATTCTTTCAAAAAACTCTTGATCCTTGTTTTACCCGTTGTGAGCTAGCGGAGGACCTAAGGGACCTACAGATTATAAGCTTCAATGATCCGAGATTAATTAATTAAAGGGGCAACTTGAGATATGGTAAAAAAAGTTAGGAAAATAAGCAAAATAGCAACAAGGTTTGAGTTTTTCAAATATAGCATATTTTTTGCAAAAAAATATAGGCCCACGTTCTAAATTACAAATATACCCTGTATTCCAGAACTAACAATAAATTACTTCTGATTGACTTCTAATATACTAATGATTGGCAGATATACTCCTGATATATATGTGATATATGTTTGATATACATATGGTATGAAATTGATATACTTTTGATATAACTATGATATTTACTACTATAGGTGACATAGAATTGATTGACTTCGATATATTATTGATTTACTTATAATATAACTATGATTGACACATATACTCCTGATATAAATGTGATATATGTTTCATATATATCTGATATGAAATTGATTTACTTCTGATATAACTATGATATATACTACTATAGGTGATATAGAACTGATTGACTTTTTATATACTATTGATTTACTTATGATATAACTATGATTGACAGATATACTCCTGATATATATGTGATATATGTTTGATATACATATGTTATGAAATTGATTTATTTCTGATATAACTGTGATATCTACTACTATAGGTGATATAGAACTGACTGAATTTTGATATACTATTGATTTACTTCTAATATAACTATGATTGACATATATACTCTTGATATATATGTGATATATGTTTGATATACATATGATATGAAATTGATTTACTTCTGATATAACTATAATATCTACCAATTATTTCGAATATATTACCTCTAATATATGTTTTTCTGATATACTACTAATATATGATTTTTTTTCAGATAAAAGCAATGGTACAAACACAAAAAAATGAAATAAAAAAACATCGTCGAAAATGTTGATATCATTCATCCTAAAAGACAACATTAACCAACGCCAAAAGTGTTGTCTATAGAAAACGGAAGCTTCAAAGATATTATCTCCGAAGACACGACAATCACCAAGAATAAAGATTGATGTCCCAAGATTTTACCTAAAGATTATACAAAAATGAAACTTACGCTTTTCTAGATTGTTGGAACTTATGCTTCTGGAACTTATGCTTATTCTTTTATAGAATTTTAAGAATGATATTGTTAGTCTACTTTTGGTTTATGCTACTGGTTCGTTTTGATGTTTAAACCTTTAAGTTTTTGGTTGAAGGACTTTCATGCTGATTTGATGTTGATGTTGATACCCAAAAATGATATTTAAACCTTTTAAGAATGACATTGTTGCTGATTTCATTTTGATCTTTAAAACTTTAAATAAAACTTAATTGTACTATAGATATATGCACGATGTAAACTTGATATATCACTGATATATTATTGATATACAGAAAAACCCTAAGTTTTTATTTACCTCTAATTTTTAATTGATTTTTCATTCACAGTAATTTCGAAAATCACCATTGACGTTCACATTCACGCTCCTTTCAAGTTTTCTTTCTCATTTCAGTATGTATCAATTTTTTTTTCTCATTTTCCATGCATGCCAATACCTACTAATTTCTAATTGATCAAAAAAATACAAGACAAATGGTTAAAGCATGTAAAATAGTGATTTACTATTATACAACTGATATAGAACTGATTGACTTCTGATATACTAATATTGTCAGATATACTCCTGATATATATGTGATATATGTTTGACATATAATAATGAAGCGATAATTGAAAAGGGTAATTTGGGAATACTGAAAATTTTAAAATCAGGATTTTAAAAAAAATGCTATATCTGAAAATATAAAAAAGGCATGCTATTTTGTTAAATGTAGAAAATTTACATGCTACCCATTACAAATCCCCTTAACTAAACTCATTAATTAAATTAGTAAACATTCATAGCTATGGAGCATTTCACTAAAGACCCAAAGACCCAAAGCTACACTCTTATGCATTGCAGAACATGTTGCGTCCATGGATATTGACCATTAACAGTAAGTCAATCCTTCACGAGTGTTCGTAACTTCAGTTAGAAATTACCATTTTACCTCTGAGTTACCTCTTTCCTCCTTAAGTACAATTGATCCTTTAATGAACAACCTGCTTATGGTCTAACAGATAAACAGAAGTCCCTCTCGAGTCAGTGAGAGGGTGTGACCCCTTGTTCAGGTCCTGGAGTCAGAAATTAAGAAAACACTCATCTACTTACCCTAAAGTCGGGAAAGAGTAAATTCCATCTTGTATAATTATGTTTCCAACTCTCCACTCGATCTCGTCCTCAAAATGGTAGGAATATTTAGTCGGCGACCCGGACCACTCTCACCCATACAAATCAAAGGACGATACCTTATAACTAGAGTCCATAACTCACTCAGGATTGAGATCGAGTTTCCTAATCTTCCTTTGAAATGATGATCTATTAATTAACGGTGTTACAGCTAAAGATTAATTATTGCACAGTCCGATCTTATACAAACTCATTGCATGAGGTAAGGGTAGATCATTGTGAAAGGAGGGGATTCACTAACAGGAGCGGTAGGGGGATCTTTTGATTTTTTCAAGCTGGCGACAAGGAGCTCCTCAATGGAAGGAAGAGGGCTGTCGGATTGAACTTTGGGGAGGTTAGTGCTGGAGGCAGAGAGATTTACCTTACGGCTAGGCACTGGAGGAGGAGGAGGCAACTTAGACCCAACAGACATTTGTTCTGAGCTTGTCGGAGTGCGCCGCATAGGACTGTGCTCACTCGAAACTACAGGCTGTGGAATCGTTTCGTGCGCCTCCTTGAATTCATTGTTCGACCTTTGGGTTTGCTTTATGTTTGATTCTTGGCGTGGACACAATAGAGGGACGAGGGTTAGGGAGCACATGGGAGAGAAAAGGGATTGCGAGAATTTAAAAACACGGGGGAGAGGGTTAATAGTGGGGAAGTTGGACAGAGAAGGTGTGGGAAGAGAATGTTGAGGACGTGGGTCTAAAAACGGATGAGGCACATAAATTAAGGAGGAATCCCTCCCACGATTTTCCCCAAATTTAAAATTTCCATCCTACAACCATTAATTCCCAAATCTCTTTCAAATCGGTTTCCATTTTCATAAATCAAAATGATTACTAACCTCTCTCCATAAATTTAATTCATCGTTTTTCTCCTTAATGAGACATTGTATGCCTGCCACTCGCTCTGCCACCATTTTATAGCTCCCACCGACTTTCTTTCTTATTTCCTCGCCTGCGTCAGCGATCCCATTAAAGCTATCTTCCACTTTTTGAAGGGATTGGATCCCGCAGCGGAAGCGCGCGAACGCGTGTGGTTCGACCTTCTCTTAGAATTACAACAAAGAAAAGACATATAAGCATGAATAAGAAGGAAGTTAGTGATACATACCTTTGAATACACCTCTTCAATGTAGACACCAAAGCCACCACAAAGTTTTCCTCGCTATTCTCTAGATATTAAGAACTCGGTTTGTGGGAATCGTCTTAAAATTGAAAGGGAAACCGAGAGATCGAGAGAGATAATTTCTCGCTAGAGTTTCGGAAACTCCACAAACGAGGACTTGGAGTCGTAAAAAGAAATTGGGAGAGTTTTTCTTTTATAGGGAAGGAGGAGTGAGGGGGAAGTAATGGTGGAAAGTGGGAGGTCTCTTACCATTTTCCTTTTCCTTTTTTTCCTTTTTTTTAATTTTAATTAAAATAATAATTAATTAAATCTAATTTAATTAAGGGGCAACTTGAGATATGACAAAAAAAGTTAGGAAAATAAGCAAAATAGCAACAAGGTTTGAGTTTTTAAAATATAGCATTTTTTTTACAAAAAAACAGAGGCCCACGTTGTAAATTACAAGTATACCCTGCAGGTCTTAACCAACAATAAATTACTTTTGATTGACTTCTGATATACTAATGATTGACAGATATACTCCTGATATATATGTGATATATGTTTGATATACATATGGTATGAAATTGATTTACTTCTGATATAACTTGATATCTACTACTATAGGTAACATAGAATTGATTAACTTCTGATATACTATTGATTTAATTATGATATAACTATGATTGACAGATATACTCCTGAAATATATGTGATATATGTTTCATATACATCTGATATGAAATTGATTTACTTCTTATATAACTATGATATATACTACTATAAGTGATATATAACTGATTGATTTCTGATATACTATTGAGTTACTTATGATATAACTATGATTGACATATATACTCCTGAAATATATGTGATATATGTTTCATATACATCTGATATGAAATTGATTTACTTCTTATATAACTATGATATATACTACTATAAGTGATATATAACTGATTGATTTCTGATATACTATTGAGTTACTTATGATATAACTATGATTGACATATATACTCCTGAAATATATGTGATATATGTTTCATATACATCTGATATGAAATTGATTTACTTCTTATATAACTATGATATATACTACTATAAGTGATATATAACTGATTGATTTCTGATATACTATTGAGTTACTTATGATATAACTATGATTGACAGATATAATCATGATATATATGTGATATATGTCTGATATACATATGATATGAAATTAATTTACTTCTTATATAACTATGTGCTATCTACTACTCTAGATGATATAGAACTGATTGACTTCTGATATACTATTGATTTACTTCTTATATAACTATGATTGATAGGTGTACACTTGATATATATGTGATATAGGTTTGATATACATATGATATGAAATTGATTTACTTCTGATATAACTATGATTTCTACCAATTATTTCGAACATATTACCTCTAATATATGTTTTCTGATATACTACTAAAATATGAAATATTTTTTTTTAGATAAAAGCAATGGTACAAACACGAAAAATGAAATAAAAAAGGATCATCGAAAATGTTGATGTCATTCGTCCCAAGAGACAACATAAACCAACACCAAAATTGTTGTCTATGGAAAAACAGAAAGCTTCAAAGATATTATCTCTCAAGACACGACAATCACCAAGAATGAAGATTGATGTCCCAAGCTTTACCAAAAGATTATACAAGAATGAAACTTACGCTTTTCTAAACTGTTGGAACTTATGCTTCTTCATTTATAGAATTTTAAGAATGACATTGTTAGTCTACTTTTGGTTTATGCTACTGGTTCGTTTTGATGTTTAAACCTTTTAAGAATGACATTGTTGCTGATTTCGTTTTGATGTTTAAAACTTTAATTAAAACTTAATTGTACTATTGATATATGTACAATGTATACTTTTCCTACGGGAGGTAGCAGTGGGGAATTTTCCGCAATGGGCGAAAGCCTGACGGAGCAATGCCACGTGGAGGGGGAAAGCGAGGAAGAAACAGATGTAGAAATAGAAATGACATATTACTGATATATTATTGATATACAGAAAAATCCTAAGTTTCTATTTACTTATAATTTCTAATTGATTTCTCATTCACAGTAACTTCGAAAATCACCACTGACGTTCACATTCACGTTCCTTTCAAGTTTTCTTTGTCATTTTTAGTAAGTGTCAAGTTTTCTCATGCATGCCAATACCTACTCATTTCTAATTGATAAAAAAAAAATACAAGACAAAGGGTTAAAGCAGGTAAAATAGTGATTTACTATTATACAACTCATATAGAACTGATTGACTTCTGATATACTATTGATTTACTTCTGATATACTGATGTTGTCAGATATACTCCTGATATATATGTGATATATGTTTGATATATAATAATGAAGCGATAACTGAAAAGGGTAATTTGAGAATACTGAAAATTTTAAAATCAGGATTTTCAAAAAAATGTTATATCTGAAAATATCAAAAAGGCATGCTATTTTGTTAAATATAAAAAACTTATTTAATTAATTAAAAAAAGAATTATTAATTTAATTTAATTTAATTTAATTTAACCAAATTAATATACATTCGTCTTGTCGTTAGCCTTGATCCATCTGTCATAGGCATCCCGACTGGCTCAGGCTGCATTAGCCGTGGGAGTCTGAGGACACTCCTCAGTTAAGACGAACCTAAGATAATCTACCAGGAGTATCGTGTTAAGGTTCTGTTAGGGTTGACTTTTGACTGTAGAAACATGTGTCGGTAGTCTGTTTGACCATGTTTTTTACCCTTTCCCATCATTATTTGCCAAAAAGAACTACATATTCTTAAAGTAGAACATGCATAGATTATTTCTACCTAAAAGTCAAACTATGGTACTTTAGGAAAAATATGATAAAAATGCGGTCAAATTTTGAAGAAAATAGCAGAATTCTATTTTTGTAGAATTGCGCCCGGTGCATTTTTGGAGGACAAAATGTCAAAACACACGTTTTGATTAATGAAAGGCAGGGAGGACATGTTTCACATGTTCAAAATAGTGAGTCCAAGTCCAAGTGAGGTGGTTAGGTGAATCTCAACCCATTTCCACCGGAAATAGTGGGGAGTTTCAACCAACCTATGATGCTATAAAAGGAAGTCATCCCTCCAGTAGAAAATCATCCCTTCCAAGCTTCATTCCATCTTCTTTTAGATGATCTTTAGTTGTAGAACACGTTTTTAGGGTTTATGTTTATATTCTAGTTTTTCATTTCTTTGTTTTTAATTCAAGTTCTTACTTCCATTATTTGTTCATTCTGTTCTTTTAAAGTTATTTAGCGAGTTTCAACTCCCCTCACGCTCAAGAGAGAAGAGGGTCAAGCTAGAACTCATTATACGGCTTATTTATTCATTTAAATTCAATGGAAAATACTTCCTTTATGTTTTCGTGCATTTACTTTCCTTTAATTGTGTTCTAAATTAGTTATCAAAATTCTTGTGGAATGCTTTAGTCAAATGATTTGATTTTCAACACGCTCGGAATTTGCCCAGAATTGCGCTTGAAACTTTTTTGGGTTGGTTTCTAAACACTTTTCTTTACGTCTTTTTTCCATTTGGCGAGTGAGAACTTGATTTATACACCAAAGCCCAACCTTAGGAAAGGTGAGTTAGGTAAAATAATAGGAAACCAATATGGGATGTTACTTAGCAATAAGCGCATAAAACATGGTCCTAGGCATAGGCCCTCTGACCCATAATGCAAGTGAGTTGGTAGATATTCTCAAGGATTATAATCACACGTAGGCATATGATTGTAGGTTACCCTAGCTTCTGCAGCAACCAAAAGCAATAGTGAAATAGTAGAACTCAAATCTCAAGAAAAGTCAGGAATTGCGCCTGGTGTATTTTCCCAATATAGTGTGTTTTCCATGTTTTGCATCAAAACTAAGGTAGGAAACAAGGAGGTTGAGTTTTATTAAATTGCTTGTTAGTTAAAACCCCAAACAACAATATTTCACCACTATTTTCTTCCTAAATCACAATGGCATATTTGAACCGTTCACTTCTAAAAATAGTTTTGAAAAGCAACAAGTCCTTGATGATTCGACTTTGGATTACTACTAAGTATTACTTGTGACCGTGTACGCCTGCACGAGCCTCTAATCTTTTTGAAGGTAGAGAAAGTCCCAACAGATTCGTTTTCCATTGTGTGTAATATTCGCCGTTAAATTTTTTGCCAGCAAGCAGGGCAATAACGGAAGTAGACATGTTGAAATAAAAATAAATCTATATTAGACACTTGCACTACCCATTAAAAATCCAATCAGTTTTAGCAAAAAGTAATAATGTACCATATCAATCAAGATTATTTTTGCGACGATGCTTCAGTGATTTAGAGCAACAGCTACTGTGGGGTAGTCAGCTACTCCTTCACTGAATTGAGACATTTTCAACTAAATATTACACTAGAATAACTCTTATTCCTATAACAGTTAGTCACCGTTTGCGTGGTCAAGAAATTATTAACTAACTTAACAACTTCCCGTAAGTGTGACCTGCCATTTTCAGACCCCAGATGTCCGCCCCAATATGCATGTCGTAGGGAAGGACAAATATTAGTGCAAAACCTAAGAGACCTTATCCATTCTGGAGTTCGCCCTGATTTTGATTCCATATAACAGACCCTTCGTAGGGATGGTCGCTCTAAGATGACATGTAGGCCGTGTATGAAACCTCACGTTGCAAACCAATGAAGGAGATCGTAGGATGTGTTGTCACATGTCATTCTCCCACTTACTATAAATACTTTCTCCATTAACCTTGATATTGAATCATGCAAATACCTTCCGTAGGGAGGCTGCGCCCAGGGCGACACGAGGCCGAGCATGTAACTCACGGTGTGAACTTATACGGAGAATGTGAGGGAAAGAATGTATATATATATACCATATATGTAACGACCCAGAATTTCCCACACGCTTCTAGGTCACGTTAACTACCCAACTAATTAAACTTAACCCCAAACACGTCATGCCAACTCCCTAAGCAAACAAATATATAAAATCAAGTTCCACTTCTCATCAATTCAACAATAAATCAATTTCATAGAATATCAGTCAACAACATTCGTGGACCACCTCACGAGGCAATTTTATTAATCAAACTAGACAAAACTCAATGAATGGAAGAAAACTAAAACAGACACCTATCCCGAACTAAAATTAACAACAAGTGGGAACCTCCCAATTATTCAACTACGAACAAATAGTTTATTGACAATAACATAAGGTCTTAACTAATAACTTAAGCTAGGCAAGAGTGACCAAACAGCCTATGGTCCTTGCTCGTCATGTCTCCTCCGTCTCTTCACCATGGTCGCCAACGAGTCCTTCACCTGAAACAATAATTGTAGAGGGGGGGTGAGTATATAAAATATACTCCGTAAGTAGCCCTCACCAAGAATGCATACACATCATGCTCAACAAAAATCATGAAACATTCATAGTCATGATGTTCAACACATTAAGCATTCAAACATAGGCACATTCTATAAAATCCGGTGACAACCACAACCAGGAACACATTAACTACCAACCTCTAGTCTCCCTAACATTCCAAGTACCTCTACGCTTATCACGGCTATCCTAGCCTTCCAAAGTTAACTCTTTCGAGTAGAGTCGGCCCCTGACCATTTTTACCCAGAGCCCCGACACTGCTGCATCGGCCCTCGACCATTTTTACCCGAGGCCCCGATAACTCCACCATCTATTGGCCCTTGACCATTTTTACCCAAGGCCCCAATAGCCTTCCTTCCAAAGAACTCCTCGTATCGGCCCTCGACCATTTATACCCGAGGCCTCGATGCTCAATTAGTGACGTATCAGCCCCTGACCATTTATACCCGAGGCCCTGAAACTCACTCATTTATTCCCTCCAAGAATCCAACTATCATCAGAGTCTTACTATATGCTTTCTTAAGCCACCACCCCTGCATCTTTTAACTCACAAATATAATTCAGCATGCTTCCACAATATAGACAACTTTCTAATAATGAGATAATAAACCAATCATGCTTAATATCCAACATCATTATTTAACAAGCATTACTAAGTATAATAACTCACAAAACATGCCGAACAAATCATGCATATCCAGACAACAAACATTACCACAACAATACTCAGCAGTTTAGCAAAGCAGAAATCTCACCATTTTCATCGACAAATATCCAACACTACTCCAAGTATATCGACTAACACAACGAGAATTATTTAGCACAACGACGTAACAAAATTAGTATTAAACGCCACAAAATCAGCACGATAGAGATCATTTAGCATACATTAACGCACACACACGCCTCTTGTCTACTTACACACAACCGCGCCCTTAAGTTTGCGTCGATCTCCCTCCTAAGCACTAAAACAGAAAAATACAGCAAGTTACGTACACTAATCGGCCTTCGAAATCAATTCAAAAAGGGTTCAAATGACTCATTACCACCAAAACCGATTTCGTATAGGTGTGGGTCACCTAGATCTAGCTCGCCAAGGTGTGGGTAGCCTAAATCGAGCTTCGAACGGACGTGGGTCACCGCCAAACGTCCTAAATACTGCTGTAACGCACAAATCCCGCCGCTGGAGTAAGCAGGTCGTCGGCCCGTTCATCGTGCGCCGCCGGTTTGTCGCTGTAGCAACCCGTTCGCCGTGCGCCGCCGCGGATTTGGCCCGTCGCCGTGTGCCGCCACGAGGAGGAGCGGTGCTGGTTCGTTGCAGGCCGCCGGGGGACGCGCCGCCGCTGCTACTGCTACAGATGCCGCCGCCGCTCGTGGTTGTCGTCGGCCGCCACTGCTACGGGTTCAAAGCACGTTGGAGCTACTCACTGGAGTCGTTCCGTTCGGAGTGGGTCGGATGAGTTGCCGAAAACGGGAGGAGGGGGTGGCGGGGTTGGGAATGAAGAAGAAGTCGGGGGGCGGCTAGGGTAAGAAGAAAGAAAGAGGAGAAAGAAAAAGAACTTGGGTGCTAGGGTTTCTTTTTGTTTTCCTTTACTTTGTTTTAAAACCAACTTAACCCAATAAAGGCCCAACAAGACCAAACCCAAGAGAAAAGAAATCCATCCCATCTTAAAACAAGATCCACCACACGGAGTCCGGTAAAAATAAATTTAATTGGAGTTTAGAGCCTGATAAATATGTATAAATTTAATTAACAATTAATTAAAAAATTAAAGGAAAAAAATCTCCTGATTCGAGACTAACTAACCTGAGGGACTCGGGGCACTACAACATATATCTCATATACTTGGTATATTTTATATATACATCTAATCCTCCCAGTTAGTATTTTCAACTAGGGTTTATTACTTAGGTAAAATCCGGCTAAATGAAATTATCTAAGTTTATTAGTTTGCCCAATATAACGTTTATATTGGATTTGTTTAACACTTAATGTTTTAGTTCATTAAACACTTTAACGAACTAATCACATTAGTGCATAACTATAAAATATTGACCAATTCAACCCCTAGGTTGGTTCCTAGGTAGAGGTGTTCCCTTACAGTCAGCTTAAGTACCTCAACCTAAACAGAACCTTCCTTAGACAAGGTTCCCTTATAGGCAATATTTTATATTAACCTTTTATTTCGACGTTCTAAACCTATTTATAACCAAAATAAAAAGTATACGACCTAGGATATAATCAATTCCAAACCCCTTTAAAATTAATTATTGAAGACCTAGGATTTGCATGCAATTCTTAATTATAGACTTTAATTTATTTTCAGCAAACTTATAACACTTATAAACTTAAAGAAATTGAAACTATAATCATGCATCAATGACATACATAAATATAACATTTATATTTACTAAAGTAATGTCATGCTCAATACAACACTTATATTAATTAATCATGAAAATAAATCATGCCATCATATCTTATAACTATTATATGCATATGACGCATGAACATACTTAACCTATAGTGGGATTTTAAACTATATGACATACTTTATGCAACATATACAACTAATTAAGTATACATTCAAAATGCATAATAATTAAATAGCAAAATAGACTAGTTTTTGGCTTCCTATAAGAAACGAAACAAAAAAAAGTTTTTTTTATATAAAACCCGACACCTAGGCGCCTGGACCCAGCACCGTGGCGCCCCCACTGCTGTAGGCCCGAACTCTTGGGTTTCTGCAGCTCTGGCAGCATCTAGGCGCCGTTGTTCGGCGCCTAGGTGCCACTGCCCAGCGCCAGGGCAGGTTGAAAAAACTTTCCGTCGAAAGGCGCAATCATGTCTGGCCTCTCAACATCCCTGTCCGATGCAATGAAAGGTCCATTTGGTATTGTCTTAATTGACAACGGATCAGGCCTAAACGTTTGCCCCTTGCGAACGTAATAGCTGAATTGACTAGTCTAGTCATCTCTTCTCCCTCTTCGCCAAGAAGGAGAACTAAGAACATAGATACAATATAGAAAAGATTGCCTACTATCGAGCTCACAAAGGAGCCGGAGCAGTCCTCTGTCCACCTAGTTTATCTGGTTTTTTTTTTCACTTCTCTAGTACTCTTTCACATCAACTCCTTGCCACGAACGACACGAACTTACAGACTCAATTTACAGGATTAAACGCCCAAAACAACGGGATTTTACATTAATCGAATCAACGGAAAAACTATAAATCTAATGCCAAAAACCGAAAACATCTATTTGCAAACCACATAAATCAAATGTATAGAAACACCCACCATTCTTTTCCTTGTTATTCAAAACAAGATCGAAAGTAGAGCTTGGCTCTGATACCAATTGAAGGGATCGGATCCCGCAACGGAAGCACGCGAATTGGTGTGGTTCGATCTTCTCTTACAATTACAACAAAGAAAAGACATATAAGCATGAATAAGAAGAAAGTAAGTGATACATACCTTTGAAGACACCTATTCAATGTAGACACCAATGCCACCACAAAGTCTTTCTCGCTATCCTCTTGATATTAAGAACTCGGTTTGTGGGAACCGTCTTATAATTGAATGGAAAACAGAGAGATCGAAGGAGAGAATTTCTTGTTCGAGTTACGGAAACTCAACAACCGATGACCGAGAGCCGTAAAAAGGAATTGGGAGAGTCTCCCTTTTATATGGAAGGAGGAGTGTGACTTCCCCCCTCACTTCCCTACTTCCCATCATTAAAGGTGGGAAGTGCGAAGACCTCCCTGGTGGAAAGTGGGAGGTTTCCTCCCATTTTCCTTTTCCTTGTTTTTTCTTTTTTTTTTTAATTTTAATTAAAAAATTTTTAATTAAAATAATAATTTATTTAATCTAATCTAATTAATTAAAAAAAAGAATTATTAATTTAATTTAATTTAATCTAATTTAATTTAACCAAATTAATATACATTAATTTAGTTAATTTAATTAAATCATATTAAATTAAATTAAATTTAAATTAATCATCTATATTAGTATAAAATTCTAATATCCATCTCTATCATAATTTTGAATCCAATTCAAAATTAACTTTATATTAGAATTATTATAACTTTATATCAACATACATTATATTAATTACATCTGATATAATTAACCTTAATTCCCTTTAACTAATTTGAACAATTCAAATTATTTTCAAGACTAAATGTTCTTAACTATCCTTTACGAGTTATCAAGGGGACCGAATGGACCCACAAATCGGAAGTTCCAACGATACAAGATTAATTGATTAAACTCATTAACCATATTAATCAACATTCATTAACTGTCGGTCACTCCACTAAAGACTCACAGTTGCACTCTTCTCACTGTAGAATATTTTGCGTTGATGGATTTTGACCACTAACGATAAGTCAATCCTTCACGAGTATTCGTAACCATAGCTGGGTCAAATTACCGTTTTACCCTTGTGTTACATCTTATGCCTTAAGTACCGCTGATCCTCTAATGAATAACCCGATTGTGGTCCAACCAATAACCGGAAGTCCCTTTCAGGCCAGTGAGAGGGTGGGAGTTGTTTAAGTTCCGGAGTCAGCACTTAAGAGAACACTCATTTACTTACCCTAAAGTCGGGAAGTAGTGAATTCCATCTTGTGTAGTTACGTTCCCAGCTCCCCACTCGGTCTCGTCCCCCAAATGGTATGCATATTGAGTAGACGACTCGAGTCACTCTTACCCATACAAATCAAAAGACGAGCCCTAACAGGCAGGAGTCCATAACTCACTCAGGATTGAGATTGAGTTACCTGGTCATCCTATTGAAATATTAATCTATTAACTAATGGTGTTACAGCTAAAAATTAATTATTTCATAGTCCGGTCTTATACAAATTCATTGTATAAGATACCCTCACTCGCATGTCTCCACACGAATGACCTGGATCAAGTCATTTGTACCTATTACAAAGCGGGCCGTATCCATAGTGTTATCAGGATAAGGTACTCAACCTTATCCATATACTATAGACCTTTTAGGTTACTGCTGGAACATTATCCACCTGTATATCGAATATATACTGTGTATATATATACTGTACATCAAATATATACGTTGTATATTAAATATATACTATATATCTGTTATATACTGTTCCAGTTACATCACATAACCTAGGATGTTAGTTTATTGGATTTGGGTTAATGTAATTCTATCCATAATAACTTTATTGAATGAATATTTGTTTTATATTTACAAACCACAAGTTTAGGGCATAAAACCCAACACTTTCTTCTGCGAACTGCCTACTTGACTGGCTTCAAAATTCCCATTGCAAAACAAAATTAAACTCAAATAAACCACAAAATTTAAAAGCGAGTAAACTAACCAATGCTGGAGTAATAAAATGATTTGACTATGTGTCCTGTTCCAGTTATTCCTTCGCGACTGTGATCAGTCTGCTGCAAGTGGTGGACTCCCACATTTCTCACCATGTCATCACTATAATAATGCTTCAGCCTCTAACATTAACTATGAACTCTCTTCCTAAATTAGCCTCTTGTACTCTGATAGCTCCATGGGGAAACACATGTGAGACCAAAAATGATCCAGACCATCTAGATTTGAGCTTCCTTGAAAAGATGTTCAATCTCGATTTGTATAAAAGGGCTTGTCGTCCCTTTTCATGCCTGGGTTGGATTCTGGCATCATGCCATCACTTGGTCTTTTCCTTATAGATTTTGGCATTTTCATATGCATCTCACCTGAACTCTTCAAGCTCCAACAGTTGTAAGTGATGCAGATCTCCTGCTGCAGCATAGTCTAGATTCAACTTTTTTAAGGCCCAGAACGCTTTATGCTTTAGCTCCAATGGAAGATCACATGGTTTCCAAAAGACCAATTTGTAAGGAGAGGTACACAACAGAGTTATAAATGTTGTTCGGTAAGCCCATAAAGCATCGTCAAGTTTCGCGGCACCAATCTCTTCTGTTGGTGTTGACTACCTTTTCTAGGATACTTTTGATCTACCTATTTGATATCTAGGCTTCACCATTCGATTGAGGGTGATATGCTGTGAAAACTTTATGCCTGATGTTGCATTTCGCCAGTAGTGATGCTACAACTTTGTTCATAAAGTTGGAGCCCCTGTCACTGATGACTACTCTCAGTGTACCAAACCTTGTAAAGATATTTTTATGCAAGAACTTCGTCGCCACCTTGGCATCACTGGTAGGTCATGCGATCGATTTTACCGACTTTGATACATAATCACCTACCAGCAATATGAATAGATGTTCGTTTGAAGGAGGGAAGGGTCCCATAAAATCCATTCCCTACACATAAGAAGCTCTACCTCTAAGATGTATGTGAAGGGCATCTATGACATTTTAGAAATATTTTCTACCCTCTGGCATTCATAACAAGGCTGGACCAGATCATAGGCGTCTTTAAAGATGGTGGTCCAAAAATATCCGCTTTGAAACACCTTGGGTGCTGTACGTTGGCCTCCAAAATGCCCACCATATAGTGCAGAGTGGCATTTAGCTAACATCTTGCGTGCTTTAGCATTCGCAATGAATCTCTGTATCATCTTATCTTGATAAATCCATACAAGAATGGATCATCCTATAGATGAAATTTGCTCTCATCCATAAATTTCTTCAGTTGTTGTTTATTAAACTCAGCTGGCAATATGCTGCAAGCAACATAATTGGCCATGTCAGCCAACCATGGCTCATCATCCTCCTCATTCATAGCTTTGATCATGAACAATTACTCATCCGAAAACGTGCCTCTAATTTATGTTTCTTCCCTAGAGCTCCCTAATCCGGTTAACCTGGATAGGTGGTTAGTGACCGAATTTTATGTTCCTTTCCTATCCTTAATCTCTATATCAAACTATTGCAGCAAGTTTATCTAGTGAATCAATCAAGGCTTAGCATCCTTCTTGGTTAGCAAATACTTCAATGCCGCATGATCTTTACACACTGTTACCTTAGCTTCTACCAAGTATACTCTGAATTTTTGAACGCAAAGACCACTACCAATAACTCTTTTTCCATTGTGATATAATTGATATGTGCCTCTATCAAAGTTTTATTGGCATAATAAATCGAATGCAACAACTTTCCCTTGTGTTGAGCGAGGACTGCTCCTACAACAAAGTCGTTAGTGTCGCACATTAATAAGAAAGGTTGTGTCCAATCTGGTGTTGTGATAATGGGTGCATGAGTGAGAACATATTTCAGTGTGTTAAATGCCTGCACACAATCAGAAGTCAAGTTAAATTCTTTATCATTTTGAAGCAATAAACAGAGGTTTAGAGATTTTAGAGAAGTTCTTTATAAATATGCGATAGAATCCAGCATGCCCAAGAAACTGCGAATGCCCTTGATATTCACTAGTGGGAGTAACTTCTCAATTGCCTCAATCTTTGCTCTGTCTACTTCAATGCCCTGTCTGGAGACTTTATGCCCTAGCACAATTCCCTCTTGTAACATAAAATGACACTTTTCCCAGTTATGGACTAAATTTGTCTCTTCACATATTTGAAGCACTTTTGTCAGATTTTCCAAGCACTCTTTAAAGGACTTAACAAATATTGAAAAGTCGTCCATAAAAACCTCCATAACGAACTCTACTAAGTCAAAGAAGATCACCATTATACACCTCTAGAATGTTGTTGGGGCATTGCAAAGCCCGAAAGACATCCTTATGGCAAATGTTCCATAAGGACAAGTAAATGTCGTCTTCTGCTGATCTTGAAGGGAAATTGTTATCTGATTATACCCGCTATATCCATCTAAAAAATAGTAGTATTCTTGTCCTGCGAGTCTGTCCAGCACTTTATCGATGAATGGGAGATGGAAATGATCCTTCTTAGTGGCCTTATTCAGTTTACTATAGTCCATGCAAATACGTCACCCCATCATAGTTCTAGTGGGAATCAACTAATTCTTTGCGTTTTCCACCACAGTCATGCCTCCTTTCTTTGGCACGCATTACACTGGGCTTACCCACTCACTATCCGAAATAGGGTAGATAATTCCTGCATCCAACCATTTGATTATTTCCTTCTTGACAACCTCCTTCATGGTGGGATAAGTCTGCGTTGGGGCTCAATGGAGTTCCTACTCTCTACGTCGAGTTTAATCTTCTGCATACAAAAACTGGGCTTATTCCCCTTATATCTGCTATAGTCCACTCAATTGCCATCTGATGAGTTCTTCGCACACTCAACAACATTTTCTCATTTTCTGTGATAGGTATGCTGGGAAAAGTCTCGGCTGAACCCAGATAAGTGTACTTCAAATGTTGTGGAAGCGTCTTGAGCTCCAGCATTAGTGGCTTTTTGATAGATGGCTTCAGTGGTTTGTACTCACGGTTGCCAAGTTCTAAAGACTCATAAATGTGCTTGGGTAATCCTTCCTTACTACCTACACTTTTTAGGTAAATCACTTTTGGATCTTCTGCTATGTCTTCAACACCCTGACAACCTTAGCAGCTTCAAGCTACTCCAGCATTGCTTCTACTCCTAACTCCTCTATTAGAGCTTCATCTACAACTTTTAGCATTGAACACTCTTCCGACTTTGATGGGTATTTCACTGCATCGTACACTGAGAACTTTACTTCTTGATCTTGAACAAGCATTGTCACCTCGCCTTTTTGAACATCCACAAGCACCATTGTAGTTGCAAGTAATGGTCTTCCCAAGATGATAGGAACCTTTTTACATGTATCATAATCCAAAATAATAAAGTCGGTAGGGAAAATAAATTTATCGACTTGCAGTAAAACATCATCGATTTTTCCTTTAGGATATGTGATCGATTGGTCTGCTAATTGCAATGTGACTATTGTTGGCCGCACTTCTCCCACTCACAGCTTTTTGTAGATTGACAAGGGCATCATGTTGATACTCGTTCCCAAATCATATAGAGCTTGCCGTGTCTTCTACCCTCTGATGGAAATAGGTATGGTGAAGCTTCCAAGGTCTTTAATTTTAGTAGGAATTTTGCTTATAAGGATGTTGCTGGACTCCTTGGTCATTGCTACAGTTTTATATTCTCGCAACTTCCTTTTCTTGATGAGTATGTCCTTGAGGAACCGCACATAAGTCGACATTTGCTCCGATGCTTCCACCAGCGGTATATTGACATGCAACTGATTCAGCACATCAAGGAACTTTCTAAATTGCACATCCTGCTCTTTCTTTTTCAGCCGCTTTGGGTATGGTGGTGTGGGTCGAAACTCAGTTGGAGCATCTTCATGTTCAATCTTTTTCCTTTTCTCATCCACTTTTGCATGCGATGTTCCAAAATTTGATGCTTTAGCATTGACTGGGTTGACCTCTTTACTCGCTATGTCCTGACTATCCTTCGGTTGCTCACTAACCTGTGTCGGTAGGTTGGAAGATACTGCTATTTTTTGGCTCAATATCTTTTTCTTACCGATCATCCTTTTCTATTAGAAACTCTCCTTGGTCTTCTCAAGTAGGCTCGATCCTGGCCCTTGGAGCCTTAGGGTGCACCGATGGTAATGCCTTTCCATTTCTTAGTGTGAGAGCCTTACATTGCCCCTTACCATCCTATTTGGGCACCTTGGTATCACTAGGCAGTGCTCCATAGGGTCTACTCTTCAAATCTGTTGCTAATTGGCCCACTTGCAATTCTAGATTCCTCAACGATGCTGCATAACTTTGTACCGTGACATTATTCTTTTCCATATACTGCTTCATCAGATTCTCCAAAGATGCAAATGATCCTTTAGGTGGCTTTTGTCCTGCTCCCTGACCTTGGTTAGCAATTCGTGGAGGATAGTTTCCTTTTTGTTGATATGCTGGAGCATTGGATGTTCCAACATCATTTCGTCCTTGATTTCTACTCCAACTAAAGTTGGGATGACTACTCCAACCTTGGTTGTACGTATTGGAGTATGGATTGTTTATATTATTATGAGTATTTCCCAAATAGTACACTGACTTTGGATTGCTAGGGCAACTATTGTAATGATGCTCTCCCTCGCAAAAAGAATAAGAAATCCCTTGGATGTGGCTGACATTTGCTTTAGCAGGGGTGCCCGCTGCATTTTTCTGTGTCATACTCCTCATAACTAAATCTGTCAAATTCTTAATCTTTGAATTTAAGGCAGTGAAGGACTTTGATTTTTTCAATCCCTTGCCTCAATTCCCTTGAATGGCTTTAGGGTCAACCATTAGTGATTATTCGATGAGATTCTCTCTAGGATGTTGAAAGCTTCAACATAGGTTTTACTAGACATGCGCCATTTGTTGATGCATTAATGACTAGGCATGTAGAATCATCTGACCCATTGTAGTAAGTATTTATTTAGATGCACCGAGGGATTGCTAAAAGTTGGTGTTCTCACTTCTATATTTGGTGTTCTTGTAGGGCGAAAAGTACTTCATCAAAATTTCTCGGCCAAATCATTCCAGCTTGTAAATGACTCAAAATGGAGTGACTCCAACCAAGTTCTAGCGTCGTATTTTAGCGAGTAGGAGAACAACTTGAGTCGTAGTTCTTCCTTGCTACATCCTTCAACCTTAAATGAATTGCAGACTCCCATAAAAACTTCATATGCGAATGTGGGTCCTCGGTAGCATTTCCATGGAATTTTCCCTGTTTGGAGCATCTGAAACATTACTGGCTTCAATTTCTGGTTCCGTAATAACTTGGTTGAAATTGTAAAATCCCGGAGCCGCATATACCCTCATCTCTCTGTCAGTATCATTCGCTAGTAGAACAACATTGAGAGAGGGCACTACTGTCTCGGGGTTAGCAGCAATAGGAGCCCCATCTACTATTTCCTCAATCCCTCACATTTGGTGGAATAGGTGGGCGTGGAGGTGGGTTAGGTGGATTCATCTTTGCTGTAGCTTGTGTTCTCCTTTGTTCTCTTTGATTCCTATGAAATGTGTGCTCTATCTCGTTATCTATAATATATTCCAAGCTTTCAAAATCATTCATACACCTACAACCACACCACAATGTGAGAAAGAGAAAACTCAGTTAAGCTCCGTATCCTCAAACACTATGCCTTAAAATAAAAACAACTAAGTCCCCGACAATGGCACCAAAAACTTGTTGCATCCTCACAATCGTGATGGATATAAGTGAAAGTGTACACTATATCCGTCTATTATAGAACGAACGAGGTCGAATCCACAAAAACTTAGAGTGATATTTTAAGTTATGCTCGAGAATACCACTAATGCAAGAAATTAATAAAATAATAATGTATGTACAAAAACAGTAATTGAAATAACATTAACAAACAGTAAATGACTCCAACAACAAACAAACTTCTAAATGGTGGAAACAGGAAAAGAATCTAGCACAATATGGAAAAATGGAGTAAACATATATGGAAAAAGCGGGGAAGATTTATTATGCTTTCGCTAAATCCCAACCTCTACTCTAGCATGAAATCACTCACTATTGCTCAACTTGACATAGTTTCCTTCCGAGACACTGAAACATGGACATCCACAACTCCTGTTGCTAGATACTCAAGCAATAAACACAAGTTTGAAGCATGATTAGGGGACCCCATTCTGAGTATCCACGAACCCGCTAAAGAAAAGCAGATAATCACAAATAGAGCAAGTCAACTAACCATAAACTCTTCCAGATCATACAGAAGCTAGCATACTAAACAAGGCGACCACAATGTTCAGTAAGATTGAAGAAAAATATGCTCAGATTAAACAGCAAGAAGAAAACAGCTAGAGTATTGGTTGTTTAATAGTTTAGCACATAAATCTCCCCCGAATTGGGGTTTATGTCATAAAGGAAAGAGAAAACACAATGGGCAAGAAGGAGATACAACACATTTTAGAAAAAGAGGTAAATAAAATGCAGATGGAGACACCAGCACGAAATGACAGCAGCTGCTCCTCTCTGTTGTCAGTTCTCCTTCCGAAATTGGTGAAATTCCTCTTCCTTGTATTTTCCAGCACAGAAGAATGTCTCTATTAAGTCGTTTGTAACTCTTACAAAGAAGGTCGTATTCATAGTGTTACCAAGATAATGTACCAAACCTTACCTATATTCTATAGACCTTTAAGGTTATTACTGAAACATTTTTCACTCGTATATCGAATGTACACTGTATATAAAATATATATCATGTACATCAATTCTATATTGTATATTAAATATATACTCTGTATATCAATTATATATTGTATTTATACTGTTCAAGTTACATCACATAACCTCAGATGTTACTTTATTGGATTTGGGTTAATGCACTTCTAAAAAGAGGAACTTCAATAACAGCTTTATTGAATAAATATTTGTTTTGCTTTTATAAACTACGAGTTTAGGCATAAAACCCAACAGATCTCGATTTGTCCTCTCTGTGCTGCCAAAACCCGAGCCGCTGCCTCTAATTTGTCACAAAATTTTCCCAAATTCGACTGAAAAATGAGTTTAATCCCTACAGCTTGCCCCAAATGAAAAACAAAAGTCCCTTATATATTTGGTGTAGCATTGAGATGTTGACTTTGCCATCTACACACTATAGAACCTGTAGCGTAAAAAATAATGACCGTCGGCCTTTCTTTTATTTTTCCGACAGCGTTGTGGTACTGCACTCTTGGCCAAATGGCCTACAACAACACCTCTCCACCTCTTTTTCATCATTCATCGTCCCGACTCATCCCTGACTCTTTCCGATATTGATTTTTCTCCACCAATCCTAACAATCTCCCAATTGGAGACAAAGCGACGATCTCGCCTCCGACTAGACCAACTATGTTCCTTCATCTTGACAACCCTTCCAAGGGTCAGTTCTAACTACACCAATAGTAACTGATTCTCATTTACTCGATCCTATCCAAGCTCCGTTTGTGATTCCTCCGAGATTGAGCAATCTTACATGGTCTTGTTTCCTTTACATTAGAGACACAGCCACGTGTTTCCATTCAATCTAAGTGGTCTCTGATGCTTCTTTGCTCGATCAGACCCAACGACCTTTGAAGAAAGATTTCTCCTTTGATGATTGGCTCTTCCACCCAAGTCCATTGCCACTCTAGAAATATGACTCTTGACTTCAATACCCATTGTAGTCTTCTCCTGAATGCACTCCTTCGGCTACTACGCGACTTCATAAGCTCGCTAAACTGTCTAACAATTGGGGCTAGAAATTGACAACCAATTAAACAGTTAAGTAAGTTATTCCTTTTTCCCCTCTCTTTACTTCCCAGCTGTTGTATTTGAACCGATGATATATTTTCTTCCTCAATCTTGGTTGTCATTCCTGCTGGTCCATTTAAGTCTTGCCTTGAACCATCTGTAGCCCTGTGCATACTCTGTCTCAAAGATCCCCTGACAACCTTAAATCTTGACACGTTTACCGAAGCCTCTTTGTGGCTCACTGCCACAACCTCAAATCCCTTCACTAGCTTCCAACTACCATCTTGCAAACTCACTCTTGTAACCATCTTCATCCAACTTCTCAGCAGATATTAGATTCCTCCTAAAACTGGGTACATATAAGACATCCCCTAAAACTAGCTCATTGCCAGTCTTCAGATTTACAACTGGAGTGCCTCTGATCTTGGAGAGTCTATTGTTCCACATTCTCACTACACCAAAGCTCACTGTAGTGAAAGATTTAAACAACCATCTGTCTGAAGCGATGTGTACTGAGGCTGCACTGTCTACTGCCCACTCAGATACCAGATCTATAGATGTTGTACTAATCTTAGGGCTAGCTAGCAACACTTGAGCTGATAAGTAGTTGACAACATCTCCACTGCTACTCCTATTATCATGGCTGAGCCTTTGTTGTCTTTTCCCTTGTTCCATTTCTCTTTTCCTTTATGTAGGGGCTTTCTCTACCTTCAAAAGATAAGAGACACATGCAAGCATACATGGTCACATGAAATACTCGGAAGTAATTCCAAGGTCAAATCCTCGGGGACTTTTGCTTTCAAAATCAATTTAGGAAGTGAAATGGTTCAAAATGCAATAGAGGTTTATGGGTAAAAATGAATGACAAAGTTGTGATTTGAGGTTGCAAATATCAAACTTCATTATAAAACTCAACCTCTCTACTTCGCCTTAGCTTTGATTGGGAATACATAAAATACACACTTTAGGAAGAAAGTGTCAGGCGTTACTTGGCTAATTCTAGAAAGCTGAGTTCTACTCTTTCACAAATCACTTTTGGGTGCTGCAGAGTCTAGGGTAACTTACGATCATATTTTTAAATGTACTTATAATCCTAGAAATGTAATTATCAACTCATTTGCTTTTATTGGTCAGAGGGTCCATGTCTAGGACCGTGGATTATGCGCTTATGTCTAAGTCACATCCCATATAGGTTTCCTATTATTTTACCTAACATAACCTTCTCAGTGTTGGGTTTCGGTGCATAGGTCAATTTCCCTATGGCCAAATTGAGAAAAGACTTGAAGAAAAGTTTTTAGAAACCACTCCAAGAATGTGCCATGTGCATTCTGGCTTTTACCTGACCGTGTTAAAATTAAATAATTTTGGCTAAGGCATTACACAGAGAGGTTGGAAACTAAATTAGTGCATAATTAAAGAGGAGAAAACGTACAAAGGAATTAGATAAATAATTTTCATTAATTTAAATTAAATAAAAACGACATATAATGAGTTTTAGCTCAACCTTCTTATCTTTCTAGCTTGAAGGGAGTGTAAACTTGCTAAAGAATGTTAAAGGAAAGTAAAAGATGAGGCACAATTGAAAGAACTTGAATTAAAGCAATAACAATACTAGAGTTTCGAAAAGACAAGAAAATAACAAAAGGAAAAATAACTACAACGAATTTAAGATTGAAAATGGATGTTAAAGCTCTCTACGAGATCAAAAATTAATGGAGTTGGATGCTGGAATGCAAGAGGAGGCTAGGCTCTCCTTTTATAGGGCTCAAGTAGGTTTAACTCCCCACCAAAGTAGGAGGAGAGGGGTTGAGATCCATCTAACAACTCAAATTGACTTGGAATGCACTGATTTTGTTCCAACTAAACACTTGTGAAATGACTCCTGTGCTTTCCATAAGTGAAACACACGTTTTGGAAAACTTGGCAAAAATGTGCTAGGTGCATAATTCTTGCAACATGAGAATTCTGTGTGTTTTTGCCAAGTTTGACCATGTTTTACTCCAATTTTCTCAAAACACCCTACGTTGCAAATTACCCAGAAAATATTCTATTTTAAGAATATGTAAACACTTTTAATCAAATAACTACAATGAATGTAACATTAAAAATGGATGTTAAAGCTCACCAGGAGATCAAAAATTAATGGAGTTGGATGCTGGAATCAAGGGGAGGCTAGGCTCTCCTTTTATAAGGCTCAAGTAGGTTTAACACCCCACCAAAGTCGGAGGAAAGGGGTTTTAATCAAATATGAGGGGAAAATGTTCGTTTTAATGGTCAAACATGCCCTGATAGTCATGTTTTTGCAACAAAAAGTAAAACCTAACATTTTGCCCTAAACTACCAAGGTTGATTCGAAATGGTTCTCCAACCAATAAGTAAACGCAAAATTATTTTCACTTCATTTCCTGTGAATCCCTTCAACAATTGCAACGTCACAAATATATGAGAATTTCAGACTCTCACTGCCTACTGAATTTGACACAGCCATCTTCATGGTCTCTGTTGCGTCCACACAACTGTGCTGACAGCACGTGCAAATATACATGAAATAGTCGGTTGTAGTATGTAAAGAGGTCGTATCCATAGGGATTTTTGGATAATATTTTAACTATACGTGTAGATACCAATAGAGAAAAATATAAAGAGTTGGCGTATGGAAATTATCTCAAATAAATAAAATAACAACAAGACAACAGACCCTTGCAACAGACACAATTTTTTACACTATCAACAAGAAAAAGCTCTAGCACAGAAAACGATAATGAAGGGTTAACAAATATGGAAAAGGTGGGGGAGATTCAACATACTTTCATAGGTTATCAACTTACCCTCTAGCTTACTAACATCTATTAATGCCCAGCTCGACTCAGTTCCCTTCCGAGACACCCCAAACATGAGTAAGTACAATTTCCTTTGCTAAATACCCAAGCAATAAAAGCAAGCTTTAGGCAAGATTAGGCGACCTCATTCTTGAGTATCCCTAAAGCTATAGAAAAGCGCTAATCACAAATAAAGCGAATCAGCACTCATGAGCTCTCCCGGGTCAATACATAAGCTAGCAAACACGACAGAGTGGCCAACAATGTCACGCATGATTGAAGAAATACCAAACAACTTTATTTAAAAATAGATGCAACATGTAGAGGTTCAGTATCAAATCAATTACAGCATGTAAATCTCTCCCAAGATGAGGTTTAGTTCAACATGGACAAATAAAACAAAATAGAAGAAAGGATAATACAACCCATTTTAGGAAAGCAGCAAAAAGAAGCAGATAGCTCGTCGAAGCAGGTGAGCCTCCTCTTTTTGTCATCAGTTATCGCCCCGAAAATGGAGATATTACCTCCTCTTTTCTTTTCAACTCTCAAATTTTGTCTCTCTTGGGATCTGTGTCTCTGTCGGCTAGGGAAAAATATCTTTTAAATATCGAGTTCCGTTTTTAGGGCACCCGGCTGGAGTTTATACGGACATGGGTAAATCCCGTGTTTTGGCTTTAACTGTGCAGTAACTCCATGCTTTAGCACTGCTTTGCTCCAGCTTTCACATGCTCTGTTCTTGAAAATGCCTTGACTGCTCTAATCTAGTCATCACTTTCTTCCGACTTTAGCTTTTCATTACAAACCTGTGCAAATGAACAAAAAAATGCGAGAGTTTATGCTGTTTTTGGTCGAAGCTCTCAAGACTAAGAATATTTAGCTAAGAATTCACATTTTAACACTATTCATGCTATTTAAGACCTAAAACCGACACACTTTGACATTTTAATGCATATTTTCACTCAAATAATCACCAGAATAACTCTCTTTTTTAGAGTTATCACACCTCCAAACTTAAAATCTTGCTTGTCCCCAAGCAAGAACATGCACTTTTCTTTTTTTCACCAACGAAGAGTGTTAGAAATCTATACTTCAAACAACCTGCCATATGCCTCGACCTTTCATTTTCATCAAGAATGCTTAGAACTTACATACTCTGTTAAGTACTTCAGTTGGAGACAAGAAATGAAAGAAGCTTAAGTTTGTTCACACTCTGGAAGAGGCTAATTTCTGCCCTACTATAGCTTCCTTCTACTTCCCAACCTCGAGCTTAACTTCTCCTACAGATTCCTTTCTCAAGTCCCTTTCACTAGCTTAAACTTTTAAACCTTGCACTACCAACTTGGGCTTCTTTAACCATGCACTACTAGCCCTTCCTAATCTTGCAGCCTCTTTATACTCTAGATGCGGGCTACTAGCCCTTCCTTTATTGAGTTTTTCTTAAGGGTTGAATTACAGGATTAGAAAGCTTCATGGTTATATACAAATGCAAATGAAGATATAAGAATTGAAGGTTCACTCCCCCAAACTTAATACGATGCATTGTCCTCAATGCAGCTAAGGAGATCCATAATTTAAAGCGCCAACACACCCCCAAACTTAAAGTGAATGTAAAATGAGAAATACAAGGATGTTCACTATCAAGATATATACATGAGTGCAGAGGGTTAATGCTATCATCTAAGGGGGATAAAAAAGAAGAGGTCCAAGCTAGCTATACAAAGATAAAGGTTGGTTTTGGATAGATGACCATTGAAATTCTTCCCTAAGGTAAGTGCTACTTGGGGCTAGTACTGCTAGAGGGATGCTAGGGCATGGGCAGGCAAACATGAACCAGAGGGCGAACAGAAGAAAGCTAATGACATTAAAATGCTCCAGCATCAACAAGAAAACTGCGTACTTAGCAGGCTCTTCCATCAAGACGAGATACCAAAGGTTGGGCAACAAACAGATTCCGAGAACACAAGATTTCTAACAACAACTTTCATTGATTTCAACAAAATAGTGGGGTCACATATTGATTGAAATGGAAAACAAAAACTACTTTGACAAAAACTTAAAGAAAGAATTGAAATGCAGAAAGCAATGAATTGTAGAAATTGAAATCCTATTCTAAAAATATTAAAGATAATGAGTGACTGGGCGTTTATGCTGAACGCACGCGCTAAGCGTGGTAACAATTATATAGATGCAAGCGCACACCTGTCAGAGTAATATAAAATGGATGGAGTATTCAAGTATCGATCCTCAAGGACTTCTAAACAATTTCCAAAATCTAAAGTTTTAAAGAATAGTGAATGTTGGAATGAGTGATTCTTGTAAAATGGGAAGTGGTCACAAATAATGGTTTGGATTTGGGATTTGGACTTAGAATAATAAAACCTAGCCCGAATTACTTCAAGTTAGCCAACAAAGAATCAAGGACATGCTAAGGACAATATGCATTTTACTTTAGAAACCAACGACTACGCTTCTCACTTGACTTATGTCTAAGCAAGTTCAAAGTCCTAAGACATTCCCTAATATGTCTATTATGAGATATATCTTAGTTTTAGGATGGAAATAGTCGCAACCTCGGGTTAAGGTCCTATGTCTAGGCTACTTAAGCGGAACCCTTATGTCTAAGGCGCTCCTCTACTCGGTTCAACCACTCAACAATGCAAATAAGCAACCTTTTCAGTATTGACTTGTTAAGACTTACAGTGGCCTTCTCTAAATCCTAACTTTTTGGGAAAACATGTTGAGCAATGAATGGAAAGCAAAAAACACTACTTCTTAGCAACCCTTATTAGAAATAAAAGGCTAACTATCCATAACCGGGCTAGAGACGGGAATTTAGAAAGACATATTGAAGAAAATACAGCAAGTAGAGTGGTTGAAATTGAAATGCATGTGTGAAAAACAAAAGTTAATTAACGGAGAGTTTTTATCGGGGTTGAGAGCTTCGCCCTTCTCTTTCAAGCAAGGGGGAGTGTCACGTGCTCTTTCCTCCAAAAACACAACTCTCTTAACTAAAAATAAAGTAAAGGCAAAGGGAAGATAAGCAAAGTGCTAGATTTTTATATATTTGAATAAGTAGAAAATAACTAAGTACAAATGGAAACAAAACAAAGCTCAATAAAAGAATGTAAAGTGCTCGGAATTTAAAAACGAAAAGCAACTAATGAAAGCAACTCAAAAGTACTTAGAAAGCAACAAAGAAGCACTAAAAATGATCAAGAGAAGGAAGCAAGGCTTGATGAATTTGGTGGAGAAGTTGCTGGAATTTATAGCTGTGCAGAATTGGTTAGGTAGGTCCTAAAACGATGGTGAATCACCCATTTCCAACTCTTTTGACTGACCAAATCGTGCTCAAACTGATAGTGGAACACTTCTTCTACACGTATGCATCGGTTGGAACCACCAAAACGCATTGGAAGACGCGTTTCATTAAGGGCAAAGTTGGAAGAAAACCAGTTTTTCTGCAGGCTTCCCAGGCGCCTGGCGCCTCCCATGATGGTTTTTCCGTCTTTTTGCTTCTTTTGATTAATTTGCACTCCCAAATGATCCTAAAATGTCATAAATACAATATAAGCCAACCACAAACCATAATATATGAATTTTGCATGAATTGGAACTCAAACGATCGAGAAAAATCCGAAACAAAGCTGAAACATTGTAAAAACAGCATCTAAAACCTTCTTTTTACGCATGTAAACAAGCGTAATCACACCCCCAAACTTAACTTTTTGCTTGTCCTCAAGCAAAACTTAGCAACTTTAATCAGCTTTCTAACACATGGACAAGGAAAAGCAAAAGCAACCGAGATGTTCAATCATAAATTGTCTCAGGGAAAAGATGTCAAAGCCTACCATGCTATTGCCTTTGTAAACTTAATCACTATAAACCAAGTTTGAAATGATAAAAACTTTCTCTTTCAAAATCCTTTTTTCTTTCAAAAACAGAAAACGTTTTCAAGTACCCCTAAGGAATCTGCACACTCCCTCCTTACACTAAGACTTTTACATCTGAAAGACCGGCTACTAGCCCCTGAGGTTTTCACACACTAACATCGGTTCCAACCACAGCTACTCGTAGAAAGACTTTGAACTAACAGCTAGGTCATAAAACGACGACAATGAGAAACACGAAGTCACTTATCACCATCTTTACTGCTATTTTCAGAGTCAACACCCAACCTAAAACTAAATGGGTGTCTACAGTAGGACTCGGGAATCATAAATACATTTTCTTTAACTCTCAATGTTTTTACCACTCTTTTCTTTCTAACACAAGTCTTTTCCCCACTCTTATTTTCTCTCAACAAGACTCTTTTTACTCTTTTGCAACTTTTGTTTTCTTCCTTTCTTTCGTTCTTATTTTTTTAGCTAAGTGCTTTTTCAACATTTTCTTTCTTTCCAACTGAATCTTTTTCAAAAGAAAATAGCATGATTTTTTTTAAATATAAATAACACCTTATCTTTCTGAAACAACGACTGACACAACGACTGTCCCCCCCAAACTTAAGAGAGACAGTGTCCTCACTGGGAAAAGACTTTTGCATCGGATGAAAAAAAAGGCTTAACAGTAAAAAGGACAAGGACTTCCTATATAGGGGCAAAGAAAAAGCTTAAAGTCTGTAAAGATAAAAAAGACATAAAAGAAAATGAGTTTATCACATAAACAAAGGAAATAGCTCAAAGCTTAGTCAGACATAGAACAGAAAACTCAACAATCTCTTATAATCATCATCGACATGAAATCACATGCACAGCACAGATGCTTCAAAATAGGCATGTGAAAAGCTAAACTAAGGTTAAGTGAAGGCATACTTTAAGTGATCAGAAGATAAACGATACTAATTTATTCATGCTTCAACTGAGCTCGAAACATAATCAATACAAAAAAACATGCGTAGTAATGCTAGAATATGCAAACTACGTCATTAACCAAAAGAAGAAAACACAAAAAAAATAGCAAAGAAGGAACCTCCCCTTCATGAAGTCGGAGGTTGTGGACTAGGATCAGTGTCAGTACTGGGAGATGGATGACCAAGGATAGCAGCTAGCGCTTGAGGCCATGAAGGTAAAACCGCAAAATCCAATGAAGCCCTTAAGTTGTAGATATGTTGCACGACTTCTCGAACCTGAGAGTTTTCGAAATGCTGGAAAAACAGGGCAGGCGCCAGGCGCCTGCATAATTCTTTTTTTTTCAACGTTTTCTTTTTTTCTTTTTTTTTTCAACGTTTTCACAAACATTCTCTTAATAAGAAAAACTTTATAATTAAAAAAAAAAAGAAAATACAAGATACAAAGACTTCCTTCCTTTACTTTTGTTCTTTAAAAAAACGGATAAGAAGGAAAAAACATTTTTCGCAAAAATTTATTGACCTGAAAGTTGAATAGAGGTTTTTCCTCTATCCACTGGTTCTCCAAAATACGGCTTAAGTCTCTGCCCATTTACTTTAAAAACATTTCCCTTAGAGTCAACTAGATCCACTGCCCCATATGGGTAGACTTTAAAAATTTGAAAGGGACCAGACCATCTAGACATAAGTTTTCCAGGGAAAAGTTTCAACCTAGAGTTGAATAACAGAACCAGATCACCTTCTTGAAGATTGTTCGGCCGAAGACGCCTATCATGCCACTGTTTAGTTTTTTCCTTAAACAACTTAGCATTCTCATAAGAAAAGTGCCTGTGTTCTTCTAATTCCAACAATTGTAACTTCCTCGCTTCACCTGCAGTCAACAAATAAAAATTTAATTTCTTAGTAGCCCAAAATGCTTTATATTCTAGCTCAAGAGGCAAATGACATGCTTTTCCAAAAACTAGCCTATAGGGGGACATGCCGATGGGAGTCTTAAATGCTGTCCTATATGTCCAAAGTGAATCATCAAGCTTAAAAGACCAATCCCTACGGTTAAGATTTACAGTTTTTTCTAAAATGTTTTTTATCTCCCTATTAGATATTTCGGCTAACCCATTCGACTGAGGATGATATGCTGTTGCAACCCTATGACGCACATTGTATTTAGTCAGCAACTTTTGCATAGACCTATTCACAAAATGAGCCCCCCTATCGCTTATCAGACAACGCGGGGTTCCATAACGCGTAAAAATGTGCTTTTGCAGAAAACGAATGACAACTTTGGAATCATTGGTAGCAGTTGCAATGGCTTCTATCCATTTCGAAACATAATCTACTGCTAACAATATATATAGCTTACCATTAGAAGATGGAAATGGACCCATAAAATCTATACCCCACACATCAAATATTTCAATCTCCAGGATCGGGGTTTGAGGCATTTCGTGGCGTTTAGATATATTACCTGTCCGTTGGCATTTGTCACAAACCTGGGCAAACTTATGTGCATCTTTGAACAGAGTGGGCCAAAAGAACCCACTTTGCAAAACTTTGGCTGTGGTTTTGTGTCCTGCAAAATGTCCTCCATATGGAGACATATGACAAGCGTCTAATATCGCCTCGTGCTCTTCTTCTGCGACACACCTGCGTAAGATATTGTCAGGTCCTAGCTTATATAGAAAAGGCTCATCCCAACGATAACATCGAACTTCATTTAGAAATTTCTTTACCTGTTGCTTGTTGAACTCATAAGGAACTATTCGACTTACCAAATAATTTGCTATATCGGCATACCACGAAACTGAATCAACTCGCAAGAGTTGCTCGTCAATAAACTGTTCACGTATAACAGTTCCATCATCACAGAGCGGGGATTCCAATCTAGACAGGTGATCAGCAACTTGGTTTTCAGTACCCTTCCTGTCCCTAACTTCAATATCAAACTCTTGAAGTAACAAAATCCACCGTATCAAACGTGGTTTAGCATCTTTTTTAGCAAATAAATATTTTAAAGCAGAATGGTCAGTAAAAACAATGACCTTTGTGCCTATCAAGTAAGACCTAAACTTATCAAAGGCGAACACAACTGCTAACAGTTCCTTTTCAGTAGTAGTGTAATTGAGTTGTGCACCGGTCAGAGTCTTACTAGCATAATACACAGGATGCAAGATCTTGTTTTTACGTTGACCTAACATAGCTCCTATTGCATAATCACTAGCATCACACATGAGCTCAAAAGGTAAATCCCAATTAGGTTCGATAATTATAGGAGCTGAACTTAGAGCAACTTTCAACATTTCAAATGATTTTAAACAGTCATCATCAAAAACAAATGGTCTATCATGTTCTAACAATTGACACAAGGGTTTAGACATTTTAGCAAAGTCTTTTATAAAGCGGCGGTAAAATCCCCCATGCCCTAAAAAACTTCTAATCCCTTTGACATTTGTAGGAGGAGGTAGCTTTGAAATGATGTCTATCTTAGCGTGGTCTACCTCTATTCCTTGCTTGGAAATTTTGTGACCCAAAACAATACCCTCTTGTACCATCAAATGACAGTTCTCCCAATTTAGGACTAGGTTTGTTTGTTCACATCTCTCCAATACTCTCTCCAAATTAACTAAACAAGCGTCGAAAGAATTTCCAAAAACAGAAAAGTCATCCATAAAAACTTCTAGAATATTTTCTACCATGTCAGAGAAGATGGCCATCATACACCTCTGAAAAGTCGCGGGTGCATTGCATAGTCCAAAGGGCATTCGCCTAAAAGCGAACGTACCATACGGACACGTAAATGTTGTCTTCTCTTGGTCTTCTGGAGCAATAGTAATTTGATTATAACCCGAATATCCATCTAAAAAACAATAGAAATCCTTACCTGCCAGACGGTCGAGCATCTGGTCAATAAATGGGAGAGGAAAATGGTCTTTCTTCGTTACCTTGTTGAGTTTGCGATAATCAATGCAAACTCTCCACCCGCTCACAGTTCGGGTTGAGATGAGCTCATTCTCCTCGTTGGCCACCACGGTTATACCCCCTTTCTTTGGTACACACTGTACTGGGCTTACCCAGCTGCTGTCGGATATTGGGTATATAACACCGGCGTCAAGCCATTTAAGAATTTCTTTCCTTACAACCTCTTTCATCTTCGGGTTCAACCGCCTTTGACTCTCAATAGAGTTCTTAGCATCTTCATCCAATAGAATTTTGTGCATGCAAAAGGCCGGGCTTATCCCTCGGATATCTGCTATCGTCCATCCAATGGCCTTTTTGTGCTTCTCCAAAATCTGCAATAAAGAATATTCATTAGCAGGTGATAAATTGGAAGCTATAATAACTGGTAAAGTGTCGTTATCCCCTAGATACGCATATTTCAAATGCGACGGCAATGGCTTCTGCTCCAACGTGGGTGGTTCCACTATGGACGGAAGTAACGACTTGCATTCTTCTTTTTGTATCTTTTCAATAGGATTAGCCACATCTTCTGGTCTTTCTGCTATCTTATCAAGCTCTTCTTCAATCTCTATAACTAACAAGTCATAAAACTCATCAAACATAACAGGATTCAAGCTATTTATAGCAGAGCACTCTTCAAAGTCTTCTGGTAATTTCATGGCATCTAGAACGTTAAATTTAACTTCTTCATTATTTACCCTCATTGTAATTTCTCCCTTCCTCACATTAAAAACTGTATCCCCAGTGGCTAGAAATGGTCTTCCCAAAATGATGGGAACGTCTAAGTCTGCCTCGCAATCTAGAATGATAAAGTCCGCAGGGAAAATGAATTTGTCCACCTGGACTAAAACATCTTCTATCTTTCCCTCAGGTCTTATGATAGATCTATCTGCTAGTTGGAGGGTAACCGTAGTAGGTCTAGCTTCTCCTATGCCTAAAGATTTGAAAACTGATAATGGCATAAGATTAATGCTAGCGCCTAGATCACATAATGCCCTACCTAAGTTTTTTCCTCCTATGGAACATGGAATGGTAAAACTGCCAGGATCGTTACATTTCATGGGCAGCAGGCTGCCTACAGCTTCACGACTACATTTTGTCATGGCTACCAGCTCATGCTCTCCTATTTTTTTCTTCCTAGAAACTATATCTTTCAAAAACTTAGCATAATTTGGCATCTGTTCTATAGCATCTACTAATGGTATATTTATATGCAGTTGTTTTAAAATATCTAAAAATTTTCTAAACTGGGAATCATTATTTTTCTTAACTAATCTTTGTGGAAACGGGGGAGTAGGGGTAAAAGAAGGCTCTACCTGTGGAGGAACACTCGGGGTGTCCTCATTACCTTTTCTAATATTTTCTTTTTCTGGTGTTGTTGGATTTTCTGGTATCTTTACAATTGGTTCAGTGGACGGAATCTGTACATCTGTTGTTGGCATTGTTGGTCCATCATATGCCAGTCCACTCCTGAGGGTGACAGCTTTGCACTGTTCTTTCCCTTCTCGTCTTGGTAATTCAGTATGGCCTGGAAAAGAACCTTGTGGTCTATTCTTCAATTCATTGGCGAGCTGTCCCAATTGGGTCTCAAAATTCCTCATTGATGCCGCTTGGGATTGTATCACTGCGTCGGTTCGGGCCATGTACTCCTTCATCATATTCTCAAGATTTGAGTTGTTATTTTGAACTGGTGGAGTCTGTGTTCTCTGATTGTACTGCTGTTGCGGTGGTGGGATGTATTGCTGTGTAGGTGGAACATAGGGCTGCTTGTTGTGTTGGCTCTGCCCTTGATTAAAACCGCTCGAACCTCCTTGTCCTCCCCATGAGAAATTAGGGTGGTGCCTCCAACCTGGGTTGTAGGTGTTCGAATATGGGTTAAAGTTCCTATTGTTCCCATGTCCTACATAAAAAACGGAAGCAGGCTTATGTGGACAATTATCATAAATATGGTTTTCACTGCAAAATGAACAAATGAGATCGTTGACTTGGCAAACAGGGGCAGGAGTGCAATAATCCGACTGCACAGGTTGTATCGGCATGGCTAATGGATTTTTTATTCCCAACGCCATCTCTTTTAGCCTCTGGTTCATTGTAACCATCTCTTTTTGCATCGAGGTCGCAATGTCCAGAGCCAAAACTCCAGCTGGATCTTGCTTCTTTGGTGCTGCCCTAGATCTTTGTGAACACCATAGTTCGTTGTGTGAAGCTAAGTCATTTAGGATGTCAACTATCTCGTTGAATGTCTTCTTTGTAAAGGCTCCATTGGCAGCATTGTTTAGCATCATCTTAGTAGGATGATCTAAACCTCTAAAGAAATGTTCTATCTGGATGCATGCCGGCAAGCCATGGTTCGGACATTTCCTGATTAGTTCTTTAAATCTCTCCCACGCCTCGTGAACAGGTTCACGATCATACTGTCTAAAGGAGATGATCTCCTCTCTGATATCAGCGTGGCGAGTAGGTGGGAAGAATTTTGTTAAGAACTTCTCCACTAACGACCCCCATGTGGTGATGGATCCCGGTGGAAATGCATTGAGCCATGCTCTAGCTTGGTCCTTCAAAGAAAATGGAAAAAGTGTTAGTTTCAGAGCATCGTCTGTTATACCAGGTAATCGAAATGCATTTGCAATTTGAATGAATGATTTCAGATGATCATGTGGATCCTCATGTTCCTGCCCTCCAAAATGTCCAATTGTCTACAACATTTGGAACATCATTGGTTTAAGCTCAAAGTTTGCGTGGGCTGGAATAGGGTTGACTATCCCTGAATCAAAGTTCTGAAAAGCCGTGGCGTCATATTCTCGCATTGCCACGTCTCTGTTGTCCGCCATCTGGATATGGTTGAATTCATCATTTCTTGCATGATACCTCATATTACCGTTAACAGCAGGTGGATCAACCGGATCACGAGGTGGAATATCTGCCATTGATGCCTCGACCTTTCATTTTGATCAAGAATGCTTAGAACTTACATACTCTGTTAAGTACTTCAGTTGGAGCAAAGAAATGAAAGAAGCTTAAGTTTGTTTACACTCTGGAAGAGGCTAATTTCTGCCCTACTCTAGCTTCCTTCTACTTCCCAACCTCGAGCTTAACTTCTCCTACAGATTCCTTTCTCAAGTCCCTTTCACTAGCTTAAACCTTTAAACCTTGCACTACCAACTTGGGCTTCTTTAACCATGCACTACTAGCCCTTCCTAATCTTGCAGCCTCTTTATACTCTAGATGCGGGCTACTAGCCCTTCCTTTATTGAGTTTTTTTTAAGGGTTGAATTACGGGATTAGAAAGCTTCATGGTTATATACAAATGCAAATGAAGATATAAGAATTGAAGGTTCACTCCCCCAAACTTAATACGATGCATTGTCCTCAATGCAGCTAAGGAGATCCATAATTTAAAGCGCCAACACACCCCCAAACTTAAAGTGAATGTAAAATGAGAAATACAAGGATGTTCACTATCAAGATATATACATGAGTGCAGAGGGTTAATGCTATCATCTAAGGGGGATAAAAAAGAAGAGGTCCAAGCTAGCTATACAAAGATAAAGGTTGGTTTTGGATAGATGACCATTGAAATTCTTCCCTAAGGTAAGTGCTACTTGGGGCTAGTACTGCTAGAGGGATGCTAGGGCATGGGCAGGCAAACATGAACCAGAGGGCGAACAAAAGAAAGCTAATGACATTAAAATGCTCCAGCATCAACAAGAAAACTGCGTACTTAGCAGGCTCTTCCATCAAGACGAGATACCAAAGGTTGGGCAACAAACAGATTCCGAGAACACAAGATTTCTAACAACAACTTTCATTGATTTCAACAAAATAGTGGGGTCACATATTGATTGAAATGGAAAACAAAAACTACTTTGACAAAAACTTAAAGAAAGAATTGAAATGCAGAAAGCAATGAATTGTAGAAATTGAAATCCTATTCTAAAAATATTAAAGATAATGAGTGACTGGGCGTTTATGCTGAACGCACGCGCTAAGCGTGGTAACAATTATATAGATGCAAGCGCACACCTGTCAGAGTAATATAAAATGGATGGAGTATCCAAGTATCGATCCTCAAGGACTTCTAAACAATTTCCAAACTCTAAAGTTTTAAAGAATAGTGAATGTTGGAATGAGTGATTCTTGTAAAATGGGAAGTGGTCACAAATAATGGTTTGGATTTGGGATTTGGACTTAGAATAATAAAACCTAGCCCGAATTACTTCAAGTTAGCCAACAAAGAATCCAGGACATGCTAAGGACAATATGCATTTTACTTTAGAAACCAACGACTACGCTTCTCACTTGACTTATGTCTAAGCAAGTTCAAAGTCCTAAGACATTCCCTAATATGTCTATTATGAGATATATCTTAGTTTTAGGATGGAAATAGTCGCAACCTCGGGTTAAGGTCCTATGTCTAGGCTACTTAAGCGGAACCCTTATGTCTAAGGCGCTCCTCTACTCGGTTCAACCACTCAACAATGCAAATAAGCAACCTTTTCAGTATTGACTTGTTAAGACTTACAGTGGCCTTCTCTAAATCCTAACTTTTTGGGAAAACATGTTGAGCAATGAATGGAAAGCAAAAAACACTACTTCTTAGCAACCCTTATTAGAAATAAAAGGCTAACTATCCATAACCGGGCTAGAGACGGGAATTTAGAAAGACATATTGAAGAAAATACAGCAAGTAGAGTGGTTGAAATTGAAATGCATGTGTGAAAAACAAAAGTTAATTAACGGAGAGTTTTTATCGGGGTTGAGAGCTTCGCCCTTCTCTTTCAAGCAAGGGGGAGTGTCACGTGCTCTTTCCTCCAAAAACACAACTCTCTTATCTAAAAATAAAGTAAAGGCAAAGGGAAGATAAGCAAAGTGCTAGATTTTTATATATTTGAATAAGTAGAAAATAACTAAGTACAAATGGAAACAAAACAAAGCTCAATAAAAGAATGTAAAGTGCTCGGGATTTAAAAACGAAAAGCAACTAATGAAAGCAACTCAAAAGTACTTAGAAAGCAACAAAGAAGCACTAAAAATGATCAAGAGAAGGAAGCAAGGCTTGATGAATTTGGTGGAGAAGTTGCTGGAATTTATAGCTGTGCAGAATTGGTTAGGTAGGTTCTAAAACGATGGTGAATCACCCATTTCCAACTCTTTTGACTGACCAAATCGTGCTCAAACTGATAGTGGAACACTTCTTCTACACGTATGCATCGGTTGGAACCACCAAAACGCATTGGAAGACGCGTTTCATTAAGGGCAAAGTTGGAAGAAAACCAGTTTTTCTGCAGGCTTCCCAGGCGTCTGGCGCCTCCCATGATGGTTTTTCCGTCTTTTTGCTTCTTTTGATTAATTTGCACTCCCAAATGGTCCTAAAATGTCATAAATACAATATAAGCCAACCACAAACCATAATATATGAATTTTGCATGAATTGGAACTCAAACGATCGAGAAAAATCCGAAACAAAGCTGAAACATTGTAAAAACAGCATCTAAAACCTTTTTTTTACGCATGTAAACAAGCGTAATAAATGAGGGGGTGGGGGGGGGGGGGTCAATTGTTAAGGTAAAAAGGAAGGGCTCTTCATTTCTGTAGGTCAAGCTGAGCTTCCTTCTAAGCTCCCTTCTTCCTCTGAAGAGTCGCCCATGGGCTGATCTTTCTCTTCAAAGCTGCGGATTGCTCCAACAATTCCATCAATCTGGTCGACACAGAGGATGTGGATGGTGCTGCCACTTTGAAACGCTCCAGCACCACTAGGATGCTGGCGTCCCTTTTGTTCGCCTTCTCAATAGAGGCTGACTGCACCTATTCTATTCTCGAGAGTTGCTTCTGCATTTTGGCTAACTGGGCCATTATTTCATTGATGGCGACATTTGGCACAGCTCCACCACGAGCAGGATCTTGGCTCATCAACCGCTCCACCGTGCTCTTGTCTATCACCAGCTTATCCTTGAGGGGCTCTTCGTCTTCAAGAATGAGCACATCTCTGTGAACGTAGAGCTTGGTGATAAGACTAGGGAAGAACAGGCGACCGATTCTTTTAGTCGCGTATTGGGTGATTTCCTGGTGGATGAACTATCCTATATCAATTGAGCAGCCCTCCAAGATGCATGCCAATAGAAGGACTCTGTCCTTCGTAACAGACGAATCATGCATTGTAGGCATGACCCGGGTCTTACTGAAGTAGAGCCAAACGCTGGCTTCGCCCGTGAACTTACCAGATTTCAAGGAGCGGGCACCTTTGTCAGTTACTTGCCAAACAGCACCTTCGATCCCTACAAGCTGTAGGGCATGGTCAAGCTCATGCATAGAAGGCTGCCGGATCAACTCGTTGAATTTAGCCTATCGAATGCTTGGCAACTTAAGGAGTTTGTTAATCCGCTCCGGCGTCCAGTCTAACTCCACCTCCCTCACCGTTGTGCAGCCCACCCTGTCAGGGTCAAAATTCACGTAGAATTCCCTCACCAGCTCTGGCAAAACCGGCATATGCTCCCACTTCATCCGCACAGCTTCATCCCTCACAAACCTAGGCATCTCCATGGCTAAAAACCCTTTCTCGAAATAGAAGTCCCTGGTCTTAATCCCCCTATAGTTGGCCCTCACCTCCGGGTCCACAAATTTCTGAAAGGCAGCTTGGCCTGCAGGAACAACGTTGATGTGCTTTGTGGAGCCCGGGGTCGGCGGTACCTGCGAAACAGAAGTCATTCAACTGCTACACTTCCTCTTAGATGGGGAGGTGGATTTGGTCGATTTCGCTTTGGTGGGGGGCAGTGGGGGCGCTTGTGGTGCTTCTTTCTTCTTAGCAGAGGTGGGGCTTGGGAGTGAATGGGATGGCCACTTGCTTTTGCGGGTTTGCAAAGTAGGGCCGTCGATGGGTGCGGGTTTGGAGGATATTGGTGGGTGGATTTCTTCAATGAGAATGGGTGGAGGGATAGTAGACGTGGAAGTCGGGATGGTTGAGGGTTGTGAAATAGGCGTAAAGGATGGGTGGAGGGGGTCGATTTTCGGTAAGAATAAGCGGAGGGATAGTAGATTCGGTAGTGAAGGGTGGTTCAGTAAGTGAGGAAGCAGGGGTAAGGGTTTCTTGGTTATCGTTAACGGGCAATGGATTTTTTGGCTCGGCTTGAGAGAGAGGCAGCAGGGACTGGAACACTTACCCGAGGGTTAAGGACAGGCGGAGGAGATGACAGAAGCTTTGCATCAGCCGGAGCGTGCTTCAAACTCGTTGGGGTTTTCTGAGCAAGACTTCGCTTATCAGAGACCTCCAACGGTGGAATCGTCTCGACGGGCTCCTTGAACTCGCCGCTGGACCCTGAACTGGCGGAGAGCTCCAGCTTCAACGCCCTCTAGTGATTTGCCTGATGCTTGAAGCGAAGCATGGCGATGCTAGGGTTTTTGGTGTTTGGAAAGAGGATTAGACTTTTAGGAACTTAAAAGGAAGAGGGAGACAGTTATGGCACAGAGTGGGGGAGAAGAGTGTGGGAGATATGGGTCTTAAAAGGAAAACAGAAAATGGTTGTATGCCATTAAGGAATATCTTCCCACGATTTTCTTTAATTAATTGGAATTGAAAAAATTCCGCCAAAAAATTGAAAAAATATCCCTCCAAATCTTGATAATTAATATCCATTCCCCAAAATTGAAATCATTACTTACCTCTTTCTTTGAGAGCCGAATTTGCCATGAATACACACCTGCATGTTTGTCTCGTCCCAACGCTCCCACCTGCCTTATCCTTTTGCGGCAGCAACATCATGTTGTCATCACTGCAGCCTACTTTTGAATGTAGTCCACTCAACCCTGATTCTTAATGATTCCCCCTAAAAAAATAAAATTAAATTAACACGAATTAAAGTAAAAAAATGCAAACGAAACAACTAAATACCTAACTTCTAATTTAAAGCTTTGGAGCAATAAAATGATTAAGCATTAAATCATGCTCCCTTTATTCCTTCGTTGATATCTCAGTATATGGCGAAATGGTGAGCTCCAGCATCTCTCGGCACGCTTCCGCTAAAGAAATGCTTCAGCCTCTACCCGTTCACTGTAAATTCTCTTCCTGAATCTATTTCTTCTACTTTAACTGCTCCATGAGGAAATACATGTGAGACCAAAAATGGACCTGACCATCTCGATTTAAGCTTTCCTCGGAACAGTTTGAGTCTTGAATTGAAAAGCATCACTTGCTGTCCTTTTACAAACTTCCTAGGATTGATTCTTGCACCGTGCCATCACTTCGTCTTTTCCTTATATAATTTGGCATTCTCATATACAGCTCTACAAAATTCCTCAAGCTCTAGCAATTGTAAGCGGCGAACATCTCCTGCTGTAGCATAGTCCAGAACTTTTTCACAGTCCAAAAGGCCTTGTGCTCTAGCTCCAACAAAAGATGGCAGGGTTTCCTAAAAACCAATTTGTACGGGGACGTGCCCAAAGGCATCTTGAAGGCTGTGCGATAGGCCCATAATGCGTCATCCAACTTCATCGCCATCACAGTCCAAAAGTTGTGTTAACAACTTTTTCCAAAATGCTCTTGATCTCCCTGTTAGATATCTCTGCTTGCCTATTCGATTGAGGGTGATAAGCTGTGGATATTTTGTGTCTGATGTTATACTAACAAAGGAGAGATGCTACAACTTTGTTAATGAAGTGGAAGCCTTCGTCTCTGATAACAGCTCTGGGTGTGCCAAACCTTGTGAATATATAATTGTGTAAAAACTTGGCAACCACTTTGGCATCACTGTTGGCGCATGCCACTGCCTCAGCCCATTTTGATACATAGTCGACTACCAATAAAATGAAGAGGTTTCCATTGGATGGAGGGAATGGTCCCATAAAGTCCATGCCCCATACATAAAAAAGCTCCACCTCTAAGATATATGTTAAAGGCATCTCTGACCTCTTGGAAATATTTCCAACTCTTTGACATTCGTTGTAATGCTGCACTAATTCGTATGCATCCTTAAAAATGGTAGGCAAGAAGTATCCGCTCTGGAAAACTTCTGCCCTCCAAAGTGTCCACCATATGGTGCAGAATGGCATTTAGCCAGCACTTGTCATGCTTCAGCATTCGCAATGCATCTCCTAATTACTTTGTCTTGGCCAATCCTATAAAAGTAGGGGTCATCCCACAGGTAGAATTTACTCTCGTACAAAAACCTTTTTAGCTATTACTTGTTCATATCCGTTTACAGATTTCCACTGACGACATAGGTGGCTAGATCTGCGAACCATGGTTCCTCCTCTTCATTCAGGACTTTAATTGCCAACAGTTGCTTGTTTGGAAAGGTTCCTCTAATTTCTGTCTCATGCTTGGAGCTTCCTAAACTGGGTAACCTGGACAAGTGGTTAGCAACCAAGTTTTCCGTTCCTTTCTTGTCCTTGATCTCTATATCGAATTCTTGCAATAATAAAATCCATCAGATTAGCCTCGGTTTAGCACTTTTCTTCGCAGTAGGTATTTCAAAGCTGCATGGTCCATGTAGACAATCACCTTTGATCCTACCAGATATGCCCTGAACTTCTCAAATGCAAACACCATTGCTAAAAGCTCTTTCTCTGTTGTGGTGTAATTAATTTGCGCCTCTATCAGGGTTTTGCTTGCATAATATATCGGATGCAATAGCTTCCCTCTGCGTTGAGGAAGGACTGCTCCAATGGTGTAGTCGTTGGCATCACACATTAGTTCGAAGGGCTGGTTCCAATCTAGAGCTGTTATTATCGGTGCATGAGTGAGAGCATATTTCAGTGTATTAAAAGCCTGCAAACATTCAGAGGTGAAGTTAAATTCTTTATCATGTTCAAGAAAAGAACATAGAGGTTTGGAGATTTTTTAAAAATCTTTAATGAATCTACGATAAAAACCAGAAAGCCCCAGGATACTGCGAATACCTTGACATTCACAGGTAGGGGCAATTTCTCGATTGCCTCAATCTTTGCCTTGTCCACTTCTATGCCCTTGCTGGAGACTCTGTGCCCTAGTACAATTCCTTCTTGCACCATGAAGTGACACTTCTCCCAATTTAGGACTAGATTTGTTTCTTCACATATTTGCTACACTTTCTTTAGATTTTCCAAACATTCTGCAAATGACTTGCCAAACACCAAAAAATCATCCATAAACACCTCTACCACTGATTCTACCAAGTCAGAAAAGATGGCCATCATGCACCTTTGGAACGTTGTTGGGGCATTACAAAGCCCGAATGGCATCTGCCTGAAAGTGAATGTTCCGAAGAGACATGTAAAAGTTTTCTTCTGTTGATCTTGAGGAGTTATTGTAATCTGATTATATCCACTATAACAATTTAAAAAGCAGTAATACTCTTGACCTGCCAGTCTGTCCAGCATTTGATCAATGAAAGAGAGAGGAAAGTGGTCTTTCTTTGTGGCTTTGTTCAGCTTCTGATAGTCCACACATATACGCCATCAGGTCATTGTCCTCATGGGTATCAACTAATTTTTTGTATTGTCCATTACAGTCATGCCTCCTTTGTTAGGCACACACTGCACTGGACTTACCCACTCACTATCTGAAATTGGGTATATGATGCATGTGTCTAACCACTTGATAATTTCTTTCTTCATAATCTTTTTCATAGCCGGATTTAGTCTGCACTGGGGCTCAATAGAGTTCTTGCAATCGTCCTCTAGCACAATCTTATGCATAAAAAAGCTAGGGCTTATCCCCTTGATATCAGTGATAGCATCCAATTTCTCTCTGATGTGCCTTAAATACACTCAACAGTATCTGTTCCTTCTCCAAGGGTAAGTCTGCTGCTATGATGATTGGAAATGTTTCTGACGAACCTAGGTAAGCAAATTTCAGATGCTGCGACAATGCTTTAAGCTCCAACACTGAAGGCTCTTTAATAGATGACTTCAATAATCTAAGCTCAGGGTTTGTGAGATCTAAGGACTCATACATTCGCTTCACCAATCCTTCACTGGCATTCATGCATGCTAACTAGCTATCTTCTAGTTCTTCTTCAAGTTCGTCAACAACACTTCCAGCGTCACCCGCTTCTAAATGCTCTAGCATAGCTTCTGTTTCCAATTCCTCCATTAATGCTTCATCTAGAATTTTTAACACCGAGCATCCTTCTGATTCAGTATGAAACTTCATGGAATCATGCATTGAGAACTTCACTTCTTGATCCTACACGCGCATTGTCAACTCTCCCTTGTAGAGATCTACTAATGCCTTTCCAATTGCTAGGAATGGCTTTCCCAGAATAATAGGGACCTCCTTATCTGCATCATAGTCCAAAATAATAAAGTCAACAGAGAAAATAAATTTATCGACTTATACCAGAACGCCTTCAATTTTTCCCTCTGAATGCATGATGGATCGATCCGCTAGCTGCAATGTTACTGTTGTGGGTCTTGCTTCTCCAATGCCCAACTTATTATATAATTGATAACAGCATGAGATTAATGGTTGCGCGTCCTATCTTTTGTCCTCCAATTGAAACTGGTATGGTAAAACTCCCAGGATCTTTCATCTTTGCAGGAATTTTGCTTGTGAGTATGGTGCTGCAGGCCTTGGTGATTGCTACAGTTTCATACTCTCCCAGCATTCTCTTCTTTGTGAGTATTTCTCTCAGTAATCTCACATAATTTGGCATTTGCTCTAGAGCTTCCACCAACGATATATTCACATGCAGTTGCTTCAAGACATCTAAGAACTTCTTAAATTGAACATTATATTCTTTCTTTTGCAACCGTTTAGGGTATGGTGGTGCTGGCCTATATTCTGCTGGAGCATTATCTTGCTCTACCTGCTTTCTTTTCTCGGACACTCTGGTCTGTGTTGACCCTGCCTTAGGTACCTGAGCAAATACTGGGTTAATCAATTGACGGGACGTATTCTGAACTTCTCTTGGTTGCTCAAATATCTTCTTTGGTGGAGTAGGTACAACTACTTTTGCTGCCTCACTATCTTTTTCTGGCTAAGTTTCTCCTTGGTCAACTTGAGTAAGCTCTTTGACTGCTGTTGGAGCATTTGGGTGTGCTGGAGGTAATGCTTTTCCACTTCGCAGTGTGAGGGCCTTGCATTGTTCCTTACCGTCTCTTTTTGGCACTTCTGTATCGCTCGACAATGCTCCAATCGGTCTGCTCTTCAAATCTGTCGCTAAATATCCTACTTGCAACTTTAGATTCCTTAATGATGCAGCTTGACTTTGCATAGTGCCGTCATATTGGCCATATACTGCTTCATCAACTTTTCTAACGATGCAAATGATCCTTCTGACTGCTTCTGTGCTACCATCTGACCTTGATTCGTAAAACGTAGAGGATAACTTACTTTCTACTGATATGCTGGAGCATTGAACATCTCAGCATTGTTTCCTCCCTAATTGCCACTCCAACTAAAGTTGGCGTAACTCCTCCAGCTAGGATTGTAAGTATTTGAATATGGGTTATTTCTACCGCTCTGTGGGTTTCCCAAATAGTACACTAACTCAGGACTTCCAGGACAATTGTTATAATGATCATCTCCCTCGCAGAAAAAACAAAAAAACCCTTGGATTTGACTGACATTAGCTTTACCAGCTGATGCTCCCACTGAACTTTGTTGCGTCACACTTCTCATTAACAAGTCTGTCAAATTTTCAATCTTTGAATTCAATGCAGTATATGAGATAGATTCAACTAGCCCCTTACTTGCTCTTCCTTGAATAGCTCTAGGATCAGACCATGAGTGATTGTTCGACGGTATCCTTTCCAAGATATTAAATGCTTCAGCACAGGGTTTTGCTAGCAAAGCGCCGTTTGTGGACGCATCAATTACTAAGCCCGTAGCATCGTCCAAGTCTTTATAATATGTCTCAATTTGGATGCATCTTGGGATCCCATGGTGAGGGCATCTTTGTAACAGTCGATTGGAATGCTCTCAGGATTCACTGATCGATTCTCCAGCAAATTGCTGAAAATCGTTAATCTCACTACTGCATTTCGCATTTTTGCTGGGAGGGAAGTATTTCATCAAGAACTTTTCGGCCAAAACATCCCAACTTGTGATTGATTCTAAAGGAAGGGAATCCAACCATGTTCTGGCTTCATCTCTAAGTGAATACGGGAACAGTTTAAGCTTCCGCACTTTTTTGCTTAATCCTTCATATTTAAATGAATTGCAAACTCGCATAAAGATTTCAGAAGCTGATGTGGGTCCTCGGTAGAATACTCATCAAACTTACCTATTGTCTTGAGCATCTGAAACATTAACGGTTTCAGCTCAAATTTGGAAGCTTCAATTTCTGGCTCTGTGATAATTGTGTTGAAATTGTAGAATTCTGGAGCTGCATATGCTCTGATTTCCCTGTCGATGTCATCTGCTAACAGTACAACATTGAGAGGAGGCACTTCTACCTCAGGACCAGCAGCGAAAGGAGCCTCATCTACTATTTCCTCAATCCTCGCATTCGATCTTATAGGTGCGTTAGGCGTAATTGACTGAGGTTAAGCGTGGTAACAATTCTATAGATGCAAGCGCACACCTGTCAGAGTAGTATAAAATGGATGGAGTATCCAAGTATCGATCCTCAAGGACTTCTAAATAATTTCCAAACTCTAAAGTTTTAATGAATAGTGAACGTTGAAAAGAGTAATTCTTGTAAAATGGGAAGTGGTCATAAATAATGGTTTTTGATTTGGGATTGGTCTTATAATGGTATAACCTAGCCCGAATTACTTCATGTTAGCCAACAAAGAATCAAGGATACGCTAAAGACGATATGCATTTCACTTTAGGAACCAACGACTACGCTTTTCACTTGACTTATGTCTAAGCAAGTTCAAAGTCCTAAGACATTCCCTAATATGTCTATTATGAGAGATATCTTAGTTTTAGGATGGAAATAGTCGCAACCTCGGGTAAAGGTTCTATGTCTAGGCTAGTTAACTGAACCCTTATGTCTAAGGCGCTCCTCTCCTCGATTTAACCACTCAACAATGCAAATAAGCAACCTTTTCAGTATTGACTTGTTAAGACTTACAGTGGCCTTCTCTAAATCATAACTTTTTGGGAAAACATGTTGAGCAATGGGTGGAAAGCAAAAACACTACTTCTTAGCAACCATTTTTTGAAATAAAAGGCTAACTATCTATAACCAGGCTAGAGACGGGAACTTAGAAAGACATATTGAAGAAAATACAGCAAGTAAAATGGTTGAAATTGAAATGCATGTGTGAAAAACAAAAGTTAACTAACAGAGAGTTTTGCTCGGGATTGAGAGCTTCCCCCTTCTCTTTCAAGCAAGGGGGAGTGTCACGTGCTCTTTCCTCCAAAAAAAAAACACAATTCTCTTAACTAAAAATAAAGTAAAGGCAAAGTAAAGATAAGCTAAGTGCTGGATTTTTATAAATTTGAATAGGTAGAAAATAACTAAGTAACAACGGAAACAAAACAAAGCCCAATAAAGGAATGTAAAGTGCTCGGGATTTAAAAACTAAAAGCAACTAATGGAAGCAACTCAAAAGTACTTAGAAAGCAACAAAGAAACATTAAGAATGATCAAGAGAAGGAAGCAAGGCTTGATGAATTTGGTGGAGAAGCTGCTGGAATTTATAGTTGTGCAGAATTGGTTAGGTAGGTCCTAAAACACTGGTGGATCACCCATTTCCAACTTTTTTGACTAACCAAATCATGCTCAATCTGATAGTGGAACACTTCTTCTACACGTATGCATCGGTTGGAACCACCAAAACGCATTGGAAGACGCGTTTCATTAAGGGCAAAGTTGGAAGAAAACCAGGATTTTTGCAGCCTACCAGGCGCCTGGCGCCTCCAATGAAGGTTTTTCCGTCTTTTTGCTTCTTTTGATTAATTTGCACTCCCAAATGGTCCTAAAATGTCATAAATACAATATAAGGCAACCACAAACAATCATATATGAATTTTGCATGAATTGGAACTCAAATGACCGAGAAAAAGTCTGGAACAAGGTTAAAACATAGTAAAAACAGCATCTAAAACCTTCTTTTTACGCATGTAAACAAGCGTAATCACACCCCCAAACTTAACTTTTTGCTTGTCCTCAAGCAAAACTTAGCAACTTTAATCAGCTTTCTAACACATGGACAAGGTAAAGCAAAAGCAACCGAGATGTTCAATCATAAATTGTCTCAGGGAAAAGATGTCAAAGCCTACCATTCTATTGCATTTGTAAGCTTAGTCACTATAAACCAGGTTTGAAATGATAAAAACTTTCTCTTTCAAAATCCTTTTTCCTTTCAAAAACAAAAAATGTTTTCAAATACCCCTAAGGAATCTGCACACTCCCTTTTTACATTGAGACTTTTACATCTGAAAGACCGGCTACTAGCCCCTGAGGTTTCCACACACTAACATCGGTTTCAACCACAGCTACTCGTAGAAAGACGTTGAAACTAACAGCTAGGTCATAAGACGACAACAATGAAAAACACGAAGTCACTTATCACCATCCTTACTGCTATTTTCAAAGTCAACACCCAACCTAAAACTAAATGGGTGTCTACAGTAGGACTCGGAAATCATAAATACATTTTCTTTAACTCTCATTGTTTTTACCACTCTTTTCTTTCTAACACAAGTATTTTCCCCAATCTTATTTTCCCCACTCTTTTTACTCTTTTGCAACTTTTGTCTTTTTTTTTTTTTTAAGCTAAGTGCTTTTCAACACTTTCTTTCTTTCCAACTGACTCTTTTTCAAAAGAAAATAGCATGATTTTTCAAATATAAATAAAACTTTATCTTTCTGAAACAATGACTGTCACAACGACTGTCCCCCTCAAACTTAAGAGAGACAGTGTCCTCACTGGGAAAAGACTTCTGCATCTGATAAAAAAGGCTTAACAGTAAAAAGGACAAGGACTTCCTATATAGGGGCAAAGAAAAAGCTTAAAGTCTGTAAAGATCAAAAAGAAATAAAAGAAAATGAGTTTATCACATAAACGAAGGAAATAGCTCAAAGCTTAGTCAGGCATAGAACATAAAACTCAACAATCTCTTAGAATCATCATTGACATGAAATCACATGCACAGCAGAGATGCTTCAAAGTAGGCATGTGAAAAGCTAAACTAAGGTTAAGTGAAGGCATACTTTAAGTGATCAGAAGATAAACGATACTAATTTATGCATGCTTCAACTGAGCTCGAAACATAATCAATACAAAAAACATGCGTAGTAAGGCTAGAATATGCAAACGACGTCATTAACCAAAAGAATAAAACACAAAAAATAGCAAAGAAGGAACCTCCCCTTCATGAAGTTGGAGGTTGTGGACTAGGATCAGTGTCGGTACTAGAAGATGGATGACCAAGGATAGCAGCTAGCGCTGGAGGCCATGAAGGTAAAACCGCAAAAATTTATTGTCCTGAAAGTTGAATAGAGGTTTTTCCTCTATCCACTGGTTCTCCAAAATATGGCTTAAGTCTCTGCCCATTTACTTTAAAAATACTTCCCTTAGAGTCAACTAGATCCACTGCCCCATATGGGTAGACTTTAAAAATTTTAAAGGGACCAGACCATCTAGACTTAAGTTTCCTAGGAAAAAGTTTCAACCTAGAATTGAATAACAGAACCAGATCACCTTCTTGAAGATTGTTTAACCGAAGACACCTATCATGCCATTGTTTAGTTTTTTCCTTAAACAGCTTAGCATTCTCATAAGAAAATTGCCTGTGTTCTTCTAATTCCAACAATTGTAACGTCCTCGCTTCACCTGCAGCCGACAAATCAAAATTTAATTTCTTAGTAGCCCAAAATGCTTTATATTCTAGCTCAAGAGGCAAATGACATGTTTTTCCAAAGACTAGCCTATAGGGGGACATGCCGAGGGGAGTCTTAAATGCTGTCATATATGCCCAAAGTGAATCATCAAGCTTCAAAGACCAATCCCTACGGCTAAGATTTACAGTTTTTTCTAAAATGTTTTTTATCTCCCTATTAGATATTTCGGCTAACCCATTCGACTGAGGATGATATGCTGTTGCAACCCTATGACGCACATTGTATTTAGCCAGCAACTTTTGCATAGACCTATTCACAAAATGAGCCCCCCCATCGCTTATCAGACAACGCGGGGTTCCATAACGCGTAAAAATGTGCTTTTGCAGAAAACAAATGACAACTTTAGAATCATTGGTAGCAGTTGCAATGGCTTCTATCCATTTCGAAACATAATCTACTGCTAACAATATATAAAGCTTACCATTAGAAGATGGAAATGGACCCATAAAATCTATACCCTACACATCAAATATTTCAATCTCAAGGATCGAGGTTTGAGGCATTTCGTGGCGTTTAGATATATTACCTGTCCGTTGGCATTTGTCACAAATCTGGGCAAACTTATGTGCATCTTTGAACAGAGTGGGCCAAAAGAACCCACTTTGCAAAACTTTGGCTGCGGTTTTGTGTCCTGCAAAATGTCCTCCATATGGAGACATATGACAAGCGTATAATATCGCCTCGTGCTCTTCTTCTGCTACACACCTGCGTGGGATATTGTCAGGTCCTAGCTTATATAAAAAAGGTTCATCCCAACGATTAAATCGAACTTCATTTAGAAATTTCTTTACCTGTTGCTTGTTAAACTCATAAGGAACTATTCGACTTACTAAATAATTTGCTATATCGGCATACCACGGAACTGAATCAACTCGCAAGAGTTTCTCGTCAATAAACTGTTCATGTATAACAGTTCCATCATCACAGAGCGGGGATTCCAATCTAGACAGGTGATCAGCAACTTGGTTTTCAGTACTCTTCCTGTCCCTAACTTCAATATCAAACTCTTGAAGTAACAAACTCCACCGTATCAAACGTGGTTTCGCATCTTTTTTAGCAAATAAATATTTTAAAGCAGAATGGTCAGTAAAAACAATGACTTTTGTGCCTATCAAGTAAGACCTAAACTTATCAAAGGCGAACACAACTGCTAACAGTTCCTTTTCAGTAGTAGTGTAATTGAGTTGTGCACCGGTCAGAGTCTTACTAGCATAATATACAGGATGCAAGATCTTGTTTTTACGTTGTCCTAACATAGCTCCTATTGCATAATCACTAGCATCACACATGAGTTCGAAAGGTAAATCCCAATTAGGTTCGATAATTATAGGGGCTGAACTTAAAACAACTTTCAACATTTCAAATGATTTTAAACAGTCATCATAAAAAACAAATGGTCTATCATGTTCTAGCAATTCACACAAGGGTTTAGAAATTTTAGCAAAGTCTTTTATAAAGCGGCGGTAAAATCCCCCATGTCCTAAGAAACTTCTAATCCCTTTAACATTCGTGGGAGGAGGTAGCTTTGAAATGATGTCTTATCTTAGCGTAGTCTACCTCTATTCCTTGCTTGGAAATTTTGTGACTCAAAACAATAACCTCTTGTACCATGAAATGATACTTCTCCCAATTTAGGACTAGGTTTGTTTGTTCACATCTCTCCAATACTCTCTCCAAATTAACTAAACATGCGTCAAAAGAATTTCCAAAAACAGAAAAGTCATCCATAAAAACTTCTAGAATATTTTCTACCATGTCAGAGAAGATGGCCATGATACACCTTTGAAAAGTCGCGGGTGCATTGCATAATCCAAAGGGCATTCGCCTGAAAGCGAACGTACCATACAGACACGTAAATGTTGTCTTCTCCTAGTCTTCTGGAGCAATAGTAATTTGATTATAACCCGAATATCTATCTAAGAAACAATAGAAATCCTTACCTGCCAGACGGTCGAGCATCTGGTCAATAAACGGTAGAGGAAAATGGTCTTTCTTCGTTACCTTGTTGAGTTTGCGATAGTCAATGCAAACTCTCCACCCACTCACAGCTCGGGTTGAGATGAGCTCATTCTCCTCGTTGGCCACCACGGTTATACCCCCTTTCTTTGGTACACACTGTACTGGGCTTACCCAGCTGCTGTCGGATATTGGGTTATATAACACCGGCGTCAAGCCATTTAAGAATTTCTTTCCTTACAACCTCTTTCATCTTTGGGTTCAACCACCTTTGACTCTCAATAGAGTTCTTAGCATCTTCTTCCAATAAGATTTTGTGCATGCAAAAGGCCGGGCTTATCCCTCAGATATCTGCTATCGTCCATCCAATGGCCTTTTTGTGATTCTCCACAATCTGCAATAAATAATATTCATTAGCTGGTGAAAAATTGGAAGCTATAATAACTGGTAAAGTGTCGTTATCCCCTAGATATGCATATTTCAAATGCGACGACAATGGCTTCTGCTCCAAAGTGGGTGGTTCCACTATGGATGGAAGTAACGACTTGCATTCTTCTTTTTGTATTTTTTCAACAGGATTAGTCACATCTTTCGGTCCTTCTGCTATCTTATCAAGCTCTTCTTCAATCTCTGTAACTAACAAGTCATAAAACTCATCAAACATAACAGGATTCAAGCTAGTTATAGCAGAGCACTCTTTAAAGTCTCCTGGTAATTTCACGGCGTCTAGAACGTTAAATTTAACTTCTTCATTATTTACCCTCATTGTAATTTCTCCCTTCCTCACATTAAAAACTGTATCCCCAGTGGCTAGAAATGGTCTTCCTAAAATAATGGGAACGTCTAAGTTTGCCTCGCAATCTAGAATGATAAAGTTCGCAGGGAAAATGAATTTGTCCACCTGGACTAAAACATCTTCTATCTTTCCCTCAGGTCTTATGATAGATCTATCTGCTAGTTGGAGGGTAACCGTAGTAGGTCTAGCTTCTCCTATGCCTAAAGATTTGAAAACTGATTATGGCATAAGATTAATGCTAGCGCCTAGATCACATAATGCCCTACCTAAGTTTTTCCCTCCTATGGAACATGGAATGGTAAAACTGCCAGGATCGTTACATTTTATGGGTAGCAAGCTGCCTACAGCTTCACGACTACATTTTGTCATGGCTACCAGCTCATGCTCTCCTATCTTTTTCTTCATAGAAACTATATCTTTCAAAAACTTAGCATAATTTGGCATCTGTTCTAGAGCATCTACTAATGGTATATTTATATGCAATTGTTTTAAAATATCTAAAAATTTTCTAAACTGGGAATCATTATTTTTCTTAACTAATCTTTGTGGAAACGGGGGAGTAGGGGTAAAAGAAGGTTGTACCTGTGGAGGAACACTCGGGGTGTCCTCATTACCTTTTCTAATATTTTCTTTTTCTGATGTTGTTGGATTCTCTGGTATCTTTACAGTTGGTTCAGTGGACGGAATCTATACATCTGTTGTTGGCATTGTTGGTCCATCATATGCCAGTCCACTCCTAAGGGTGACAGCTTTGCACTGTTCTTTCCCTTCTCGTTTTGGTAATTCAGTATGGCCTGGAAAAGAACCTTGTGGTCTATTCTTCAATTCATTGGCGAGCTGTCCCAATTGGGTCTCGAAATTCCTCATTGATGCCGCTTGGGATTGTATCACTGACTGGGGTTATGCTGAACGCACGCACTAAGCGTGGTAACAATTCTATAGATGCAAGCGCACACCTGTCAGAGTAATATAAAATGGATGAAGTATCCAAGTATCGATCCTCAAGGACTTCTAAATAATTTCCAAACTCTAAAGTTTTAATGAATAGTGACGTTGAAATGAGTGATTCTTGTAAAATGGGAAGTGGTCAAAAATAATAGTTTTGGATTTGGGATTTGGTCTTATAATGGTATAACCTAGCCCGAATTACTTCAAGTTAGCCAACAAAGAATCAAGGATACGCTAAGGACGATATGCATTTTACTTTAAGAACCAACGACTACGCTTTTCACTTGACTTATGTCTAAGCAAGTTCAAAGTCCTAAGACATTCCCTAATATGTCTATTATGAGAGATTTCATAGTTTTAGGATGGAAATAGTTGCAACCTCAGGTTAAGGTCCTATGTCTAGGCTACTTAACCGGAAACCTTATGTCTAAGGCGCTCCTATACTCGGTTTAACAACTCAACAATGCAAATAAGCAACCTTTTCAGTATTGACTTGTTAAGACTTACAGTGGCCTTCTCTAAATCCTAACTTTTTGGGAAAACATGTTGAGCAATCAGTGGAAAGAAAAAAAAACACTACTTCTTAGCAACCCTTTTTAGAAATAAAAGGCTAACTATCCATAATCGGGCTAGAGACGGGAATTTAGAAAGACATATTGAAGAAAATACAGCAAGTACAATGGTTGAAATTGAAATGAATGTGTGAAAAACAAAAGTTAACTAACAGAGAGTTTTGCTCGGGATTGAGAGCTTCGCCCTTCTCTTTCAAGCAAGGGAGAGTGTCACGTGCTCTTTCCTCCAAAAACAAAATTCTCTTAACTAAAAATAAAGTAAAGGCAAAGTAAAGATAAGCTAAGTTCTGGATTTTTATAAATTTGAATAGGTAGAAAATAACTAAGTAACAACGGAAACAAAATAAAGCTCAATAAAGGAATGTAAAGTGCTCGGGATTTAAAAACTAAAAGCAACTAATGAAAGCAACTCAAAAGTACTTAGAAAGCAACAAAGAAACACTAAGAATGATCAAGAGAAGAAAGCAAGGCTTGATGAATTTGGTGGAGAAGCTGCTGGAATTTATAGTTGTGCAGAATTGGTTAGGTAGGTCCTAAAACGCTGGTGGATCACCCATTTCCAACTCATTTGACTGACCAAATCATGCTCAAATTGATAGTGGAACACTTCTTCTACAAGTATGCATTGGTTGGAACCATCAAAACGCATTGGAAGACGCATTTCATTAAGGGCAAAGTTGGAAGAAAACCAGGATTTCTGCAGCCTACCAGGCGCCTGACGCCTCTAATGAAGGTTTTTCCGTCTTTTTGCTTATTTTGATTAATTTGCACTCCCAAATGGTCCTAAAATGTCATAAATACAATATAAGCCAACCACAAACAATCATATATGAATTTTGCATGAATTGGAACTCAAATGACCGAGAAAAAGTCCGAAAGAAGGTTAAAACATAGTAAAAACAGCATCTAAAACCTTCTTTTTACGCATGTAAACAAGCGTAATCAGTAATTAGCGGATTCATTCTATCCATGTTTGCTGTCGCTTGTTGTCGCCTCTACTTTCGTATATTTCTGCAGAAAGTGCACTCTATTTCATGGTCAATAAGATATTCCAATCCTTCGTATTCAGTCATGCACCTCGCAAAAACACACAACAAAATAAAAATGAGAGATCAAGAAAACTCACTTCAGCATCGTATCTACAAATATCAATGATAAAATAAGATCGCAAAAATCTACAGTAGTGGCGCCAAAAACTTGTTGCTTCCACACAACTGTGCTGACAACACGTGCACGTATACACGAAATCGTCGATTGTAGTACGTAACAAGGTCGTATCCACAAGGATTTTTGGATAATATTTTGACATGTAAATACCAACAGAGAAAAATATAAAGAGTTGGCGTATAGAAATTATCTAAAATAAATAAAATAACAACAAGACAACAGACCCTTGCAATAGACACGATTTTTGACCTTATCGACAAGATCGAAAAAGCTCTAGCACAGAAAGCGATAATGAAGGATTAACAAATATGGAAAAGGTCGGGGAGATTCAACATACTTTCATAGGTTATCAACCTACCTTCTAGCTTACTAACAACTATTAATGCTTAGCTCGACTCGGTTCCCTTCCGAGACACCCCAAACATGAGTAAGTACAACTTCCATTGCTAAATACCCAAGCAATAAACGCTAGCTCTAGGCAAGATTAGGAGACCTCATTCCTGAGTATACCTAAAGCTATAGAAAAGCACTAATCACAAATAAAGCCAACAAGCACCCATAAGCCCTCCCGGGTCAATACAGAAGCTAGCAAGCACGACAGGGTGGTCAACAATGTCACACAAGATTGAAGAAATACAAAACAGCTTTATTTAAATATAGATGCAGTAGCTAAATGTTCAGTATCAAATTAGTTACAGTATGTAAATCTCCCCCAAGATGAGGTTTAGTTCAACATGGACGAACAAACAAAATGGAAGAAAGGAGAATACAACCCATTTCAAGAAAGCAGCAAAAAGAAGCAGCGAAGAAAAAGCAGACAGCTTGCCAAAGCAGGTGAGCCTCCTCTTTCTGTCGTCAACTATCGACTTGAAAATAGAAATATTCCCTCCTCTTGTCTTTTCAACTCTTAAATTTTGTCTCTCTTGGGATCTGTGTGTCTGTCGGCTAGGGAAAAATATTCTTTAAATATCGGGTTCCATTTTTAGGGCACCCGGTTGGAGTTTGTACAGACATGGGTAAATCTCATGTTTTGGCTTTAACTGTGCAGTAACTCCATGCTCTAGCACCGCTTTGTCCAGCTTTCACATGCTCTGTTCTTGAAAATGCCCTGACTGCTGTTCTTTGGTTCAGCACTTTCTTCCGACTTTAGCTTTTCCTTACAAACCTTTGAAATGAACAAAAAAATGCGAGAGTTTATGCTGTTTTTGGCCAAAGCTCTCAGGACTAAAGATATTTAGCTAAGAATTAACATTTTAACACTATTCATGCTATTTATGACCTAAAACCAACACACTTTGACATTTTAATGCATATTGTCACCCAAATAATCACCAGAATAACTCTCTTTTTGAGAGTTGTCAGTCTCCCAATTGTCAAGCAAAGAAGAAAGCAACTTTATGGCATTCACCTCATTTGAAAAACTGATATCCATCGACTGCAACTTATTCATCAAATCGATGACTTTTTTATGTGGTAGTTCACTGATGTACACTCTTCCATATGGATGTTGAAGTATCTCGTGATGAGATACACCTTGCTGCTGGCATAAGGTTCTTCATACCTGTCAGTCAACGCCTTCAGCAGTCCTATTTCTGTTTTCTGGCTAGCCACGGACTCGCCACGCTCATCGACAAATGTAGCCTGATTATTGTTATTGCTTGGTAGTCAATCTTTGTCAACTCTTTATCTATTATCCTGACATGTCGTTCCTTCAAGATTTTGTGTTTCTATGTAAGAAGATTCGTAACTTGCATCTTCCAAAACCTGAAGTTTTCCCCATCAAATCTCATAACCGCCTCAAATTAGTGATGTGAAGTATGGATGAATCCCATTATAATACAACCCCTACCTGATACCACTTGTTGGGAAATTAAGCGCTTCACACAATTTCCACTTCCATAGTTATCTAGATAAATAATCAATCATGGAAATAAAAGATTAATGGAAAGCATAAAACGATGCAAATACATTTATATTGCTTCACCCCAACTATGGGCTACATCCAGTCTTCTGCTCAGATGCGGGCTCTACTAAGTGGTAATTTAATATGTCTCCGTAGATATTAATCCTTTAGAGGTCCCAACAAAGGCCCTCTAGCTTCTAAGTATTCTAAGCACAATACACTTAGGTACAAGAATGAAAAACCTCATAGAATAATCAAGAACTAATTACCCCAAAACGTCGATCTCAATCTGTCGTCTCTATGTTGCCAACACCCGAGTTGTTGCCTTTGATTTTCCACAAAACACTCTCAAATTCGGCTGCAAAAAAAAAAAAGAGTTTAATCCTCATGGCTTTCCCTTAATGAAAAATTAAAAGGCCTTTATATATTCGATGTGGCGTCTTGACGCTACAAAACCTACAACGTCAAAAATAATGAGCGCACACCTTTTTTTTAATTTTTGCAATAATGCCACGGTGCTGTCCCTAGCGCCACGGCTACACCCATAGCTAGATGGCCTACTACAGCACCTCTCCACCTGTTTTTCATTCTTAATCGTTTCGACTCGTCCCTAACTAATTTCGACGTCGATTTGGCTCCACCAATCCCAAAACCGCATACACCAAAAAGTCCTCTGGCTTGTTTCTTTCTTTGACTATGATTTTTATGGGATCCACCACCTTTACTGTGACGTCCTAGTCATTATACCTTTGACCGGTCATGTTAAAGTCTGATGTGTTTTGGTAGATGGTGGAGCCTTAACCAATATCCTCTCCCTCTCAACTTATGTTGCATTGGGGTGGATAGATGCGCAACTCAATAAGTGTTCAACCCCTTTGGTCAGCTTTATTAGCAAGATTGTTGTACCGAAAGGATGCATCGACCTACCGATCACTCTAGGAGAAGAAGACACTATCATAACTAAGGTGGTGGAGTTCATAGTTATAGATGGTAAGTCGGCAAATAATTCAATATTTGGCCGACCTATCATACATGCTCTTCAAGTTGTCCGTTCAACTGTCCACCAAGTCATATGTACCAAACAGAGCACAGAGTTGGAAAATTCGAGGTGAGTAGAAGACCTTAAGAGAGTGCTATGTTGCAACACTTAAAGGTTCAAACGCTGCATCATAACCAAATAGAGCAAACTTAATAAGGACTCGGCAGACAAAGATTGAGGAACTCAAGCTGAGAAGTTGGAGCTCATATCATTGCTTTGGAAAATAAGTTAGGATCGACACAAAGTTGAGGACCACTAATAGAGAGGAGCTTATCCATTTCCTAAAGACCAATGTCGATGTATCTACCTTGTCTCATGAAGTCATGTCAAGCATCTACCGAAAAGTTATGGTTCCCCGCCTCAACTTAGATCCCTCTTTTCGACCTATTAGACAAACGTGTCGACCTGTAAATATTGAGAGGAGTGTTATTATTATAAACATGGTTAAAAAGTTCCTTAAAAGCTTAATTCATAAAAGAAATTAGTATCCCGAATGGCTATATAACGTAGTTTTAGTTAAAAATATAATGAAAAATGGAGAGTATGTATAGACTTCACAAGCTTAAATAAAACATGTCTCAAAGATTGCTTTCTTCTCTCTAGAATAGACCAACTTTTGGATGCAACAATCGAGCCTTAGATATTAACATTCATGGATGCATACTCCAACTACAACCAAATCAAAATGCACGTATCATATCAATAACTTGTCTCGTTCATAACAAAGCAAGGCTTATACTACTACAAAGTAATACCATTTTGCATGAAGAACGCTGACACGCAACAGATGGTCAACAAAATGTTCGCAAAGCAAATAGGCCGAAGCATGGAAATTTATGTAGATAACATGCTAGTCAAAAGCAAGAAGTCAAACTCCCATATCGCTGACCTATCTAAGGCATTCGAAGTTCTATGTGACTACCAGATGAAATTGAACCCAAGCAAGTGTCTTTTGGAGTTTCATCAGACAAATTCCTTAAGTTTATGGTTAATCAACAAGGTTGAAAAGCCAACCCAGAGAAAATTCTGAGTTGTTTTAGACATGAAGACGCCTACAAACTTGAAGAAACTTGAGTAGTTAAATGGTCAGATCGCAGCCTTAACACAGTTTGTGTCACAATCAACAAAAAAGTGTCTCCCATTCTTTAAAGTCCTAAGAAGGAAATACCATTTTGAGTGGACTCCAAGACTACCAAAAGGCCTATGAGCAGCAGTTAAAGGCCTATCTTAGCACTACTCTATTACTTGCAAAACCATTTACAGGCGTCACGTTCTTCCTCTACTTGGTGTTTGACAGTGTCGTCAGGTCGGCCCTTGTCAAGGAAGAGAAAGGTGGTTAGAGCTCAATTTACTATGCTAGTAATAAGAAATTATGGATGCTAAAACATGTTACCCCTGTATTGAGAAATTAGCTCTAACTATTGTCACCTCAGCTCGCTGCCTATGCCCTTATTCTCAACACATCAGATGACCGTAATAACTAATTTTGGCCATTTCAAAAACTTGAAACTTCTGGCAGATTAATGAAGTAGTGTAAGGGTGTTTTCGTAATTTTAGGTTTTTTTTAAGAAAAAAAAAAGAAAAGAAGAAAAGAAAAGGAAAGGAAAGTGGAAAAGTGAGATGTGTGTGTGTGTTGTGGAGGAAGCCACGTGGAGATGAAAAACAAAAGAAAAAAAAGGAAACAGAGAAGAAAATGAAAGAAAAAAAAGATAAGGAAAAAAAACTAAAAAAACAAAAACGAAACAGAGGAAGGAGAGGATGAAATTGAAGTTTCTGAAACCGGTTTGAGGTTGGGAACTTGATTTTGGTAAGTTTTGGAATTTTAAACCCTGAATTTCTAGGATATGGACTCCCTTGCTTTGTGGGTTTGTGAATCGCAAGTTTTTTTTTTTTTTAGATTGGAATGAAATTGTCTATGGGTGTTGCTTTGCCTAAGAGATTTCTAGAACTCTTGTGATGGTTTCGGCCTCTGTGCATGAATTCATTGTTGTAGGTTGGAGGAATCTGTGAAGTAAAGAAGAAGGAGAGAAGAAATGGAGGGTTTCGTTTCTTGTGGTTTGGGAAGAAGAAGATGAATAGTGTAGAGGAGAGAGAAAGACTAGGTGTTGGGAATTAAACGAAAAAAAAAAGAAAAGGAAAATAATTGGAAATTGAAGTAAAGGAAACCTGAAGTGGGTTTTGGTTGGAAATAAATTGGGGTATAACCAAGTTGGAATTTGTGTATTGTGGGTCCCATTTGTAAGGAAAATGAGAGAGGAAGAGGTGTAATTGGATGGTAGAGAGAGAGTGGGGTTGTTGATTAAATATATGGTTTAATTTGAAGAATTGTAGAGTTTAATTGGAAATTGGGTGTGAATTGAAATTTCATTGGTTATTATTTCAGGACGATCAGAAATTAGAGCAGCGTACCAACCCAATTCACCTCGTTCATAGGATTTGTGAGTGGTTATTTTATTAAACGTTTTTGGATATTATTATTGATTTGTGATTGGTTACTTTACTAAATGCTTTGGTTATTGTTGGAATTTGTGAGTGGTTATTTTACTAAATATTTTAAGATATCTATTATAGAACTTCAAGAAAAAAATATATTACGTATGTTTGATTATTTCTGCTGAGAAATTGAGTTTGCTGAGAATTTATTAATGCGTCTAAGAACATAGAAATGTTTTATGAATTTCTGAAAAATTGTTGTGTTTACTGAATATGATTAGAAAGAAATATGTTTAGAAGTGATTTGAGAAAGAAAATGTTCTTAGAATGAAGAAGAGGAAGAATTTTAGAATTGTTTATAAGATTGTTGTATCCAGGTAATTACTCGTATGCTATATGAATGTGTTTCTATAGTATACCCAGAAATAGAAGGTCTTTGGGACCATTTTACTCTGCGCGTTGAGAGAATTATTCTGCTGTGTATATTGAGATTACTCTATGCCAGTTGACCAGAAATAGAATTATTCTGCTGTGCATATTGAGATTACTCTACGCTAGTAGACCAGAATAGAATGTGGATACATATATGGTGTTGAGTTTCCTTAATCTGTTTTAGGTTTGAAAGAAGATATTTGATATGTATTTAGAAATTTTTTTTTTTTTTAGAAAGTAGAAGTTTTGCTGGAAAAGCTTATTATTTCAACTTAAAGAAGTTTGTTATAAGAGTTTAAATTAAAGTTGTTTAGATGGAAGAAGTTTTATGAAATTATTTCCTTATTAAAATTTCATTCACTGAGCTTCCTAGCTCATTGTTTATCATTGTTTTCCTCCACCAGGCTGCACCTGAGTTTCAATGAAATAGCCGACCAGTTTCTGCCACTCACCGTCTCAGAATTTGGATATAATTTTGTATGTACATCTAGAATGACTCATACTTCAATAATTGTACCTTTTGTGGTTGTACAACATGTTTAGGAGTAGTGGCCGAGTAGTTATCTTTTTGATGAATTATGTTACACTTTATGTTTTATATGTTAAAGAATAATCTAAATTAGTTTTAGAAATTTAGAAAGAAGTTTACTATAGACTTGGTAGATGGTTAAGGGTCTGTGGTCGGCACAATTTGTCGTATAGTTAGTAGGTGTTTAGGGCGGGTCGTGTCAGTTTGGTATCAGAGCAAAAGAAAAAGATCCTGCATAACATGAATAGAATATGCATTAATGGTTTATGTTATAATTGTGTGATATGCATGTCATTTTATTTTATTACGTAAGGGCAGAATATGGAGGTTTAAATATTTTGAAACTTAACAGGTCACTGGTAGGTAGAATACAATGGCAGAAGACGTAGTTGGTGAGTCTAGCCACCGTCCTGTGGATTCACAGGAGGATATAGTTGATTAAGATGAACGTGTAATGGCAAGAATTGTTGCATTGGGAGTAAGAATGTTGAGAAGGGATCCCGAGAAAGACTTTAAGATCAACCGACTCAGAGCTTTAGGGGCTACTGATTTCTCTGGGACGGCAGATCCAACTGACGCAAAATCGTGGATGAAAAAAATAGAAAAATGTTTTAATGTGATGGGTTGTCCAGAAGATAGGAAAGTCAGACTGGCTACATTTTTGTTAGAATGAGGAACTGGTGAGTGGTGGGAGTCAGTTATAGCGAGACAACCAGAAGCTGGAAAAATTAAGCTGGAAAGAATTCAAAAATTTGTTTAACGAAGCATACTACCCACGATCCTATAGAGATACAAAAAGAAGTGAGTTCATGAAGCTAGTACAAGGGTCGATGACGGTAGCAGAATATCAGAAAACATATGTAGAAGTTTCAAAGTATGCCACCACTATCATTGAAGATGAGACTGATCGATGTAGACGGTTTGAGGATGGATTGCTTGAGGAGATTCGAAGCTGTACTACTGCATCTGGGTGGAAAGAATTTGGACCCTTGGTGGAAGCTGCAGCAAGGGTTGAGAAGAGTTTGTTGGACAAGAAAAATCAGAGGGTAGTGTCAAAGAATGTACATGGCACTTTTTCTAGCTCTACCAATTCTTCGAGTGGTAGAAATTTTCGAGATAATAGTAGGGGATTTATGCCTGGAGTGTTGGGTCGAGGGAGTTTTAAACCTAGATATCGAGGATCACAAAACTTTAGAGCGAATGTAAATTTTCCTCAACAGACTACGAGTGGTTGAGTCAGTATAGAGGACCTTCTGGTTGTCAGCAATCCGGCAACAAATGGAGTCTGCTTCTAGTTATACTAGATATCCTGTATGCAAGAATTGTGGTTAAGTCGCACGGGGGTGAATGCCTTTAGAGGGCGAGCATCGTTTGTTATAACTGCGGGCAAGCAGGTCATATGAAAAGAGAATGTCCTCAGTTGTGGCATGAAGGTAGTACGTCCCAAGGAGTTTCCTTAAAACCGACGGTACAGGGACGTTCAGATTCACAAGCAAAACCCGTGAGTGAGGGGCAACCAAATATAGGAAATTCTAGTGGCGTTAAGTCGAAGGCTCAGGTAGGCAGACCACATGGTCAGAGAAAGATATTTGCGATGATGCAGCATGAGGCTGAAGAACTGCTAGATGTAGTTACAGGTACGCTGAATATCTTTGATAAAAATGCTCATGTTTTATTCAATCCGGGTGCTACACATTCATTTATTTCTATCATGTTCTCTATTGGGTTAGATAGAAAGTTAGAACCCTTACCTAGTGAATTGGTAGTAGCTACACCGGGTGGTATATCTTTGATAGCAGACAGTGTGTATCGTGATTGCATGATTGATTTGGGTGATAGGCAATTTAATGTGGATTTAGTCCCATTGAATATTCTTGAGTTTGATGTTCTTTTGGGAATAGATTTCCTGTTCACACATCATGCATCAATTGACTCTTATCAGAAGGAGGTTATATTTAAACGACCAGGGGAGGCTGAGATTATCTATAGAGGTGAAAGAAAAATTCGTCTAGCATGTGTAATATCTGCAATGAAGGCTAGTAAATTGTTATAGCGTATGTTGTCGATCAGCGGATTGAAAAAGGGAAGCTTGAAGATATACCAATTGTGCGAGAATTTCCAGACGTATTTCCAGATGATTTATCTGGGTTGCCACCTGATCGGGAGGTTGAGTTTGTGATTAATTTAATACTAGGCAGTACTCCGATATCTCAAGCACCATACAGAATGTCTCCTACATAATTAAAAGAATTGAAGACACAGTTGTAGGAATTAGTTGACAAAGGTTACATTAGACCTAGTGTGTCACCGTGAGGTGCGCCAGTGTTATTCGTGAAAAAGAAAGACGATACTCTGAGGTTGTGTATTGATTATAGACAACTGAATAAGGTAACGATACGAAACAGATATCCATTGCCTCGAATAGATGATTTGTTTGATCAGCTTAAAGGTGTTGCAGTGTTCTCAAAAATTGATTTGCGATCCGGATATAATCAGTTAAGGTAAGAGAAGCAGATGTGCCAAAAACTACATTCAGAACACGATATGGGCATTACGAGTTCCTAGTTATGCCTTTCGGGTTGACAAACGTACCAGCAGCATTTATGGATCTTATGAATAGAGTATTTCATCCGTACCTAGACCGATTTGTAATTGTGTTCATTGATGATATACTAGTGTTTTCCGGCAGCTAGAGCGAGCATGTAGAGCATCTTAGAACTGTGCTACAGACGTTACGTGATAGGAAGTTGTATGCCAAATTTAGCAAATGTGAATTTTGGCTTGATCATATGATGTCTTTGGGCCATGTTGTCTCTGCAGAAGGTATTTATGTTGATCTATAGAAAATTGAAGCAATTGTGAAATGGGAACAGCCTACTACTGTTACAGAGGTTCGTAGTTTCCTTGATTTGGCAGGATATTATCGCCGATTTGTTGAGGGATTTTCGAAGATAGCACTTTCTTTAACTAATTTGACTATGAAGAATCCAAAATTTGTGTGGATAGAAAAGTGTAAGCACAGCTTCCAAAAGTTGAAGAAGAGATTAGTTTCTGTGCCTATATTAGCACATCCGACACCTGGAACAGAATTTGATGTTTATAGTGATGCTTCTCATTAGGGTCTAGGGTGTGTTTTGATGGAGAATGGGAAAGTAATAGCTTATGCGTCGAGTGAGTCAAGAAAGCATGAATGTAATTACCCGACCCACAATCTGCAATTGGCTGCTGTAGTTTTGGCATTGAAAGTTTGGCAACATTACTTGTTTGGTGAAAAATGTCATATTTATACAGATCACAAAAGTCTTAAATATATTTTTTATCAAAAAAAGTTGAATTTACAATAGAGAAGGTGGCTTGAGTTGATAAAAGATTACGATTGTACTATTGAGTATCGTCCAGGGAAGGCTAATGTTGTAGTTGATGCTTTAAGCAGAAAACCTCGTGGTTCAGAAGATTCACCAAATGCAGTTAGTTTTTCTTTATTGGGTGAGTTGAGGCGTTTGAATGCAAAAGTAGAAGTTAATGACAGAGGTGTCTTATTGGCTCATTTCCAGGTAAGGCCTACTTTGATTGATAGAATTGTAACAGCTCAGCTTGATGATCAAGTACTGAGTAAGATAAAAGAAGAAGTGAAAAGCAGTCAGCAAGTAGATTATACAGTGAGAGATGATGGAGCTCTAGTTAAATATGATCGATTATGTGTTCCTAATAATTTGAACTTGAAAAATGAAATGTTAGAAGAAGCTCATAGTTCGATTTATGCTATGCATCCAAGAAGTACAAAAATGTATCGAGCGTTGAAAAAGCACTACTGGTGGCCGGGTATGAAGAGAGAAATATCAGAATATGTATCTATATGTTTGATTTGCCAGCAAGTGAAACCGATATGTCAGAAAGTCGTAGGACCCTTGATTTCACTTCCTATTCCAGAATGGAAATGGGAGCATGTTACGATGGATTTTCTTTTGGACTTCCTCGTACCTTGAGTGGTTATGATGGTATCTGGGTGATAGTAGACAGGTTGACTAAAACTACTCGATTTTTACCAATAAAAATCAATTACACGCTTGATAAGCTAGCTAAGTTATATGTTGATGAGATAGTTAGCTCGTATGGAACTCCTGTATCTATTGTTTTAGATAGAGATACCAGATTTACTTCTAAGTTTTGGACTAGTTTACAGTAAGCTTTAGGTACTAAATTATATTTTAGTACGGCTTTTCATCCTCAGACAGATGGCAGTCAGAGAGAACGATCCAAACTCTGGAGGATATGTTACGAGCTTGTGTTTTACAATTCAAGGGTAGTTGGGATACTCATTTGCCTCTCATGGAATTTGCTTATAATAATAGTTATCATTCTAGTATAGAGATGGCACCATTTGAAGCATTTTATGACAAAAAATGTCGAACACTAGTCTGTTGGGATGAAGTTCGAGAGAGAAAGTTATTGGGGCCTGAGCTTGTTCAGATTACTACTGACAAGGTCAAGATAATTAGAGAGAATCTGAAAGTAGCACAAGACAGACAGAAGAGTTATGCTGATAAACGTCGAAAAGATCTTGAATTTTCAGTAAGTGATAAAGTTTTTCTTCGCTTGTCACAGTGGAAGGGTGTTTTGAGATTCGGCCAAAAAGGGAAGTTAAGTCCTAGATATATTGGTCCATATGAGATTCTTGAGCGTGTTGGGCCAGTAGCGTATCGTTTAGCACTGCCTATGGAGCTTTATAAGATTCATGATGTGTTTCATGTTTCTATGTTGCGTAAGTATGTACCCGACCCATCGCATATTCTTGAATCACAGCCAGTGCTGTTAAGTGAGAATTTGTCTTACGAAGAGAAGCCAGTGCAAATTTTAGATAGGAAAGAACAGGTGTTGCGAAACAAGACTATTCCGTTACTTAAAGTCTTATGGAGGAATCATGCAGTAGAAGAGGCAACATGGGAAAGTGAGGATCAGATGCGTACTCAATACACTCGTTTATTTCCTTAATTGTTCTGATTGAATTTCGAGGACGAAATTCTTAAAAGGAGGTAATATTTTGTAAGGGTGTTTACGTAATTTTAGGTTTTTTTTTAAAGAACAAAAAAGAAAAGAAGAAAAGGAAAGAAAAGGAATGTGGAAAAGTGAGATGTGTGTCTGTGTTGTGGAGGAAGCCACATGGAGATGAAAAACAAAAGAAAAAAAAAAGGAAACCGAGAAGAAAACGAAAGAAAAAGAAGAGAAGGAAAAAAAAAGGAAACCAAAGAAACGAAACGAAACAGAGGAAGGAGAGGATGAAATTGAAGTTTTTTAAACCGGTTTGAGGTTGGGAACTTGATTTTGGTAAATTTTGGAATTTTAAACCCTAAATTTCTAGGATATGGACTCCCTTGCTTTGTGGGTTTGTGAATTGCAAGTTTTTTCTTTTTTTAGATTGGAATGAAATGGTTTATGGGTGTTGCTTTGCCTAAGAGACTTCTTGAACTCTTGTGATGGTTTCGGTCTTTGTGCATGATTTCATTGTTGTAGGTCGGAGGAATCTGTGAAGTAAAGAAGAAGAAGAGAATAAATGGAGAGGAAGAAATGGAGGGTTTCGTTGGTTGTGGTTTGGGAAGAAGAAGATGAATAGTGTAGAGGAGAGAGAAAGACTAGGTGTTGGGAATTAAACGAAAAAAAAAAGAAAAGGAAAATAATTGGAAATTGAAGTAAAGGAAACCTGAAGTGGGTTTTGGTTGGAAATAAATTGGGGTATAACCAAGTTGGAATTTGTGTATTGTGGGTCCCATTTGTAAGGAAAATGAGAGAGGAAGAGGTGTAATTGGATGGTAGAGAGAGAGTGGGGTTGTTGATTAAATTTATGGTTTAATTTGAAGAATTGTAGTGTTTAATTGGAAATTGGGTGTGAATTAAAAACTTCATTGGTTATTATTTCAGGACGATCAGAAATTGGAGCAGCGTACAAACCCAATTCACCTCGTTCATAGGATTTGTGAGTGGTTATTTTATTAAACGTTTTTGGATATTATTATTGACTGTGATTGGTTACTTTACTAAATGTTTTGGTTATTATTGGAATTTGTGAGTGGTTATTTTACTAAATATTTTAAGATATCTATTATAGAACTTCAAGAAAAAAAATATATTACTTATGTTTGATTATTTCTGCTGAAAAATTGAATTTGCTGAGAATTTATGAATGCGTCTGAGAACATAGAAATGTTTTATGAATTTCTGAGAAATTATCGTGTTTACTGAATATGATTTGAAAGAAATATGTTTAGAAGTGATTTGAGAAAGAAATGTTCTTAGAATGAAGAAAAAGAAGAATTTTAGAATTGTTTAAAAGATTGAGAGTTTTATGCATAAATAAATTTCAAACCACCATATTGTTGTATCCAGGTGATTACCCGTATGCTATGTGAATGTGTTTCTATAGTATACCCAGAAATAGAAGGTCTTTGGAACCATTTTACTCCGCACGTTGAGAGAATTATTTTGCTGTGTATATTGAGATTACTCTATGCCAGTGGACCAGAAATAGAATTAGTCTACTGTGCGTATTAAGATTACTCTTTGCTAGTAGACCAGAATAGAATGTGGATACATATATGGTGTTGAGTTTCCTTAATTTATTTTAGGTTTGAAAGAAGATATTTGATATGAATTTAGAAAATGTTTTTTTTAGAAAGGTATGAAGTTTTGGTGGAAAAGCTTATTATTTCAACTTAAAGAAGTTTGTTCTAAGAGTTTAAATTTTAGTTGTTTATATGGAAGAAGTTTTATGAAATTATTTCCTTATTAAAATGCCACTCACTGAGCTTCCTAGCTCACTGTTTATCATTGTTTTCCTCCACCAGACTGCACTTGAGCTTCATTGAAATAGCCGACCAGTTTCTGCCACTCACCGTCTCAGAATTTGCATATCATTTTGTATGTACATCTAGAATGACTCATACTGAAATAATTGTACCTTTTGTGGTTGTACAGCATGTTTAGAAGTCGTGGCCGAGTAGTTATTTTTTAGATGAATTATATTACACCCTATGTTTTATATGTTGAAGAATAATCTAAATTAGGTTTAGAAATTTAGAAAGAAGTTGACTGTAGACTTGGTAGATGGTTTAGGGTCTGTGGTCGGCAGGATTTGTCTTATAGTTAGTAGGTGTTTAGGGCGGGTCGTGTCAAGTAGGTACTCGAGCTAAGCAAGTATGATGCATTGTTTGAGCCCAAGTCGACTTTGAAAGGGAAAGCGATCGAAGACTTCACAGTTAGGCTAACGTTTCCAAATAGGTTGAAGGACGATGGATGAAGTCAATGAACTATCTTTGTTGATGGTTCGTCAAATGACAAAGGATTTGGACCCGGGGTCTTGCTCCTCGCTCTAGACGAAATGCAGTTTGAGTACACATTAAAGTAGAATACAAAGCCTTCCTCACCAAGCTACACATATGGCACGAAGTTGAGGGGTGTCCTTTAGGGGTGTCCTTCATAACCTCTGCAACCTTAGAAGCTTTAGTAGCTGTTACAACCTCTTTAAAGAATCACCAACCTCAACACGTGGGGGAGCAGTTAGTGGAGGGTTCGAACAACCTACCTCTTTCCTCTGCATGTTCTATAGAAAATGTATCATTTCTACACCAAATAGAAATCAAATCAATAAGGCCTATTAAATGTAAAAGACAGAGAACAAAGTTCAGAGCCAATACCTCGATCAGACTAATCAGAGTTAGAGAATTCTTTGATCTGATCGTGCAAACCACAATGGATGAGATTATCATTGTTGAGGAGAATATACACGTGTTAACTTGCTCAAAAAGTTTTAGGAATACAATCTATGTATTCCAAAGTTAGCTCCATAAGGCATGGAGCTAGTTTAGGATGCACTGCGAAAACGAAAGTCAAATGTAAGAATAAGTACAAAAGTAGGAGGTAAAGGAGAAGATCTTATCTTTGTAGCAAAAATTGCTTATCGCAAGTGTTACGGGTCCAGTTTTAATATAGTTGGTAAGTGAATATCGATATCGTCATCTAAATTGGGTTTCTAGCTCACTCAAGTACCATAGACACAATTGCTCAATTTTATTTAGAGAACCAAAATCAAATGGGAAAATAGAATCAAAGAAAATAAATATTTTCACTAAAATAAAGATAAAAACAATGCGGATAAAGGTCCTAGGGAATTGATTTCACCTGCTGAATCTCTGAACGAACTACTTAATTACTCAAAATTGAATGACTTATTAATTCTATAGGCCAAGAACTCTCGAATATCAACTGTCTCTCCTGAGCACAAGCTAATTCTTCTTACTAATTAAGAAACCAATATCCCTATCTAGTTTATATAACAAGTAAAGACTTTATTGAAGAGTAGAGAAAACTCGTTTCTAAACACGTGATTCGAATCACTCCACAAGAGGTATGATCAACACCACTTGAATGATCATAACATGCAAATTTTAAAGCACAAGAAATTGCACAAGATATGAGAGATAAAGCTCTTGACCAAACTAATGAGAAAAACTCACTTTTCATTCAACTTCAAATTGTGTCTAAACATGAAATCTCAAGGGTGTATATAGTCATCCTAGCAAGCCATATGAAAGTTCTTAAGAAAATGGAAAGAATCATAACTTACGAGAAATGAAAAGACTTCTAAATGAAAAGACATGACTTACAAGAAATGAAAAGGCTTGCAAATGAAAAGACATAACTTAAATAAATAAAAAGAAAAGCAAATTAAAGGGCTAAGAAAATGGAAAGCCAACAAAAATAAGTGCAATCCCATCCATAATGAGGGATGTGAGTGTTTGACTTGATTTTTGAATTGAATGAGTTGACTTTGACTTGTCTTGATGAAGCCGACTTTGATCTTAACCAAGTTGACTTTGACTTACCTTAAAAACGCTTAGAAATGTATAACCTGTACCAAATTGTTGTGAATTGTTCCAACATCTTGCACAAACACTTGAAGACAAAGTAGTAAGACTTGTTGAAATTTCCTAGCTCTTGATCTTGTAATCGATCCATGAGGCATGACAAAGGGAGCTCTTTGGTTCATATCAATCTCCATGATCCCGAGCCTTGAAAATTCCTTCTTTAGGCTCTTCGATGCTCCTTTTCCCTCTATTTTCGAGTTATCTCATGTTTGTCACCCAAAATTCTGTAAAAAAGGTCCTCTAATAATAGTTTAAAAACCTAAATTTAAAAGGGAAATTGTCGCGTAGCACCATGGTGCTGCACAGGAAAAAAGACGGACGAAAAAGAGTTCAGAGCGCCCAAGGGCAACACTACAGTGCCTATGGTCGGCACCTAGGCGTTGGCCTTTCGAGCAAAAATTCCAGCTTTACTCTTTTGTGCTACAGGTGCTATGATGCCTTTTTGGGTGCTCTGGTGTTATTCTCTTGAGTATTTGGGCACCAATAAGTGTCATGATGTCTTCTTTATTCGTTCGGGCTATGATTTTTCTCTCGATTCGATCCATTTATGTCACGTTTCCTCATGATTATTTATTCATGCAAAATATATCTTATGTGCGTAAATCTATCATAATGAAAAGTTAAATAATAAATAATTCCAATATAAATTTCATGAAATGTAGCTCACGTAGTACACTATCAATCTTACCCAAGTTCCCAAAAATTAATAGAAATGTTGTACCTTGACTCATCGCTCTATCTTTCTACAATGAGAAAATCCTCAAAAGTATAAAACCATTGCCCATTTTAATCTTTGATAGAAGATGATCAACTAACCAAATTCCCTATGCCCTTTCAATGGTCAAGTAAAATGGCCAGGATTTTTGGGAAGGTTCTTTTTGTATGGGTCGCAAGCAATTGATCGACCATCAAAACCTCAGTGTAATAGGTATCTACACCTGTATTGCACCACAACATATAAAACACTTTAACAGCATCCCCAACTAATTGGAGCCAAGTTTACCTCTATCCTCTTTCGCAAACGAATGGAAGGGAATTCTAACTTCAAACTCAAACATTTTAGGTAGAAAGACATATGCCCTACAGGTGGGTCTTCTTTGGTTTCTCCCGCTACTGGGAACCTCATACCTATACACTATGGTTCCTGGTATGTATCTTTAATGTAATCTAAATATCCATCTGCTAGCTCAGATGGAAAATTTACACCCTTTTCAAAAATGACCTCAAGATCTTCTATAGGTCGCTCAGCCTCAGGATTCTCTACAGGTCGTACATGCTCTATGTGGTTAGACAAAGTCATATCTTCTGATGATTGACTTAACTCAAAACTCTCATAGCTTGAGGACAACCTATTTCTAGCCCACTTCTCCCCGGACTACTAGACGAACTCCTACTTAAAATTTCTACAAATTAAGAAATTGAAGTATTAAAGAGAAGGGGAAAGATCTATCAAAAGGGAGTGCGAGCTATACATGTTAGCTTGAGAGTGAATTTCTTTTGAAAGCGTAAAGAATGAGAAGTTTCAAGTCAAGCTACTTATAGCAATAACAATTCAATCACAGTCATCTATTAGATGCAAGTTGGACGGCCCAAATCTGAGGATTCCAAATGCCCAGCACTCGAATGCACCACCAATACGTCCCTTTATCTTCAGGCAGCCATTTAGTTCTCTGTCAATGAACAATAAGGCTGCCTATCCCATAAAATGTCTTATTAAAAAGTATTGAATTATTCTTCGATAAATTCATCGCCAAACTTATTAAATAAGAGGCGAATGTAAGGGATCGGATCACGCAGCGGAGGCGCGCGAACGCGTGTGCTTCGATCTTGTTTTAGAATTGCAACAAAGAAAAGACACATAAGCATGAATAACAAGAAGTTAGTGATACATACCTTTCAAGACACCTCCTCAATTTAAATATCAACCCCACCACAAAGTCTTCCCGCTATCCTTTGGACGTTAAGAATTTGGTTTGTGGGAACCGTCATATAATTGGAAGGGAAATCGAGAGAACGAGAGAGATTTTCTCTGGAATCGGGGACCAAAACGGGAGGGGAGAGCCTCCTTTTTATAAGGGAGGAAGAGTGGTGGGGAGGTCACAACTTCCCCCCTCACCACTTCCCCACTTCCCACAATTAATTTGGTGGAAAGTGGGAGGTTTTCTCCCCATTTTCATTTTCCATGTTTATCATTTTCTTTTAATTTTAATTTAATTAAAACTATTTTAATTAAATTAATAATTAATTAAATCATATTTAATTAATTGCCAAAAAAATTATTAATTTAATTAAATCAAATCAAATTCAACTTAACCAAATTTCATTAATTTAATTAAATTAATTAACATATCTCATTAATTTAATTAATTTAAATAAATTATATTTAATCAAATTAAACTTAAATTAATTAACCATATTAGAATCTAATTCCAATATACATTTCTCTCATAATTTTGAATCCAATTAAAAAATTAGCCTTATATTATAATGTGTCCATATACATTATGTTAATTGTATCTTATACAATTAACTTTAATTCTCGTTAACAATTTTGAACAATTCAAATTCTTTTCAAGATTATATGTTCTTAACTATCCTTTACGAGCTAGCAAGGGGACCTAATGGACCTACAGATCAGAAGCTCCAATGATACGAGATTAATTGATTAAACTCATTAACCATATTAATCAATATTCGTTAACTGTCGGTCACTTCACTAAAGACCCACAGTTGCACTCTTCTCACTGTAGAATATTTTGCGTTCATGGATTTTGACTATTAATGGTAAGTCAATCCTTCACGAGTGTTCGTAACCACAGTTGAGTCAAATTACCATTTTACCCCTATGTTACATCTTGTACCTTAAGTACCGATCATCCTCTAATGAACAACCCGATTATGGTCCAACCAATAACCAGAAGTCCCTCTCGGGCCAGTGAGAGAGTGGGCCCCTTGTTCAAGTCCCGGAGTAAGCACTCAAGAGAGCACTCGTCTACTTACCCTGATGTCGGGAAGGAGTGAATTTCATCTTGTGTAGTTATGTTCCCAGCTCCTCACTCGGTCTCGTCCCCAAAATGGTAGGCATATTAAGTCGGCGACTCGAGCCACTCTCACCCATACAAATCAAAGGACAAGCCCTAACAAGCAGGAGTCCTAACTCACTCAGGATTGAGATCGAGTTACCTGGTCATCCTATTGAAATATTAATCTATTAGCTAATGGTGTTATAGCTAAAGATTAATTATTTCGTGGTCCGGTCTTATGCAAACTCATTGTATAGGATACCCCCACTTGCATGTCTCCACACGAACGACATGGATCAAGTCATTTGAAACTATTACAAAGTGGGTCGTATCCATAGTGTTACTAGGTTAAGGTACCCAACCTTATCCATATACTATTGACCTTTTAGGTTACTATTGGAACGTTATCCACCTGTATATTAAATATATACACTGTATATTAAATATATACCATATATCTATTATATATTGTTCCAGTTATATGACATAACCTCAGATGTTAGTTTATTAGATTTGGGCTAATGCAATTCAATCAATAACAACTTTATTGAATGAATATTTGTTTTATGTTTACAAACCATGAGTTTAGGGCATAAAACCCAACAGAATGTTGGAGGGAAAAATATGACCTACCATGTGATACATCATCAAAGGTCACTCTACGCGACTGATCTTTCTTGGTTCGGAAACCTAACTAACAAACCTGAGCTATGGAGCTCGATCAAAGTGTCCTAGTATAGATCAAAGTTGAACATATAATTAGTGTCAAGGCCTACGTCGAACTATCTATTCAGCTTCTATCTATATTAGGGTGCTCTGGCCGAGCTCCATAGCTTAGGTTTGTTAGTTAGGTTTCTTAGCCAGGAAAGATTAGTCATGTGGATTGATCTTTGATGATGTGCGACATGGTAGGTTATATTTTGCCCTCCAACAACTAAGAACCAAGCTGGAACAAATACGATGTATCCAACGTAAATGACAAAGCCACGGACATTAACAATGAATACAAAAATATAAAACATTCCCTACATCAAGCAAAAAAAAAAATGGGTGCAAACTATAGAAACTCAAGCATATACCTCTCGGCTCTCGATTCAATCAGTTGGAAGAAACTCGAAGCATATACCTCATGCAATCAATTGGGTGTAACATCATAACCAACATTCCTCTATTTGCAATATCCTTTATATGTAAATCTAATGTTAAGCAAGATAATGTGCTGCTAAATAAAAAGGAAAGTGAAAAAGAAATTTTGTTTTGGGATGAAAAATTAGAAGATAGAGGACTCAAATTTGTATTTTATAAGGAGTTATAAAGTAGGTATGTAGTGGGTTATAATACTTATAAGGGTAGATATTGAACTCTTAATAACATAATTTCTGACCGCATGTATTTTAGGAAAACGAGTTAAGGAAGAAAATACAAATTGTACTCATTAATTGTTTATTTCCTTAAAGAAAGAAATTAAAGTTGGTGCTAAGGTTTATTTGGAACATATGTTCACCTAAACCACAAAAGAATCAAGCTTAGAAATTCTTTTGATATTTTTTAGGAAATTTTAACATATAGAAAAAAAATATATGTTCCAAATACATCGCCACATAAAGTATAAAAGAAATAAGGCTTCTCACTTTGGTATTTAACAAGCTAGACTTGTATATGAAAATTTATCTTATGTGTTGAATAGACTTTAGTATTTCTATTCATTGCTTATTGGTTCTCAAGATTAAACAGACATTCAAGTCTATATTAGGAATGATCAAGGGGACATATCTGGAATTGTCAAATTAGGTCCTATTGAGAGCTTTAGTATTTTAGAACATTAATTTATAACCTATTCAATATGGCTTCTTTAAATGTTTAACAACATTGCATAAAGTTATAAGAATTTTACTCTCGTTAAGGGCACCGATATTTGATATAGGAGAGGTTTTTATTCCTCTATATCTTAAAAGTCATCATCTATCAATTCATAGTGAATGAAATCGTTATGAAATATGATGTATTGAGAAGATAAGGTCTAGGACTTTTGCTAACTCCTTTAAGGATTTATAGAGCTAATAAGTAATATATATTTTATGGCAAACCTGAGATGTATATTGCCTATAAAATGATTCAAAGCTTAAAAGGTATGGTAAGAAATATGACAAATCATTTTTCCTTACCCTAAGTCTATTTGGAGAAAGCACTCGAGATTGTTATACAAAAGTTTAAGTGGTGTACCAAATAAAGAAACAACTAAAATCACTTACAATTCAAGATTTTGCGAGACTTGGACTTAAGGTTTTTAATTGTCACTATAGATTCACTAGCCTTTCAATATATATAATTTCTAAAGTTAGTTCCCACTTAAAGTTGATGTGGATGAGATCTTAAAGTTTCTTAAAGATGTTGAGTTTGGGAGAAGATAAAGTAGAGAATGTAGTATTTAAGAGAAATTTAGTTATTTGCTCTTTATAACATATTAGTAAAGAATAAAGATCCTCCTCATTTTAGTAAAACAATCTCAACATCATTAAAAATGTCATTAAAGTAAGTAGAAGAGATATGAGAAATATGATTATAAAGATTTAAGTCTGATAAAAGAGTATATTTTCTACCGTCAAACAAAATCTTATCTCCTAAAAGGAAAAAAAAATGAATGTCATAAAGAATGTGTTGAAACAATAAACAACGAATATATTTTACATTTTGTTATATTGCTTTTAAAGGCAATGTTAACAAATATAAGATTCATCTAGTTGTTATGATTTCAATTCTTAAGGCTAACATTAATTTTTAGAGATCTATTTTATGGCTTCCCGAAAAGCTTTTTCAAGTAAATGACAATACTTATAACTTTTTTGAGTTGTGTTAGATGAATATAAAGATTGGTTCTTAACTGTATAATTTATGAAATCAATAATCTTGTATATTTTAGAGACTTTTTATCTAGTAACACAAAGTTTCAAAAGGTTTATATTCATCTGTTATCTCAATGAAGAATTTTTTATCTATGATTTCATAATATTCATTACATAGTGATATTATCACATGTAATATCGAAAGGTAATAAGAATAATAATTATGAATTACAGGTTTAGTGGGAGTACATTTATTTTCCTAGTATAATATGTCAACGACATAATAAAGACTTTGTTAGAGGATGAAAACTTGAATTCACAAAATAACTATGTTCAAAGGTATTGCAAGTTCTCTAGCATAAAGATTTATGCACTAAGGGATATTGAAATCACTAGTGGAGATAAGCTCACTATCAATAGAGGTCCCTTGAATAATAAAGTAAAATAAAAAAAATTCAAACTTAAAGTGTATATGCTTCCGTTGTATTCATATCAAGAATGAAAGACAATTTTTGATAACTTTTAATTGGATCTAAAGAGTTATAAGGTGCTTAACATAAAAGGTTACATGCCCACTCATCAAAATCATATTAATTAGAGATCATAAAGCTATTTGATTTTGATAATTTGAGTTGTCATCTAGATCCACCTTTGAGGCTATATTCACTAATAGGTTAAAGGATACTACTATCTCGTCGTAGATAGTCACTTTAGTCTCCTTCACCACTAAAGTCTGTGTTCATAGCATTTTGTACGTGGCAACAAACATAAGAATATGGTTGTCAAATTTTGTCATTAGGTTGTTTTGACAAAGATTTTTATTTTTCCATATTATAGCAACAAAAGCTTTTGTATGAATATTTAAGCTTTAGTTGATAAAGAAAATTTAAAATATTTTTGTTTAAAGAAATACAACTCCATCATTGCGGATTCGTTCATTAAGGACTTTCACAAAAGTTTTACGATCATAATGCTCATATAGATATGAAAATTATGGTATGTCAGTTGAGTGAGAGTTTGTCTTTTCTTAAATTAGACATGAGGTTTATTATTTTCTGCAGAATAAAGAAGATGGTTTATTTTGTCACTCTAAATGATTTTCTTTCTAAATGTAGTTTAACATAAAGCTAGAAAGCATAAATTTTGATCTCTTTAAAGATAAAGTTTACCAGTTGAGAATAGACATGTTTAGATCACATTACATGTAATTCTCATGCTGCTCTTCTACGCTTGATCCATGTCATCGAGTATATTTGATGTGGTGATTATTGAAGGTTGAGTCGCAAGTATACATGTGACAAAAGTCGTTTTGGTTCCTCATCGATATGCGAGATGGAACATATTGTCATTAAAGGAAAGTTTATTTTAATAGCATTGAGTTGTGCACTAAAGAATAAATTAATATAATTGCTAGTAAAGAAAATTGTTATCCAAGTGGGAGATTGTTGGAATTAATTTAATAATTAATTCATATGTGGGTAAAAAATTAAAGAGCAATTATATTTTGGCTATTTAATGGGCATATGAGTGATCTTGATTATGGGCCAATGACTTCCTATTTAGTACTATGGCTTGCTGAGTAGAAACCAGTACATTAATCTCAGAAGATTATTGGAAACCCTAGAATTAACCTATAAATATATGGTTATGATCCCCAATACACTATGCTTCGGATAGTATTGCCCATATTTGGTCTAAGTTGCATAGTTGAGGAAGACCACAAACCACACAACTTCTTGCAGATCATGGTCAATCTATCTAATTGTTCAAGGTAATTCTAATCTCTTTATAGATTTTGGTTTTCTTCCATGCTTAGATCCTTAGTCTTGATTGTTCTGGAATTTTATGGTTTTTATTTTAGAATAATCATGAATTAGGATTTGTTTAAATTTTCCAACAGAAACATCTCTGAATCAAATTAGTGAGATAATTCTAGTTTTGGGCAAAATTTGTGGTGCCTCAGGCCAACAGGTAAATCAGGCTAAGACCGTTATTTACTTCTCAAAGAATGTGAAACCTGAAGATCAAAACCTTATTGCAAATACTAGGGGTTTTAAGGTAACAAATAATGTTGGGAGATACCTTGGAGTTCAAATAGTTCATGGTCCTATTCGAATAATAACATTTCAAAATATAGTAAACAGAGTTAGCATGAGGCTTAGTCACCGGTCAGCTAAAGCTCTGTCCTTTGTGGGTCGAACAACATTAGTGCAATCGGTCATTCAAGCTATGCCTACTTACTCAATGCATATTTTTCATTTCCTTGTGACAATTTGCAAAAAATTAAGTTATCTCTATCGAAACTTTCTTTGGGGACATACAAACTCACATAGTAGGATCCACCTAATCAATTGGAATGAAGTTACAAAGCCCAAAGACGAGAGAGGCCTTGGCCTCCACAAATTTCAAGAATTCAATACAGCTCTCATTGGGAAGATTGCTTGGGGTATAATTCAAATACCAAACGATCATTGGGCTCAAGTTCTCATTAATAAATATAAAGGTCATTGGGAGGATGATTGGAATCTATTGGTTAAGTCAGGTGACTCTTGGCAATGGAAAACCATTGTAGGGGCTTGGAATGAAATAAAAGAGTGGATGGGCTGGGGTACTGGAAATGGTTGTCGAGTAAAATTTTGGCTTGATCGATGGATCATTGGAAAAAGACTTATTAATGATCATGGAGTGATGAATTTTCTTGGTTCTGATTTAAATAAACCGATTAGAGATTATGTGTTAGATGATGGGGGCTGGAATTGGAGTGCGTTCGAAGGGAGGTTAAATCAATCTACTATTTATCAATAGCTAGTATTAAACCACCTGATATATCAGCTACGGATTCTGATTTCCCAATCTGGATAGGTTCTAAAAGTGGTGATTATTCAGTATCGACCACTTACTCTCACCTTTTGTCATTAAATACTATAGCATAAAGAAACCTAATATGAAAAGCAATCTGGAGTTGGGAAAGGTCGAATAGGATAGGATCCTTTTTATGGCTGGCTGGTGACGCATGAAGGATTATTGACTAATAAAGAGAGGTTTAAAAGGAAGTTATGTCGGAATAATTTATGTTATAACTGCTCGTATTTAATTGAAACAACTATCCATGTTATTTGAGATTGCGTAAATGCTAAACAGGTATGGATAACATTAGTTCCGGACAATTCTACTGATAGTTTCTTTAATTGTGATGTGCAGTAATGGTTGGCGATGAATCTGATAAACCCGCCATCAGCCTATTGGTCTTCGTTATTTGCAGTAGGATGCTGGTTAATATGGTCATGGAGAAATAAAGCAATATTTCAACCTGGAGCCAATATGCCGTCAACTCCAGCAACGGTTATTTGCCGAATTATAGATAATTTTACTCACTCATGGAGATTAACAGCTCCACTTTCAAAGAAATGTCCTCCAACATGGGTGAACATTAGTTGGACACCCCATCAGGAGATAAATGGAAATTTAACATAGATGGTTCCTCCCATGGGAACCCAGGCATGGCAGGGACTGTTGGAATCATAAGAAAATCATATGGGAGCTGGATAAAAGGGTTTCAGCAAAATATTGGTCATACAACGGCAATGGTGGCAGAATTATGGGAAATCCTGAGTGGGTTAGACATTGTTTGGAAGATGGGGTGTCGTCGCTAGTGGTTGAAACAAATTCAGCAGTTGCCTGTAATTTGGTTGAAAACAAATCGAAATCAAATGTTCTTCTTCAGCCACTCTTAAGGAAAATATTTCAGTTGATGGATCGAGAGTGGGATGTCTTGGTTCAACATGTTTATAGGGAAGCCAATATGTGTGCAGATTGGTTGGCAAATAAAGCTTGTACGCTGCCTCTAGGTGTCCATATTTGTGAAGAGCCTCCTGGAGGCAATGGCGAATATCTATTGGTCTCCTTGCCCCGCTTAACAATTTTTCAGTTTGTTCTTGGGTGATTAAACCCCGATGCTCTCTGAAAAAAGAAATAGAAAATGTTAATGGTCCAAATCTAAATTTCCAAAACTGTTAGGAAAAAAACGAAATGGATATTTGTCATTAGCAAAGATCATTTGGTCATTTTTAAAAAAGGATTGAAAAATAAAAACACCTACTCTAAATTCTCGAAGAATAGTACTAATCCCTTATAAGAGAAAATATCTTTAATGGCTCGTTTTATAAATTATATTTCACAAATAGCTTAAATTTTCAAATTTTTTCATATTTGAAATCTTAGATTTTAAATTTTCATTAGTACCAAAATTTCCCTCAATTATTATTGTTTTATTTGATTAAATTTGTTTTTTTCAAATATTTTTCTCTTGACCATCTAAAAATTTGATATTTTCCTCATATATCACAATTAATACCAAATCTTTCTTGTAATCAAAATTTAAATAGTTTCTCTCTCACCAAATTCATTTTTTATATTCTTTTTATTATTATATACTATTATGTTATACAATATATTCCAACTACTATCATATAATATATTTTTATCCTATAATTTACAGTACGATAAACATATACTACCTAAAAAAGTTGTATTAAGTTATATAATATATAGGTTTTAGTTGGTAGATACTCAAATATTTAGGTTATGTAGTATATAACTTTTTGTGGTATATACTCAAATATCAGGTTATATAATATATACCTATCCAAAATCTAATCAACTTCCTAACATTATTTTAAGTTTTCAAATTAGAGATTTTAGGGATTTGGGGATTTCAAAATAAAAATTATTTCATGAAACTTGCTGCACGATTTTAGGGATTTAAAAACAAAAATTAGGTCTGTCTAAAAAAAACAAAAATTAGGAAACCACACAAATTCAAAATTTATTGTATATTGATTTTATTTTTCTTTCTAGTAAATTCTACGGGTCAATCTTTAGACAATGATGTAAATTATTAAAAAGTTAAGCTGTGTAATTTGAATGGTTGTTGTTTTTTGAGATAATATCTTCGGAGGATTGTTTTAGAAACTTATTTACATAAATGTCTAAATTTTTATAAATTTACACTAGATTTCTGCAGGTAGGATTTTAATGTAATTCCAAATTTACCCATACTTATTGCATTTTCATTTATTAAGGGATTTTGATTTTTTAAATATAAAATTGTTATTTGCATAAACTAATATCACAATCATTTAATAAATGTGGGCCCCATAGTAATTGTCAAATCAAATTCCTTAATTTCAAATTCCTTAATTTTCTCCTCGAAATCTCTCAAAACATATTGATTGGTTTATTTACCAATATTATAAATTAAAAAAATATTTAAATCTTATCATCCCCATTGTTTTCGATTTTCTTCTTCGGCCAAGGTATTCCGTTTTTTCTTCCGATTTTCTTCTCCGTTCACTACCAAGCTAATCTTCCTTCACTGCTATGGTGCTATGAACACTTTCCCTTCGATTTCTCCTATGGTGCAAGGCGCTACAATGTTTCAAAATGATAATTTAAATTTTCTACACTCCTCTCACATTCGCACTTGTTCAAAAAAAAAAAGACACAATATGTTGTTTGCACGCTACTGCCAAGAAAAAACCTGAATTCAGTTTTTTCCACTATCATTCACGCCATAAGCAATTACATGGTTTTATTATTTCTTATGATTACAGGTTAATATCATAGATTTAACATTATTACTGCACTTCCTATTATTATCTTGTTTTAAATTACATTTTAGCTATTCATATATATGTATATAAATTATGTTCATGTTATTTTGTTATTATAAGATAGGGATTAGTACATAAATGGGTATATAATATACTTGTACTCTTGAAATCTACTATGAACATTATGTATAAACGCCTATTAAGTAGTATATAATTTATTCCCACATAAGTAAATGTACTTTTATAAATGTCATGTAGGTAGCACTTCTATTACCATGAGCATGTTTCATGGCGGGTTTTGGAACGACAGAGATAATTACGTGGAATACAAAGTGTCAGAACTAATTATACATCAAGAAATGTCATATGCCAAATTGCTGAAAGATATAATGGAACAATTGGGATTGGTCGGTAGTTCTGATTATCCTGATATCTTTTCTTGCATTGGAACCACTCAGTTTATGAAGGACATGAAAATATCAGACGACAAGGATGTGCATTGGTTATACAATGTCATTTTTAATGGTGTCGCTCAATGTTGTAGTTTAGTCGTTGATTGTAGAAATTGTCTTTCTAACGTATTAGATCGCATGCCTATTAATACTTCAAGTTCGATAGACAATGGTATACCATCAATTGGTCAATTTCATTACTCGATTGATGTTACCAATATTTTGAGGAATTTCCACATTGAAGTGAATGACAAGTTTTGTGGAAAGAAAAATTTACAGAATGCTTTGCGATCTGTGGCTATAAGAGATAACTTTCAATTTAGGACTATCAAATCAAATCGTGATGTACTCATTGTCCGTTTCTTTATGGACAATTGCCAGTGGTATCTTCATGCTTCCAAGTTTGGGGACCAAGGAAGTGAGATTTGGATAGTAAAGAAATTTGTACAAGAACATACATGTTCTCTTGAAATAGTTCTTAACGATCATAGGCAAGCAACTTTTTCTGTTATCAAGGAGTTTATTAAGGATAGGACTAACATGTTTGGCACTGATTTGCTTAGTGTTAAAGATGTTATATCCCATGTGCGTAGAGGACTCGGTATTAGTATCAATTATCAAAAAGCATGGCGTGTAAGAAAATCTGCAATAAAAGAAATTAAGGGATCTCCTGAGGAGTCTTACGCATTAGTTCCTTCTTTTTGTCACATGATTAAGGTGAAAAATCCAGGTATGATTCTATTCACGTATTTTCAATATATATCGCCGTTAGAGTAATATATTATATAATCTACTCTATACATAATGTTGTAGGTTCAGTTTGCGATTTTAAAGTTGACAATCATGGAAGATTTCATTACCTTTTTATGGCTTTGTCGTCTTCGATCGATGGCTACCAATATTGTCGACCTGTTATTTAAGTTGATGGAACTTCAATGAAGAATAAGTACGGTGGCACTTTGTTATCAGCTTGCATTTTAGACGCAAATGATCAGATATTCCCTTTGGCATTTTGTGTTGTCTATTCTGAGAATGACGCTTCATGGGTTTGGTTTTTTGAACAGCTAAAACCATGTATAGGTCCTCGTCAAGACCTTGTAACTGTCTTCGATCGGCACAAGAGTATAGTAAAATCAGCTGAGAAGGTTTTCACTACTGCTTGCCACTGCATATGCGCGTATCATCTCTTCAAGAATTTAAAGTTGAATTACAAGGAGAAAGTTTCTGATAAATTATTCTTCCCACGTGCCAAAGCATATAATGTTGAGGATTTTGAACATAACATGCACCTTTTAGATTCTACTGTACGAGGCATAGCGAGGAGTTGTCGGGCATAGGTTTCTCTAAATGGTCGTATGCTTATTCTCCTTCGTCAAGATACAATTTTATGACAACCAACATTTCAAAAAGTCTAAATGCTGCCATGAAAGATGCAATGGAATTACCAATTACTTCCATGTTAGAAGTCGTGCGGATGATGTTGCAGAGGTGGTTCTATAAGCGTCAGAACGATGTTGATTTTCAAATTACTAAATTCACGAAAAGTGCTGAGAGTAAGTTAAGTGAACAAATTTCAGCTTGTCGTACAATGAAAGTAAGTTTTCATAAGCATCATTACATTAAATTTTTAATACCCATGATTTATCAGTACATGTTTTCTGTTTAATTAATTTAGTAGATGTATATGTTTGGACTCTTAACTAATAAATAACTGATGTTCGTTATCTTTCAAATTTCTTTTAGGTTTATGCTGTCAATAACGATATTTATCAGGTAATTGATAAGCATAGATAATTTGAGGTAATACTTCAAAAAAAAAATTGTTCTTGTCGTCAGTGGGATATTGTTTAATACCTTGTTCACATGCATGCGCTGTACTGACTCAGAAGCATTTACCTAAAAAAGGTTATGTCTCCTCCTACTACTCGAACAACTATTTAAGTTCCACATACAGTGGAAGTATACACCCATTAGGTCATCAGTCAAGTTGGAATATCCCAGAAGATGTAAAGATTATAAAGATGTTGCTGCCCAATGTGAAACGTCCTGCTGGTAGACCAAAGAAGTTGAGGATTCCGTCAGCATTGGAATTTAAAAAACGTGTTAAATGCAGCCGTTGTGGAAGATATGGTCACAACAGGAAGTCGTGTAAATTTTCCCTTACGCAATAGTTAGACATTGATTTATGTGTTTTTTCTTGCTTATTGTATTTATTACACTTTAAACAATTTCATATTACTATTTTATAAATTCAGTTTTCTTCTATTTCTATTCCATGTCAAACTACAATTTATATATTATTACATCTTAATATACTATTATTTAAGTTGACAACTACATGTTGATATATTCCTGTATAAACACTATAAGATATATCTCTGGACAACCACTGGAAATATTGATAGTCAAGTAATTTCATAATTTCATTAATTAACAAATACATGTTGATATATCCCTTTATAAACACTATAAAATATATACCTGTATAACCATTGGAGATATTGATAGTCAAGTAATTTCATAAGTTAACAAATACATATTGATATATTCCTGTATGAACACTATAAGATATATCCCTGTACAACCATTGGAGATATTGATAGTCAAGTAATTTCGTAATTTCATAAGTTGACAAATACATGTTGATATATTCCTGTATGAACACTATAAGATATATCCCTGTACAACCATTGGAGATATTGATAGTCGAGTAATTTCCTGATTTCATAAGTTGACAAATACATATTGATATATTCCTGTATGAACACTATAAGATATATCCTTGTACAACCATTGGAGATATTGATAGTAAAGTAATTTCATAATTTCATAAGTTGACAAATACATATTGATATATTCTTGTATGAACACTATAAGATATATCCCTGTATAACCATTGGAGATATTGATAGTCAAGTAATTTCATAAGTTGACAACTACATGTTGATATATCCCTGTATGAACACTATAAGAAATATTCATGTACAACCATTGTAGATATTGATATATCACTCAAGCGTGTCTAAAGTTTATCAAATGATTACTAACTTAGTATTCTCCACAAAAGAAGCTTCAATATATCAAATCTCTTAGTCATATTGAATAAATCTAACCAAAAAGTACATAATAACTATCACAAAAATTTGAATAATGAATTCCATTACATAAAGTCGATACTTAAAGTTGTGATAACAAGTTTAAAGTTGGAGCCTCAAAATCTTCAATGCTTGGTAGCTTATATTTACTATCTTCTGCTGGACCGAACTTTGTAGTGTACGATGATCTATTCACCTTAGAAGGCATCACCACTCTACGTTTTGCCGTCTCAATGGTTATACTTCATGATCTTTCTTTAATGTCTTCATATCTCCATTCCCCCCTTTTTTAACGGACCTGTTCCTCTCAACTACACATTAATATAACTTTATGTTACATATAAAATATAGTCTCACATACGCCAAATATCCTTGGGTGGCAGCAGTAAAACCTGTGTTAAGATGTTACATGGCATCAATCTTGATTCCTATATTAATATGTTGATTACACGTTATTTCAGTTTCTCACTCCCCACAGACATCGGCATCAATCTTGCTTAAGAGTTTAGCTTTATCAAACTTCAGTTTTTTGTATCAAAAGAAACAGTTGACACTATTGAGAATTCATCAGCAGTTTGATTCCTAGACTTCAATAATTATATACTAGATGTCGCTATAGAACAAACAAAGCACAAGCAATAAGGTTTATCAAAATTAGCGGAATCAGATGACAACACAAGCACGAGAAGTTAAAGAGTTTGTATACTAACATGGCCTGGGTTAAATGACGTCACAATCCAACGGTCACAGACAAATGATAAAGGGATATACCAACATATAATTCTCAATATGTTATATATTATATACAACTATATCCATATATAGTGATCATACTAGACAAAACATTATATTAGTTATCCTGAAACAATAAATCCAATACTTACAGCATGAATGTACATGTCTCCCTCCGAATTATTATCATTTTGGTCGATGTTCTCCTTGTCCTGCATGAATCAAATTATAACAAAGCAGTATAGAGTATCGTTCAATGAGCCATCAATCAAGATTAGTACTATCAAAACAGTACAAGCAAACCTTTTTTTTTTTCAGGTCTCTTCTATCCTATCAACCTCATTTAAAAATGTTGTGCATACGAACTCATCTGGCATTAAATCTCTTTCATTTTCTTTAACTCCAAGTTCCTTCCAAAATGTAAAACATAGTAAATAACATTACACATGTCCTTCACAGATTATGAAAACTAAGCATAATTTACACATATATGATGCATTAATTTTAGATACTCACGTTAGTACGATCTACATCATTATCACTTTTAGTTGTAGCTATATTGTCCCTTGATCCATCGTCCTTTGGTTGATTTTCTTCCGAATTTTCTCCATATTTATCATCGCCCTCATTACCACCGTTGTTACCATCCCTCCCACCCGCACTCCCATCACCATCCTCATCTTCCTTTCTGATAACATTTAATCTATCATTCACCAGTCGTTTAACACTCTCAATCTTAGAAAATAGTGTATTGATTTTGCAATTCATGTTATCGAGGCTACTTAACACCATTTCTTTAAACTCTTCAAAAAGTGGAGTTATATAGCTTTCATTCCTATTCGATGGTTCACCTTCCTCCAAAACTCTTTTTTACCTATAATCGGTGCATTCTCATCTTCTTCGAACATATTTTCAAACTCAAACTGCATTAAAATTAACATATCAGTAATATAGTTTTCAATATATATATATATATATATATATATATATATATATATATATATATATACACATTGAAAATAAAACTAATCGCTATTAAAAACAAAGAAATAAATAATACCTCCTCATTCTCGAAAACTCTAATCGCTATATCCCACCATTCCGGTTGTGATGTAGCCTCTCAGTTTACCATTAGTGGTATATCAATCGATATGTACTTTGCATATTTTGTTTCTGCTGAACAAAGCAATGGTATGCATTCGTATGCCCAAATATCCAATTTTAACGGCATTTCAGAGAGTCCCACAACTGATGCATCAGGGTTTTTAATCTCTTTCTTTATAGAGCCGATTGTTGAGTTATAGCAAACATGCCCCCATGGGTAGTTCTCAAATTGTTCGGTGTCATCAAGAGCTTGATATATTCCACCTCAGTTCCGACTGCTCGTTGTTTTCCCAACAAGAATTTGACAACAAAAATAATTGTGCCATCTTAACCATGTCCTTCTTCTTCACTACATCCATTGAATTAAACAAGGTACTTATTGTTGCCCTCTTCACACGAATTCTTGAATTGTTGAAATATTTAGTCAAGAATCTCTCACTCAGTTTTTTGAAGTCCACAGAAAGTAGTTCATCACATTTAAGTCCAGTAATAGCCTCAAATTCTTGTAATCCAAAATGAACCACTTTGCTCTCAAAGTTGAAATTAATTTCATCTCCTGGGCAAGGGCTGCATTGTCTCCTAATTATGTGGCTAACTAGTTGTAGTGGATATTTTTTTATCTTTACATCTAAGAAGCTTCCAAAACACGTATTTCTAAATTTTGTTAGATGTTTTTTTTAAGTACGTCCTTAATATTCTCAAGCACTTCTAATTTTGAATATATTTGAAGCTTGGTTTCATTTAACACTTATCCCTCAGAAGTAACAATGGAGCCTCCTGAACATGATATAAGTCTAAATGTATTATATGCACATGATATATTGAATAATAACAATACAGTACATGGATATATAATACATACCTCATACACATCTACCCTGTTCTGACCAATAAAATTACCTTTATCATATTTCCCTTTTCTCCTTCTATCTTTGCGTCTTGGTTTTTTAACATTCTGTAATTCAATAAAGATTAAGATACTCAATTTCACTTAAAAATGTACTACCAAAAGAAAAAAAATAATTACCATCATCACTGTTTTGGTTGTCATAACATCTTCTTTATTCTTCCCCTTAAATCCTGGCACGCCATTTTTTAATTTTTTCAACCTTTCAATTATTGGGATATCATCATCCTGCATTATTCCAAATTCAAATTATACTACTAGTTAAAGAAATTATACTAATAATAAGGTTTTAATACCTCATATTCCTCTCTCTTTTTCCCTTTCCCTCTTCGATCCACACTATCGAGTATTACTTCTTCTTCTGTTATTTCCTCAATATGAGGTTGATTGGTAGGCACCTGAAGATAACATATTAAATATGCATATAATGACGATTAATTGTGCTAAATATAAAGAATATATACCTCATATTCCTCTATCTCTTTCCTTTTCCCCCTTTGATCCTCCACATTATCCACCATTACTTCTTCTGTTATTTCCTCAATAAGAGATTGATCGACACGTACCTTAATTTAACATATTAATTTCTATATAATCTTTATTAAATGTCCTAAATATAAAGAATATCTATATGTATTACCATGAAAGAAACAATTTGAGTTCTAACAACTTCATCTTCATTTGGATACTCAACCATAGGATCACATATAGTAACTTTCGTCTTCACCTTTTCATCTTGTTCTAGTAAAATGATTATTGGCGAGTACTTTTTATAACGAGGCATATTACCGAACAAATCTTTGTAGAAGGTAGGCTTTAATGACTGAGCATCCTTTTTTTTTGTGTCTTCCTCAGCGCTCTCCTAAGAGCAACCCAATTTAAAACATACAATGTTTTTAAAACCTATATAGATATTGAAAATAATATAACGAAATGATTGCTTACCCTCTGAGCTAAGATTAACATATAAAGGGTCTTTTTTCGACTTACTGGAAGATTGGTTAAGTAACCTATAACTTATTCTTCTTTCCTTCTGTTTTGGTAGCCCTTTGCACTTGACCATGTTAACGTAATTCAACTAATATATATCTACTTAAAACATGTAAAATTGTAAAGGCTCATTACAGGGGAAACAATCCTATCTGAAAGCCAATATAAAGTTCTATAAGACATGGTATAAAGTATAACATATTGAATATACAATATACCCGATATAACATTGACTAAACCTTTTGAGATATAAAATTTATCCATATGTATTAATGTAAATCAGTAACGGTATATATCCAATAGATTTTTAACTTTAAATCACCATCAATATATATCGAGATATATAAACTTGAGATATAATATATATCCTTATCTAAACACTATATATCCCCACATATACGTTACTCAGAACAAACGAATAAAGAAAAACATACTCGTATATACCAATGTAATACCGAAAGTCCTCTGTAAACTAGAGATATATTATATATCCCAATACCTTTTCCATGGAAATTGGTCCGTATGCTTGGGTTCTAATTCTTTGAATTGTTTCACTGGTATATATGAAGATACTTTAATCTAGAGATATATTATATATCGTAATCAGTATCAGTATATTATATATACTCAAAATATAAACTATTATAAATGATAAAACTAGATAGCAAGAGATAATGGGAACTAGAGAGCAACATATTCGGTCCAAAATTGAAACCTAAATTGAGCATATATAATAAGAACTATATACCTCAATTCTGTGCAAAATCGAAACCTAAATATAGCATAAAATACGGTATAAGCGAAACTGACGGACTTGATTGCTCATGCGACAGAGGCCAGAGATGAAATTAGAACTTACTGTGTAATGGAGTCGACGTAGCTGCCGGAGACGAAGGAAGCGCGACGATGTTGCCCTATGAAATGCGACGGAGGCCGCCGGAGAAATCTTCTGCAAAGAACGGAGAAGCAGCCGCCGGAGAAATCTCTTGAGTAACGTCGATGAGAAGCTTCAAGAGAGAAAACCGTACAGTTGCAGCGGTGGAAGGATATCGACGGAGATGAAGGAGGTTACGAAATCATGGGTTTTTAGAAATTTCAGTTTTGGAAATTTGAATTAGCTTAATTTTAGGGATTTGATATATTTTAATAATTATTTACCAATTTCATATTTTATTAATGATTTAATATTGAGATGAATATATTAGTAATTTCTATTATGGGTACCATCTATTTTAGGAATTATTTTAGACAAAAGTGTAAATTCTAGACCTTTCAATCCTTTTATGTAATTAGGACTCCTAAATAAACAATTTATGTACTAATCCCTTGTTTTTTCATCCATTTATTATGAATAGAGAAAAGAGGGAGTTGGGTTTAATGAGTGGGCTATGTGTAGGCTTAATAAAAGTGGGCTTGGTTGGAAGTGGATTGTTGTGCTGTTAGTTACGATTATTTGTTAAAATATTATAATAAGAATAACAATAGAGATGTTCGTTTTCTCTACGGGGATCCACCTAAATAGGGTGGGAAATCCCCGGTTTAATTCTCCATGGGTGGGGATGGGGAAAATTTTTTCCCGTCAACTAAATGGGTACGATGAGGGAGAATGCATTCCCTGTCCTGTTCTCTGTTCCCACCCCACTTCGTATTTTTTAAATATATATATGTATATATATAATACTAAAAAATCTTATTATTCTTTCTATACTTACCTATACTAATAAAACCATTTTTTCTCTACCCATCAAATATACAGAAGAAGATTAGATAAGGTAAATAAATAAAGTTTTTATCGTTGAAAATAAATTAATTAATTAACAATTTTCTTAGGAAAAATGTTATTCACACGAAATTTCCGGAGAAATTAAGTTTCGTGGATTGAACTTTTATATTTGTAGTATGTGTTGTATAGTGGATTCAATCTCTAATCTTTTATCATCTGATTCTTTCTCTCGAACTTGATTTGAAGATTGAGATGCTTGTTCTTGAATTTGGATCGAATTTATATGTTCTTCTTCGAAAGTTTTCAAGTCTTCAAGTTGGTCTTCGAATCTTCAAGTCTTCAGAGAGTCTTCAATTTGGTGTGAATTCTCTCAATTCTGAAAATTCTGAACCTCCAAAATGAATGAGGTCCCCTTTATTTATAGAGGTTTCCATAGGCTTTGGTGGGCCATTGGCTTGGGTAATTTTGGGCTATTCTTTAAATGGATTTATTTAAATTTAAATATTAATCCAGTTTATTTCATGGTAAATTGGGTTTTGGGCTAAGTTTGTGAACCCAATTTAAAAATTGGAATATAATTCGAATTCAAATTTGGGATGAATTCAACATTTTTGAATTTATCCAACTTTAAATTAAACGCTGGATTTATGGTTCAAATTTGAATTTTGGATCAAATTTGAAAACATGAAATTTATCCAACGTAATTTAAAAGTTGGAATATAATTCATATTTTGGATCAAATCTGAAAATATGGGATTTATCCAACCCAATTTAAAAGTCGGAATATAATTTGAATTCAAATTTGGGATGAATTCAAAATTTTGAATTTATCCAACTTTAAATTAAACGCTGGATTTATGATTCAAATTTGAATTTTTTTGAATTTATCCAACGTAACTTAAAAGTTGGAAATATAATTCAGATTCAAATTTGACACGAATTTGAAAATTTGGATTTAAATTTAGTATCCAATCAAATTTAGAATTTGAATGAAGAATCATATTTGGGACTGATTTGAGTTAAAATCCCATCAGATTTCAATTTGATTTGAGTCAAATTTAAGAATTCAATCAAATTCCAACCATAAGTTGAAAAAGAAAATCATATTTGAGCAGGGATTTGATTTGGGTCAAATATAATTTAAAGAATCAAATCAGATTCTCAACCATAATTTGAAAAAGAATTCTATTCGAATTGGGACGAATTGGGATTTCGATTATTCTTCTGATTTGAACCCAAGTTTTTGCCTATAAATTGAGCATTCAGGTGCATTTGTAGGAGCACAACAGAAGTCCAGAAAAGGTTGGCTGCAAAATTCCTTCACCTTTTTTTTTCTCTTAAATTATTGGCTTCTAGTATTCACATTCTTCCCTTCTTTATGCAGCTTTGAATTATCGAGGTTACCCTCCTCTGTTCGTCCATCTTAATTCCATCGACAAAGAGTAAGAAATTTATCCTTTCTATTTCTGCGAATTTTTCAATCCTTAAACACTTGCCGAAATTTTTTTCACTTTTTCCATGGGAGGCTTTTCAAAAACTTTTTTTTAAATAACACGTCCCTGTATAGCACGGAGTTTAAAAAAAAAAACTAATTTTTAATTTATTAAAAAAAATACCTCCCTACCGCATGGCAGTGAGGCTTTTAACCTTTTTTTTTCAAAGTTTTGTTCTTTTTCTTTTAAAAACTCTTTTTTATGTTAAAAAAAAAACTTGTTTCAAAGTTTTTTTTTTAACTCTTTTCTTTTTTTAATGTCTTTTTTTAAACACCTCTGGCTAAGAGGCTTTTAAAATTTTTCTATTTTTTTAACGATTTTTTTTTAACTTTTCATTGAATTTGTTTTTCAAATTCCATTTTTAACTGAAAGTTTTTCTCCCGGCATTATTCTAATAATTTTTTTTTGTTAGGAGCCCACTTTATTTTGTCACTTCTTCTATTGGAATTGTGATATCAAACTTTCACTCTTCACCTAATTATCAAGGTTTGTCTTCATCTTGATTTTTATTTTCTCATTTTTGTTTGCTTGTTTTTCTCTCTTGCAGCATGGATACTCCAAGGATACTCACGGTTACCATCCTTACAAGGATGATGCCTATATAGGGATATCATTCGACTCATGCATACTCGTGGAACAATGCCACCTAATTTGGTGAAGTATCCCTCACGGTTACCATTCTTTCAAATATGACGCCTATATGGGGATAACATTCGGCGGCTACAATTTCTTCACCAACGATCGAGCAACTACAATTTTTTTCACAAAGCTGCAATTTCTTTACTAACGATCATGCGGCTACAGCTTATTCGCTAATGATCAATCAGTTACAATATCTTCGTCAACGATCAAGCGTCTGTAACATCTTCGCCAGCAATAAATTGGTTGCAACTTCTTCGCCAACGATCTAGTGACTGCAATATCTTCGCTAACCATCAAGCTTGCAATATATCCGACAATGATCAAGCAGCTGCAAATTCTTTTCCAACGATCAAGCTTGCAATATATTTGCCAATGATCAAGCAGTTACAATTCATTTGCCAAGGATCAAGCGATTGCAACTTCTTCGCTAACGATTAATTGCCTGCAATATCTTCACCAACTATCAATCGGCTGCAACATTTTCACCAACCATCAAGCAAAGATCAAGTTTGAGGGAAGACATTTATCATGAGGGGCACAACCTAATTTGATGGTATATGCCCCCAGTGACCATCCTTCATTCTGCTACAAAGCTAGCGTTCAATAGGATTAAGCGTCGTATCGTCACTCTTGGTAAGGTTGCGTTTTGCAGCGTTACTGTGGTGTCGCCATATTTTTTTTAAGTTTTTTTTATAAAAACTTGGACTGAACTTAAAGATTTCTTTAAGCTGCCTACGTATCCTAGGAAAAGATCAAGTCATAACGTAGTTCAAATACAAGATTTTTTTTTTTTTTTTTGCTGTTCACCTTTTAAACTTATGCCGGCTAGGAGTATCATGTAGTTTAAACTTTTACGATAAGGAGTGTTGTATTTCAAATGCTGTCATTTTCATCACAACTTCCATATCCTCCATTTTTAGGATTAGTTGAGATGAAAAGCTTTTGTTTTACTTTTAAGGAACCTTATGTATTTATGATAAGGGAGAATTTTCTTTTCATACGTGAAGGAACAATGCTGTGAATTTTCTTCTCATCATTCACTTCATCGGATGATTTTGCTTCCACGGTCTTCATCATTCTTTCGTATTGATCGTTTGACACTTTGAGACGATTAAAAACAGATTTCAAAGATTGATTTTTCTTTGACGTGGACATGCTTAGCCTTTGAAATACTGAAGATCAAGTGGGGATGTATGTAACACATTGACTTTCTTCTTTTGTAGTGGCCATACTCATCCTCTGAAAGATTGAAGGTCGAGTAGCTAAAGGTTTGATGCGATCGAATACAGAAGTCATTTGCTCAGTTATTTTAGAGTTGTCAATTTGTTCCACATTTATGTAATGTGAACTTGCAAGATTTTCTTTCTTTTTTTTTTTTGATATAGAAGAATTTTTTTGGGGAGAATTCTTTTAAGGTCGCTGATATCTGGGGTCGAAAGGAGTCTTTATTTTATTTCCTCTCTGATTTAGGCTTCCTTGAATCCTTCTTTCCTTGGTGTTCATGCTCTTTGCTGAGCATAGATGACTTCTTCTGAGCAAAACTTTGTTTTTGTTTCTTCTGACGAGTCACAGTAGCCCAGTTTTCTTCTCCCTGATTGACAGATTTGACAACATCTTTAATGGTATTTCTTGAAGTCTTCTGTTGAGAGCGAACATATATAGGCTTCAACGTTCCAAATCGGATCAAGTTTATCCCCTTATTGTAGAATAGACTTTGAGGTGTTTGGCTGCCTATATTTGTTGTTACTGCAGCGTGATTTGATTGAGCTATTTCATTGAAATCCAGCTCAATCTTTCCTTCTAGAGCTAAATTTAGGATACGCTCTTTTAGGACAAAACACTTTTCCACTGGATGACTGATAACTCGGTGGTACTTTCAATATTTGGGATCATCAACTTTACTCATTTGTTCTGGTTGTATACACTCTGGAAGTACAATCAATCGTGTTTCCAGTAATTGTTCCAACATATAAGGGATGTCGGAATTAGGAAAAGGATAGACTTTTTCTTGCCTTTTTTTCAAGCTTAGCCATCTTTTCTTATTTCCTTTTTGCTTCTCAATTCTCTTTCCTTTTATTATTGAAAACAACTTAGGCGAGATTGTGTTTACACCAAAAGACTCATTTGAAGTTTTCTCAACACTTTTGCTTTCTTTCTCTAAGTCCAGCACTAAAGAATCCTTACTTCCTCGATTAGCAATGCTTAGCTCCATATCGTGAGCACGAGTTGTTAGCTCTTCAAAGGTGCAAGGTTTTATACCTTGAAGGATGTAAAGAAGTTCCCAATGCATTCCTTGAGTGCATAATTCGACAGCGGATAGTTCAGTAAGCCTATCTTTACAATCAAGACCTAGAGCTCTCCATTGGTTGATATATTCAACAACCGGTTCGCCTTTTCTTTGTTTGGAGTTCGTGAGCTCCATCATGCTGACGGTTCTCTTCGTACTGTAAAAGCAATTTAGGAATTCTCTTTCAAGCTGTTCCCAACTCTCGATCGTTTCAGGCTCGAGATTAGTATACCAGTCAAAGGCGTTTCCCTTTAACGTTCGGACGAACTGCTTGACCAACTGATCACCTCTTGTACCATCATTCTCACAAGTTTCGACGAAGTGAGCAATATGTTGTTTGGGATTGCCCTTCCCATCGAAATGCTGGAATTTTGGAGGTTGGTATCCAGCAGGCATTCTCATATCATTAATCCTCTTAGTATATGGCTTAGAATACAAGAGGGAGCTTTGAGAAGGTCCGCCGTATTGCGCTCTGATCGTGTTCGTGATCATACCTTGGAGCTGTTGAACAGACAGCGAAGCGATCGAAGTGGAATATTGCGATTGATTTTCTTGAGCAATAGTCTTTCCCTTGTCATTTATCTTAATAGCAAGGGTTTGATTCGACTCAGTAAAATTTCTGTTTTCAATCTGATTCTTCAAGGAAGCAATTTCATAATCTCTTTCTTCCACTGTCTTCATCAATGCAGCGAGCTTCTTTTCCATTTCAGCCATTTTTTCATCTATAGTGCTTGCATCAGTCATCATAACAGAGACAATGTCAGGATTAAAATCAAATAAGGGGTTATGATTAACAAGAAACTCATTTTCAATAGTTGTTTCTTGCAGCATCATTACTTTGTTTGCAACAACAGGAGGAGTTTGATGTTCCCGTAGTTGGAATTCATCAGAGCAACCATAGGTGATATGACCCATATGAAGATTACTCATGTAAGCAGTTCTTGTAGAAGCCTTTTTAAATTCCATTGATTTTCTTGAAAAACTTTAAGTCTTGAGAAGGAGATGAGAGGTAGAGATTGTCCCACTGGTTCTCAAGACTTAAATGTTTAATTGAAAAATAATTTAAAATTAAAAGAATAAATGGGAAAAAAATTTCCACGGGGACCCGATCTCCATGAATTTCCCGCGGGAATGGGGAATTAAATGGAGGATGGGGAGGGGGACCGAGAAGCCTTTTCCGTCCTCGTCCCGCCCCATGAACATCCGTAGATAACAATATTTGGTTAGGTTTGATTTTGTTTTGTTTTCGGTTTACAAAATTTCAACCGAATGGAACCGATAAAATCAATTTTATAACAATTTAGAACCAAAATGGAAAAATTGAACCCAATTTAAATTGATGCCTTTTGTTTGGTTCGATTTTCTCGATTTTAATGTTCACACTTCACCCCCACTGGGTAGGCAATTCTTGCTACAATTTAGTTATTTTTTGCGCTAAATCTATGCATTTTTTATCTGGTTTATTTTGTAGCTAGGTCATAATATTTTCGATTAGGTTAGGACAATTGATATGTTACATTTATTAATGGAATTTTATATGATTAATTGGTTGGTTCATAGAAATTTTTTTAATTAGATTTGAGAAGATAGTAATTATAATGTCTATTCAAATTCATAGATTAATTTGATGGAATTAAATTTCTAAGATTAAAGTTGACTCTATTTTTAGTACAAAATATGAGGGGTAAAAATTTGAACCTCCTGTCTCCAGGAAAAGATTTATATGTTTTTACTACTCAACTAAGCTGAAGTGAGTTAAATATAGTAGTACAAACGATCTTTTTTTCTAAATTTAAATTTGAGTTTTTTTTGTACTCTAATACTAAGGCAATATATTAATTCAATTTCTTTAACAGTATTACATAAAAAATGTGAGGATGTAGATTCAAACTTCTGAGTCTCTATGTGATCACAAGATACTAATTGTTCTATTTTTATGTAAAAGACAACCTACTTCAAAGAATAATATTTTTGTCACACTAAACCTTTTATTATCATGTTGATTTTGGCCCTAAACATCTCCTTAATTATGCAAAAGTTTATCAGAATTGAGCTCAAATACATTCCACCTTTGAAGAAGCTGGACACAGATCCATCATCTGGAAAAATATAACTAATGCCCATTACTCTACTCTTACCACCAACACCAACGCATAAGAATTATTAAAACTTAGAAGCACAAAACATCTTACTTTTCAAGTGACCTATCAACTAAGTATTTATTTGACAAGTGGAACTGTGACTCATAAATTTTTTTCCCCTTTTTTAGTACAATAAGTGGGATGGAGGATTCAAACTCATGATTCTAGAGATAGCGGTTAATTACCGCAGAGAATTTGATAGTGACCTTCTCATTCTTTTCCTTTTTAACTTCTTCTTCTTTTCCTTTTTTTGAGTACAAGCTAAAAATGAAACAAAATAAATAAATAAGGGATAAGAGCATCTTTGGTCATGGCACCATTAACTTATGATGGGTGGTCCTTAAGCCATATTTGTGAGCATCTATTTCTTCAAACAAATAATCTAGTTCATGGGCGGCAGTGTTAATAGAGAAAAGTACATATAGATTAATTGTCTAATGAAATTATGTCTATGACGTATTTGTCTTTTAACATATGTCATGCACATGACGTTTCTATTTTATTCAATCATATATTAATATTAATATTTATAAAAATTATATTAAAAGTAAAAACTATTTATAAAGTAACAAATGTTTTTCCCATACAATTTGATGACTATGATTCTTAAAGTTTCACCATAGTTATTAAATAAAAAAGCATACCATTTTAGTGAAACAGTTATTCTGTAGAATTTAAATCTATGAATTTGTTATAGAGATAACAATCAGAATAAAAGAAATAGAGATAAGTTTTTCATACCAAAACAGATAAATATTCAGATGAATTATTATACCGACTAACGTATAATCATCCTAAGCTTACTAAATGAAAAATCTATTCTATTACCATTGTTGCATGGAAACAACCACGTGTTAAACTCAGTGCAACTGTACACTCAAGGTTGGTTGTAGTAAGCAAACAAGGTTGTATCACCAAGCATTGCAACTGAAACACTCCAAATAGAATTTAAAGAATACAATATCCAACCAAGACTTGTATCGAGACTACACTAAACTAAAAAAAATCGAAATTAAAAGATTCTACTGCAACTGTTGAAAGAAGAACGAATGGACTTGATTAGTAAAATAATGGGGGAGGTAGTGATTCTTTTGCCTACTGCTACCACTAGATGCTCCAGCATCGACTGCTTGCTGTAGCCCAAGTAGATATTGTTTCCTTCCAGAAAATTTAGATTCTAATACTCACAGCTTAATCAGACCTTAAACCCATGTTTTTAGGCAATGTTAGGTTAAGCATTTACCCTCTACGTGGAAATATAGATCTAACATCAAATAGAGTCAAACACACAGCTCAAATATTTTTCAAACTAAATAAAAGGAGATGGTATTCCAAGAATGGTGATCAAGCATTAGGAATTTTGTTAGGAAGAGCAGCTCCAACTCTTTTGAGAAGAAGGACGATCGCAAGCGTTCGAGGTCTTCTCCATGTCAGGATGGCCGACCTGTGGACATTAATACCATTTTTGAAGGCCCGAGTGGGGGCAAATCTGGAAACAAAAGAAAGAAGCTTGCTAGGAAGCTCGGCACGAGGTGTACACTTACCACACAATGAGGCTTTAAACGCCTTTACGTCATTGACAATAATTCTCTAATAAGCGCGTCGTATTAGAGTCGACAGGATTGGAAAGACCATCTATAGGGCACTATTTAAAAAGTAGGGACCATATTTGCATGCCTATGGTCAACCATGTCCACCTCAGACTAGCTTTGGTCGATGGAGGGGCTTCAACAAATATTTTGTCTCTCACAACCTATGTAGCCTTGGGATGGACCTTGGCCAGCTTAAGAAGAGTCGACACCTCTGGTCGGCTTTGCAGGTGAATCTGTCTCCCCTGAAGGTTTTATCGAGCTCTCTGTCAAACTTGGACAAAAAGACATGCATATCACAAAGCTGCTGAGTTTGTGGTCATAGACGTCAATTCGGCCTACAATACAATATTCTTTATTATCCATGCTCTGTAGGTTATTCCATCAACATTGCATCAAGTTCTAAAGTATCCAACTCCTGATGCAGCTGGTATAATTCGAAGAGAGCAGAAAGCTTCACGTGTGTGTTATGATGCTGCTCTCAAAGGCTCAGTCATCTATGTTGCACTTAGAAGGCCAACCTTGAAGAAACTATATATGCACCAAACCATGAAACTTCAGTAGAGGAATTGGAGCTTGTTCCCCTACTTACTCCTACAAGGTAGGTCAGCATCAGCACTGAGCTAAGGGGCCATCAACTTCCTCCGAGTTTATTTATGTCTTTGTTTGGTCCAATGAAGATATGCAAAGCATGGATCCAAAGGTCATGGTGCACTGCCTCAACATCAACTCATCATTCTGACCTGTCAAGCAAAATAGAAGACTTATAAATAAAGAGACGAGTGATGTAATTGTTGAGGAAGTTAACAAATTGTTCCAAGCTAAATACATAAAAAAAAGTTATCTACCCCAATGGCTATCTAACGTAGTGCTAGTAAAAAAAATCTAATCGAAAATGGATAATATGTGTGGACTATACAAACTTACACAAAGCATACCCAAAAGATTGTTTTCCACTTTCGAGAATTGAACAGCTTGTAGATGTCATCATGGGCACGAGCTTTTGACCTTCATGGATACATACTTTGGCTACAACAAGATTATAATGCTTGTTCTAGACCAAGAACATACCTCATTCATAACTGAGCAAGGTTTGTATTGCTACAAAGTCATACTATTTGGCCTTAGGAATGCGAATGCAACCTACCAGCGAATGGTAAACAAGATGTTTGCCAAGCAGCTCGATCGCAACATGGAAGTCTATTTCGATGACATGCTTGTGAGGAGCAAGTAGTCAAGGTCGCACTTGGCCGACCTTACAGAAACGTTATAGGTCTTACGCGAATTTCAAACGAATCTCAATCTAGTAAAATGTGTGTTTGAAGTTTCTTCCGACACATGGTGAACCATCGTAGAATTTAGGCTAAACCTGAAAAGATCCAAGCTATTCTAGACATGGAAGCCTCGAAGAATTTAAAGCAACTTCAATGCTTGAACTGTAGAATAGTTGCACTCAACCATTTTGTTGTCAAGGTCTACTTATAAGTGTTTGTCTTTCTTCAAGATTCTGCGCAAGAAAGGTTCATTTGAGTGGACGGTTGATTTCCAAGAGGCCTCTAATCAACTTAAAAGTTACTTAAGCTTTGTTGGCCAAACCCATTCCAGGTGACAAGCTCCTCTTATACCTAGTAGACTCTAAGATTCTTGTAAGCTTCACTCTGATTAAGCAAGACCATGGCCACCAGAGTCTTATATACTACATTAGCAAGACCATGACAGAAGCTGAGTCCAGATATTCTTCAATAGAGAAGTTGGCTCTAGCACTCATTATTGTAACCTAGCGTCTGTGTTCTTACTTCCAAGCTCATCTAATGACAATGCTAACCAATCTCCATCTGAGACAGATCTTCCATAAACTTGGGACATCTGGTTAGCTAATGAAATGGGCAATAGGGCTCAGTGAGTATGATATCACTTTTGAGCCACGAATAGCACTGAAGGGGCAGGTTGGCGTTAACTTAATAGTAGAACTTACACCCCCCATAAGCTCGAACCCTAAAGCTCTTTATCAGTGGAATATGTTCATTGATGGTTCCTCTAATGATAAAGGGTGTGAGGTAGGTGTTTTCTTGCTCGCACGCACCAGATGGGATGTGCTTTGAATACGTTATGCTCTTCAATTTTCACACTTGGAACAATGAAGAAGAATGAGCCCTTTTGGTCAGATTGCGCATGGCTAAAGGACTAGGACCGACCAGCATTCTAATCTATAGTGATTCTTAACTTATTGTGAATTAGATTACCGAGGAGTATCAAACCAATGATATCTACATGGAGAAATACCTGAGTAACACGAGAGTATTTCTTGCTCAGTTTAAAGAATACCTCATCAAGTAGATACCCATATCAAAAAAATACTAATGCATACACTTTATGTAAGTTAGCCTCAGCCTATGACATCGACCCTGCCGAGTCAGTCCTAACAGAAATTATTGATGCACCGTCCATATTGGAGCTCACCTCATGGACATAAAAGCTGAATCAGCTTCTTGAATGGATCCTGTAAAGGAATGCATCCAATGCAATGTACCAACAGATCGGACAAAAGCAAGAAAACTTTGCAGAAAAGCAACTCAGTACATTCTCAAAGCAGGAACACTTTACAAGTGCGGTTTCTCCTTTACCTTTGCCAAGGTGTTTGGATCCGGAAGAATCGGACTATGTAATGAGAGAAATCCACGAAGAGGTTGATGGAAACCATTCAGGGGCCAGTTCCTTGGTGGATAAAATCGTGCGGTAGGGCTATTATTAGCCGAGCTTGAACGAGGACGCAAAACAGATTATCAAATTTTGCAACAACTGCCCGCGGTTTGTCAACACAATCCATCAATCTGCCGAGCTGCTCACTCCCATAAAATGTTTGTGGTCATTTTCACAATGGGGGATCGAACTTATTGGAACATTCCTTATAGGTAAGGACATACCATGTATGTTGTGGTTGCAGTGGACTATGTCATGAAGTATGCTGAGGTAGAGCCTTTAGCCACAATATCCAAGTTTGGATCATGAACTTTATATGGACGGACATAGTATTCCTAGGAACTTTATTTGGACGAACATAATATGCCCAGGTGGGGTCGGCACCGAGGCATCGTGTTGGCCTCGGCGCTGGGTACTCTTTTGGCATGGGCTGGTTCGTTATGTCATGGGCTAGTCTCCCCTAGTCGATGATCTCGGGCTTCAAACTCTTGTCTCGTTACTGGTCGTTTTTGTTCTCTATAACAATGGCCCTCATTCTCAAAGCATAAGACGAATAACTGTGTCAAGATATTTGTTTTTAAAGTACCTCGCTTGTCATTACCACGAGATCATTCTATAACATAGCCTAACTCGTATGTATATCAATGGCCAATTATGTCAAGGTTTCTAACACACAGAGCTTCTACCAAAAGCTTTTGATCCAATTTTGGATTTTAGCTGCTTGGTTCCTACTACTGGTTTTGTGCCTTGAGCTTGTCGATACTACCTCATGAATTGGAAGTTTTTCCAATTTTCGATGGTCATGATCAGGTCTCCTGAGCCTGGTTTTATTCTCATCTGAGTTTAAACCATTTATTTTTGGACTTGGGATCTAACTTTAACAGAACTAATGTTGAAACCTTTGGATTTCTAACTTGTTTGGCTTTTTATGCCAAATAGTTTTATATCCTGTATTTTTCTACTTTATTTTTTACCATACTAAACCGTTACTGGCTTTTTACCTTTCTGGCTTGCTTCTAGATTTGTCCCAATTTTGAGTGTCTTGATTGGTCGTAGATATGTAGATATTTACATATAATGCCCATGGCCCCCTGCTTGAGAAGTTTATTTCAAAATGAACATAAAAACTCAAGTATCACGTCGAATGTCAGAGACTTTATTACTAGGAAGTTCGTCATGTCGAAGATTTAGTTACAATAACTTTAGTTGGCCAAAATAATGGAAAAACATAAAATGTTTAAAACCAATGTGTTGAACTAGTGGTAGTATCTTTTGAGATGCTGAGCGTGCCATGGGTGTACTAAGGTCTTCTCCCGTTGGTCTTCTAAAGCATAAATGCATGTTAGAACCACTTTAGTGACTTTGTATGGGCCCTCCCATGTTGGCCCGAACACCTCGCTAGTTGAATCTTTGGTATTAGGCATGATCTTTCTTAACACTAGATTACCTTCTTTAAAGTCACGTTTCTTAACCTTCGAGTTGTAATATCGGGCTATTTGATTTTTGTATTCAGTCGTCCGTAGTTGTGTTGTTTCTCGATGCTCTTCTAATAGGCCAAGGTTGACCTGCACGGACTCATTGTTGTCGAGTAGACTGAACTGCTCTACCCTTGGGGAAGGGAGACCAATTTCTACTGGCACTACTGCTTCAGAGCCAAATGATAGCAAAAACGGTGTTTCTCCCGTCGAAGTACAAGGTGTTGTTCTGTAGGCCCATAATGCATTGGGAAGTTCTTTTTCCCATAACCCTTTAAGCTTTTCTAATCTAGTATTCAGAGTTCTTTTGATGATTTTGTTGACTGCTTCAACCTGCCCATTAGTTTGCAGATGTGCTGACGAGGAACAGATGTGCTTAATGCCCAACTCCCTGCAAAATTCTTGAAATGCAACATTGTCAAACTGCTTCCCATTATCACTAATAATGGTGTAGGGTATTCCAAAGCGGCAAATTATGTTCTTCCAGATAAAGTCGGTGCCTTTTTCTCAGTAATTGTAGCTAGGGCTTTGGCTTCGGTCCATTTAGTAAAATAGTCGACTGTCACCACTGCAATTTGGTCTTGCCTTTTCCTAATGGGAGGGGTTCTATTAGGTCTATTCCCCACTGAGCAAGGGGCCAAGGACTCATTATGCTTGTTAGAGGCTCTGGCGGTTTCCTAGGTACTGTTGCAAACCATTGGCATTTGTCGCATTTTTTAGTGAATTGCTTTGTGTCATTTAGCATGGTCGGCCAGTAGTACCCTTGTCAAACTATCTTGTGACTTAGGGACCGTGCTCCAGAATGGTTCCCACAAACACCCTCATGTATCTCTCTCATGACGTAGTTAGCTTCGTCGGGTGCTAGACATTTTATAAGCGGTAACGAGTAGCCTCTCTTGTACAGATTGTCGCCTTTAAGCACATATCTGGCTGTTCGTAGTTGTAGTTGCTGGGTCTCTATCTTTTCAGTAGGCAGGATCTCGTCTCTCAAATATTTGATCAAAGAGCTCATCCAGCTTTCTTCTGGTTGCCCTTGTTCGTCGATATCCATTGCTTCCTGAGCCTGTATGCTTGGCTGGGGCAGAATCTCGACTGGTACAGTTCTTCCTAGGTCGGTTTCATAAGCTGCAGCCAGTCAAGCTAACGCATTTGCATTGACGTTTTGATTACGTGGAATTTGTCGAATCTCATATTTTGAGAAGTGGTCAAGCTGGTCTTTTATTTGAGAAAGGTATTTTGTCATTCGCTGTTCTCTAGCCTGGAACTCCTCTTTCATCTGACCTAAAATCAGTTATGAATCACTGAGTATCAGTATGTTCCTGAGTCCAATGTGTCTGGCCACTTTTAGTCCAGCTAGCAGAGCTTCATACTCGACTTCGTTGTTGGATGCATGGAAACTGAACCTTAGTGCATATTCGACTCTCTCTCTATCTAGAGAGACCAGTAGAAGTCATGCCCCGCATCCTAGAAAATTTGAGGACCCATCTACGTAGAGTGTCCAAGGCTGCTCTTCCTCAACCAATTGTGGGTCGATACTATATACTTGAGGTTCTGTTGGTATTAATTCTGTTATGAACCCTGCCACAGCCTGCCCTTTCATGGCAGTTCTTGGCTTATAGTGAATGTCGTACTCGCTCAGCTCCACATCCCACTTCACCAATCGCCCAGAAGTGTCTGTCCTTTGCAAAATCTGTCGTAAGGAAAAGTTGGTGAAGACAGTTATTCTGTGAGCTTGGAAATATGGACGTACTCTTCGAGCCGAAGTAACCAGTGCTAATGCCAATTTCTCCATTTGCGAGTATCTAAGCTCTGCATCTACCATTGCTTTGCTTGTGTAGTAGATTGGAGAATGTCGTCCATCTTTTTCTTTTATCAACGCGGAACTCACTGCAGTGTCGGATACAGCTAAGTATAAGTAGAGTTCATCACCCACAATCGACTTTGAGAGGAGTGGGGTTGTCTCTAGGTATTGTTTTAGCTCCTTAAAAGCAGTCTCATACTCTTCTGTCCATTCAAATTGTTCTTTCTTCCTCGGGATTTTGAAGAATGGCAGGCATTTGTCAGTTGAACAACTAACAAATCTGTTGAGTGCTGCTGTCCTTCCATTGAGTCCCTGTAGTTACTTTAGATTTCTGGATGGATCCATCTCCAGAACAGCTTTGATCTTATCTGGATTGGCTTTGATTCCCCTTTGGTGTACCAAAAATCCCAGGAACTTGCCTGAGGTCACTCCAAACATGCATTTGGTAGGATTCAGCTTCATCTTGTACTTTCGCAAAACATCGAATGTTTCTGCCAAATCATCATCGTGTCGCTTGTTCTTTTGACTTGTATAAGTAGACTTCCATGTTTTTGCCGATTAAGGCTGCAAACATCTAATTCACCATTCGTTGGTAGGTCGCACCTGGATTCTTCAATCTGAACGGCATCACCGTGTAGCAATACAAACCTCGACTCGTGACAAAAGAGGTTTTCTCCTGATCTGACAAATGCATCTTGATTTAATTATATCCGGAGTAGGCGTCCATGAAACTCAATCTTTCATGTCCTGCAGTGGCATCAACCAGTTGATCTATTCACGGCAAGGGAAAAGAATCCTTTTAACAGGCCTTATTTAGGTCTGTGAAATCGATGCACATTATCTGTTTGCCATTTGGCTTTTTTACCAGTACTATGTTGGATATCCACTTGGAATAATGTACTTCCCGAATGAAGCCTGCTTTCAGTAGCTCTTCCACCTGCTCAGCTATAATCTCATTCCTTTCTTGGTTGAACGCGCGACGCTTCTGTTTCACGGGCTTACAGCTCTCGTCGACGTTGAGTCGATGTACCATGACTCCCCGATCGATTCCCGGCATGTCCTCATGTGACCATGCGAACACGTCAACATTGCTTCTGAGGAAGTTTATAAGGTTCTCTCTCTCATCCTTCCCCAATTTGGTTCCAATGTTGACTCGTCGATCATCGGCTGTCAGAGGGACAGATTCTACCTCAGCCGGTTCTCCCCTGTCAAGGGTGGTCGAATTAAGTTGATGACTAGGGCTCGGTCTTGCCTCACCCGAGTGGTCGGTCGCTTCATTCAGGCTCGAAGCCGGTTCTCCCTTGTCAAGGGTGGTTGGATTAAGTCGATGATCAGGGCTCGGTCTCGCCTCACCCGAGTGGTCGGCTGCTTCATTTAGGCTCTTCTTTTCGTAACACTATTGGCTCTCACTAGGATTCATGTCGTCTTGCTCCACTCTACATGCCTCAGATCAGGATTTCACCTCGGATCGAATTTCGTTTCGACTAAGCTTGCTTTGATGTATCGTTCCCCACAGACGGCGCCAATTGTTGATGTGTGGATTTCGACCCTTCGGTTTTCCTCCTCGCACACACCTAACTCGATGATACGGGAACTGATACCTGCAAAACCAAACCGATCTAAACCGGTGTGACCTTAGTCACACGAACTCTGATGTCTAAGTTAGCAAAGGGGAGCTTGAGAAATAGTGAGTTTCAAGTAAGTTACTTGCCTCCTTAGGGTTAGTCTGCGCTGCTACTTATAGCAGCGAGGGTGGTTCCAGAACCTTCTGTTAGTCGAGTTCTAATTCGGAGTTGCAAGCCCCAACAATTGTTAATCAACAGACTAGGGGGATGTTGGACTCGGCCCCGAACAGGTGTGTTTAACCCGTTGACGTTAGATCCGAGCGGAGGAAGTCGAATTGTACCTTGGCCTGAAGGCTAAGATGAGAAGCTGGTGCCTCGGCGCCGAGGTGGGGTCGGCGCCATGTCGTCTTTTGTCATGGGCCGGTCCTTTATGTCACGGGCCGGTCTCCCCTAGTTGATGATCTCGGGCTTCAAACTCTTGTCTCGTTTCGGGTCGTTTTCGTTCTCTATAACAGTTTATAACCTTATGTTTCAATATTTTGTAATGATACATTTTTTTGTTGGCAAATGTTAAAATTGACCAATAATAAATTTACCTGACATGATACTTAGTGAGTTAGTAGAAATTCATGAGAAATTATACCACTTCTTAGAGGAAATTTCTAATTCGTACTCCACATTTAAAAAGTAAAGCATTTTTAAAATGTCAGATTGATTTATTTGTTGTTATTATTATTATTGTTATTTTTTGAAATAGATGATTATCTAAAAAGTGTCTTTAAAGTGATTGACCTAAAATAACTCCAAAGTATATAGTAAGGATAAATAAGGATGTGTTTGGTAATGATTTTAACATAGCTACAATAACTTTTACAAATGTCAGAATCACTATCATTTTAAAATAATATGTTTGACAATAATTCTCAAGTGATTTTGAAAAAATTCAAAATCAATTTAAGTGATTCATCATCAATGACTGAAGAAGTGATTCTCATGTGATGTTTGGTCAAAAATTTAATAAGAAATTAGTTTTTAAAATGATAGTTAATTTGTCTTTCTATTTCACCTTATTTTTACCTTAAATTTTGAGATTTTTTTGCCTAAAATTTTGTTCACTCTCTAATTTTATTTATCTTTAATTTTTTTATTCTCACTGACTAAAATTTTAGTTCCACCTCACTATATTCATCTCTCTCAAATTTTTGTCTCTCACCCTCTAAAATTTCTCTCTCTGAGATTTTTGTTCCTAACTTTTCTCTCTTTAAAACTTTTGTCAAATTATCGCTTTAAACTTCAAATATTAATAATTCAAAATCACTTGAAAAATTGTAACCAAATATTAAAATAATTATATAAAAATCACTTCCACAAAATCAATGATAAATTATCATTAAAACTCTTTAGTTAAAATCAGTCGTTCTAAAATTATTTCCAAACAAACTATTTGTGATTAGTAAAATCACTTTTGAATCCCTGCAACAAAGTAAACTTGTTACTAAACACACTTTTAAAAGAATGTATCTAGATACAAAATTAAAAGTATATTATAAAATATATTTAACTAAAAAGGTATGTCAAATTCATCTTTTAAGTATCATATCACGTAAACTTATCATTACATATTTTAATATTAACTAAGGAGATATAATTGAAAAATGACGCAAATAATAAAGTAAAACCTTTCAATAGTGTTTAAAAAAAGTTATGCAAATAGGTATTTATTTGAAACATCTTAGCGCTAAAATATATATTTAACTTATTCTAAGCCGGCAAAAACCTCAAACATATCTACGACAACATACTTTAATTGACAAGGAAACTCATAGATAGATGACTACCATGATTTGAACTAATTCTCTCTGAGTCCTTTACTATTTACATTGGTCACTGGTGTTCATTAACCATTTGAACCATCCTACGATGATAATCAAGCATAATAATCATAATAAAACAAAACAAAACAAAACAAAATGACCGCAAAAGAGTCCTTAGCTTTTCACTCTTTGAAATACATTTGAAACTCTAGGTAAATTTCTAAAAATAAAAAACAATTTTGAGAACAAATAAAATTTTATTTTTAGTATAACGGGAGAGAGGGATTGACAATCTTTATAAACCTTAATCCCTACCTCGTATTGGCTCTTAGAAAACATCTCACTATTCGTTCAATTGTAAATTACAGAGCAATGAAGGTTTACATATAAACCTGCATGATATCTAAAATCAAAATCCTTGTACCAACATAAAATTTCCCTTTTTTTGTTTTTTATCATCACAACATTCAATAACTAGAGATTAAATTAAAACGTTAAAGCAAAAGATTATAACCATCTCATCCCAACCCAACTGAACTATAATCGAAATTATAGTTCAATAATTTGTGTAAGAGATTAAAAAAAAAAGTGAACTGAAAAATCTGACAATGTGGTTCCAAAATTATTGAAAGCCACTAAAGCAAAAGAACAGAGATTATAGCTGGGAAACCACCAAAAGCAACTTTCAACACCACTGCCCAAAAGGCCTCCCTTTTCTTTTTCCATGGCAGAGCAGAGGACAAACAAAATTACTCGTACAAAAAATGTACATCAATTATAAAACCCAATTAAAAAAAAAAACAATTTACGTACTCCCTCTCTCTTTTCTTTCTAATAAAATAAAAAAAAGACACGATTCTCTGATTGCAAATCACATATCTCTGCCATTCTTCTTCTTCTTTCATCTTTCTTCTTCTTCTTCTTTCGCTGCCAAAGGCCTCCAAAAGTGGTATTTCAGATTTTCTACTTTCTGTACAGATCATGAGCCCTCCATTTTTTGTTTACACCAACCCAACTTAAAAGTACCCAAATACCCCTCGGTTTTTTCCCAGTCAGTCACACCCGACGGACGAGTAGGAAAATGGGAGGGAAAAAACCGTGGCTATTTTGGGAAGAAAGAAAGAAAGAAAAATTCAACAACAAAAAAGCAAAAACAAAAAAAAAAAAGGAATTATTTTACTAGTTTAGTTGTGGAGGGGATCAGGGCAGCTGGGGACTGTTCGTTTGTCGTCTTGGAGCCCTTTTGAAGTGAAATTTCTTCCATTGAAGTACTTCCGGAGGAGCTTCTCCTTGCCGGCATCGCCCATTTCCTCTCGATTTCGGTTTTCCGGGAATGCTCTCGCGGCGGAGGCTTGGTGGCGGCGGTGGCAGAACACGACCCAGATGAAGAAAGCCGTAATCAAGAGAGAAGACAGAAGCCGCCGCCGTGGGGGAGTAGCGCCGCCGCACATTGCCGGAAAATTTACGGGAGAAGAAGAAATGCAAATTTTGTTCAGTGGGCGTTGGATTTGGTGGTAAATTTATAAATATGGGTTTGTTGGATAGAGATTTGCCAAAAAGGGGTTTGAATTTTAGGCTTCGATGCAGAGACTTATATGGGCAACGGGGGTTGACGCTTCACTGCTAGAGAGAGAAACAGGGGGAGAGAGAGAGAGAGAGAGAGGGAGAGAGGGCTGGCAGTGGCCCACGTGAAGCGAAGAAAATGGCAATAAAAGGGTCCCTCTCTAAGCCTATGTTTTGAGTTTTTAATGAAATAGAGGTCTATTTTGGTGTTTTGTTTTGATTAATTAACTATTTATTTAATTAAAAACATTTTCGATACTTAAATTCATTGTTATTTTATAATTATAATACTAATTCTGGTCCTTTTTTCATGTATAATTTTTATTGTTCACCATAAACGACAACATGTTTCAATTATTAATGACCTTGTGATTGCGAAGATTGGTCATAGTTTTTAATCTACACCTTCCACGTTCCAATTGGAATACCAAAAGCAACATGTTTCAGTTTCAGTATCAAATATTTACTTACAACATGTCCAAGTTAAGTTAGATTTATTAAAAAAATAATAATTATTATGTTAAAAGATTAAATTATCAAGATGAGTTAGGGTATAGATTAAAACACCTTACTGTTTTTTTAGAAGTCAGTGATGGATTTAGAAATTTTGTTAGGGAGATTTGTACAAATTTTTAGGTACAAGACTTGGGAACTTGAGTTTAAGAGGATGGGCTGGTATGCTAACATAAGATTTTAAAATTTTAAGTACATTATATGGTAATGATACTAAAATTTAGAGGGCTTGAACTCTCCGCTCCTGGTAGAAGTTGGAGGTATCCTCCGGATACAAAAAATTAAGATTAAATATAAAAATGCTGATCATTTCTATTGAAAAAAATACAAAAATTTGAAAGATAACTATTAAAGTGAATATATTAAATTATAATTTAATCACTAAACTTTTTGAGGACAATCCTCAAAATTTAGATGGCTTAATTATGTCATTGAAATTTGAATCAACAAAATATTGATATAACATATATCACATTAATCTTTCTAGCTATCTATCACAAATTGTGTAAAATTAATATAATAGACTTATACGTTGACAATACTAATTAAAAATTTTGACTAAAAAGAAAATAATCTAAAATTAAATGCGGTGCAATAAAGACTTTTTAAAATTTAAGGATTAAACAGAAATAGAACCTTCAAAGTTCATAAAGCTAAAGTACCCATCTTGAGTGGTTCATTGGTCCAAATGGACTAGGTTAATTAAAAGGGAATTGGTTCAAAGATTATGTATTTTCTAACACCAAATATTGTAGGGTCGGGCAGTTGCGTTGTGAGATTAGTTGAGGTGCGTGTAAGCTGACATTCGGTAAACACTGCTCCCACCCATGTTAGTTTTTAGAAAAGTTGCAATAACTATCTAAAGGCATAAATTTACAATTTAACAAAACAAAATGTGAGAAGAGGAGTATTAGAATATAAAAGGATGAAATTTTGAATACACATTAACCAAAATAGAAACATTTAAACTAGCCCGACTAAAACAAAATAAATGAAAATTAATTTGAAACAGAATGAATAACAAGATACTGAGAATCTTAATAGCTTGAAGGAGACTAATTTATTTTCCATTTGAAATATTACTAATAAGGTGAAGTTTCATTTTCACGGTCTAATGTGATCGACACCTGGTTTTGTATTAATGTTCATATTACAACAAAAAATAAAACCAGCCCCAATTCCTACGCGCCACCACAGCAATTGCCTTCCAAACACACGCGGTTGTACGCCACGCGGGACGACCACGCGTGGCCTGATCACCAGACTCCGTATTACAGATTAATTATTAATTTAATACAAATGTTTCAGGCCGAAGAGAGAGAAAAACACATGGGGAAGGCGCGGCGGAGAGAGGCAGCTCCGCCGTGATTCTCGCCGGTGTGTTCGCCGCAGCGTCAACAGTTGTCCAACTCGATCTGTGGGAGGCCACAAAATGGTAAAAAATTACACAAGTACGGTACTGTATTTCATTTCTTTTTCATTATCATTTTATCTTTATAAATAAAAATATGGGTAGATCCATATTATTTTTAGTATAACACTAATTGATCTGACATATAATCAATGAAAAGAATATTCATATTGTTGTAGTATTAAAAATTTTCTTTGAAATAGTATTTGTAAGGAACTATGTAAATATTTTCTTTTTTTTCCTTTAGTGTCAATCTCTTGCTTGTGACTTAGAAGAGCAGTCGGTTTGGTTTGGTTTGATTTGATTTTTTTCAATCAAAATTAATGTTTAATGAATCTATCACTTGGAAGAAAAGGAAATATCCCGACATCAAAAATAAATATTTTTTAGAAAACATTTTTTGAAATTGAACTGATCACCAAACTAAAAAGTGACAAATTGACCAATAGACTAACTATATAATTGAGTAGATCGACAATTTTTATTCATATTATGACAAATCTACTAACTTTTTAATTTTTAATTTAGTTCTTATATATTAAAAATTTTGGACATAGCGTTTGATGGATTTTAGAAGTATGAGAAAATGAGTAGTTTGAAAAAGTATTGTGTTTGTGCAAAGCTCTGCACAACGATACTTCACGAACCAAGCTCGAACCCGGTCTCCGGTCTCGACCTGAACGTTAGAGTGGACCTGCACAAGAGGGTAAACACTCCGACGCTTAAGTCAGTATAGATCGGATTCCGTATTTAGTTTGAGGTGAGATTCCATACCTGATCGTGAAATGAGGCCCTCTATTTATAGGTGGGGGATCCGACAGCACTCACGACCGGCGGTTACATGTTCTTTCCCACATCGGACCCGTGGTTCCGAGTAGGTCGATCCTCCCTCAGATCGGACTTAGGCATGTACACAGCCTTTTCCCCATGGGCGAATCCTGACCTCTTCGACAGGTTCGAGGTGGAGCTGGGAAATTTTAATTCTTAAACACCAATAAACGTCCTCCACGTGTCTCAGGTAATTTTATCCCCAAACATATTGCATGATGATTTTTTCCTAAACAGTAATTGGTATGATGCTATATGCAAAACAAGCAACTTAACAACATGGGTAGTTGAAAAATACAATGTACATTGTACATTCTAACTATGCCTTTTGAAATCGTCACCTTAAATTTGATACAATCTTATATATTAACCTTATTAACCTTAATTTTGATGATCATATATATTAATTGAGTCGTTTGATAATTATTTCGTTTTCTATTTTTTATTTTTTATTTTTGGTTTTTGAAAAATAGGCTTGTTTGATAATCAATGCAATTTTCTATTTTTAAAAACGTTTTTATAAATTCTAAATTCCAAACATAAAAAAAAAAGTTGTTTTTAGAAACATAGTTCTATTTTTCAAAATTTCATTATTTTTCTTTTTGGTCAATTTTTTTTCTGGAACATATTTCTCTCTAACAAATTTCTTTCTCGTTCTAAAATTTTTTGGAGACTAAATTTCACTCTCTAAAAAATTTATCTTTCTCTCTCAAATTTTCATCTATATAATATTTAATATTACTTCTTTTTCTAAAATTTTATTTTTTATATATTTTTATTTATGTGTTTTCGTTTTAACTTTCACTCTCATATTTATCGGGTTAAAAATTTAATATTTTCTCGAAATTTTCTCTTTAATAAATTTTGTCTTTTATGATTTTTATTTCTCTTTCTGATTTATTTTTCTCTAAGAAATATATTTCCAACTTTTCTGTATCAAAATTTTTTTCGTTCAATTTTATTTGATACCACCCACTAGTCTAATATATGTTCCTCTGAACACAAGTCAGAAACTCTTCAATTCGTTCTTCTTCTCTTACAACATTTGTAGTAGTGTTCCCCTTCTCATGATCTTCTTTAAACTTCCTGCAAAAACGTTTAATGTGTCCCTTCTTGTGGCAGTAATAACACTCTACTTCTCTACTGGAACTCCCACTACCTCTGCTATATCTATGTTGCTTCCCATTGTAACTCATCTTTGCCTTCCCTTTGTTCTGAGCTATCAAAGTTGATTCAATCCCGTTCTCTACTCTTGAAGTAGATGCAGACATTTTCCCTAATTTTCTCCGGGATTCCTCAGATAAGGCAACATCACAAATAGCTATAAATTTCAAGCTATTTTCCTCTAGTGAATTCGACACTGCGGTCTTCATCGTCTCCCAACTGTCAAGCAAAGATGTCAACAACCTCATAGCTTTCACCTCCTCGTCAATCTTGACACTCATCCCTTCTAACTTGTTCAAGATATCAGTGAGTTCATTAATATGGGAATTCACCGAGGTTCCCTCCTCCATGTGGATATTAAAATACCTCGTCCATAGAAGTATTTTTGTATTGGCAGAAGGTTTTCATACTTGTCTTGCAAGGCCTTCAACAAATCTTTCGCTGTAGTCTCTTTCGCCGCCAGACTACAAACATTCATTGATAACGCCATTCTGATGTTCTCAACGGCCTGCTCATCCATCTCATTTCAATCATCGTCTACCATCTCTGCTGGTCTCTCCCCTAAAGTCTTGTGTATCTTCTTGCACGTAAGAAGATCTTTTACCTACATCTTCCAAAAACTGAAATTCTCCCCATTGAACTTCAGGACCCCTTCATAATAATGGTGTGCTTGATATCTATCACTCATGATGCTGCAACTTGGCTCTGATACCACTTGTTGGGAAATTGAAAACCCTTAATAATTTCCTCTTCCACAAAAATATCCAAACACAAGCAAAATATATGAAAATAGGAAGAAAACTGTAAAAGCACAAGAATAATGACATAGCAAATTATACTGGTTCACCACTAAGGGCTATGTCCAGTCTTCCACTCAGATGTGGGTAATTTGCTAATAATTGTTTAAGGATTAGAATACAAAACTCTCCCCAAAAAATATCCCCTAGAGGTCCCAAAAAAAAGCCTTCTAGCTTTAAGTATTATAACACACTATACTTAGGTACATGAATGAAAAACACTCACTATAAATCCACTAGATACAGAATCCTTTTCAACACTGCTTACAACCACTCAAGTCTTTTTTATTTGGATTCTGTACAAACGAAACCTTAACCTAAAGGATTTATTTATAAGAGACCAAATATCCTAATTCTTATAGGAAAACAATATTGTAATCCTTATAAGACAACAATATCTTACTCCCGATAGGAATTGGTAATAGTATTGAAAAATCCTTTTCTTCATAGGATATGGGTTTCTTGTTTTGGCTCCATAATCCCAACACTTTCAATCTAAGTAGTGTACTTAACTAGAAAATTTTGGAATTTATGAATACAATTATTTTTAATAAAAAAAATGAAGAATCACAATCTTTCATAAAATGATGCGTGTTTTGTAAAGATTATGTCCATTTAACAAAATACGATGTGAAAAGATATGATTATTTGAATGACCACAAATAGTCTAATAGTTTGTTTGGATATAAAAAATCTTCTGTGTTCGTTGGGAAATGCTATATCCACATGTTGGTAATCTATCCTATCTTGAAAGACAATCGTTCGAGATATCTTGAACATCATAGATGAAACAAAATTGTCTTGAAGAAACAATATTACTATTGGGTTCAGTTTAATTTTGTGTTTACTTGATTTCTTTGCATATTGCTCAAACCATTTCACCTAAGACCAACCTTTCAACTTGGTATTTATTCTAATTTATTTAATTTTACTATTTTCTTAAGTTCTATTATTTGGATTTTTCTTTAGTCCTAAATTCCATGTTTTTCAAATGTTAGCTTCTTCTTTTTTTTCTCTCTTTTATGATTACAAATAATAATTGATTTGCACTTCATACAATTTTGTTATTATTATTATTTTTTTTGTTTTTTCCCCAATGTTTTATATTAACCTTAAACCCATTTGAAAAATATATATACTTTTTGTTTTTTGCGTTTCACTTTCCACTCACGTTTTACCCCTTTTTTTCCCTTTATTTATTTTTTTAGAAGCATCTCTTTTTTTATTTAATTTTTTTTGGAAAAACAACGATTTACCATCTTACAACAATATACCATCATAGAAAATATGAAGGGCGATTTTTAATAAATTGTTTCTAGAAATGGTTAGATATTTGTAAAACTTTAGAGAAATTATATAATTTTATATCATCTTTCAATTTCATCCCTAACTCCTTCAATTCCATTTGATTTTTTATTACAAAACCTTTTCAATCAAGTTCTTATAATCAATAAAAATTCAGAAAACAAATGATGTGTGAATTTGAAGATAGCAACTTTTTTTTTAGGTAATAATAAGAAAACAACTCAACATAAAACAAATTTAGAAAAAAACTAAATTGTCCAGCCACGAGGGAGTTTGACAACTCCACTTTTCCCTCAAATGGTTTTCCATCGCTCGTCTGGCTAAACCATGGGCCACCTTACTTGCCTCTCGTCTGATATGTCTCATTGAAACTATTTCCATATCTTCCATCATCTGCCAAATTTCTTTTAAAAGCCAAATAATTTCAGTTTGATCTTGACACTGTCTGTGAAGTAGATGAATGGCTTCGAGGGAGTCAGATTCCAAGAGAATTGGTCGACAGTGTTCTTGTCGAATCGCATGCAATCCCTCGCAAATAGCCATCACCTCTAGGTAAGTAATATTTCTTTCCGCTCTTATAATTCTACAGCCTGCTTTGATGACTTCTCCCTTCTCGTGTCTTAAAATCCAGCCAATCCCGCCAGTGTTTGTATCAGCTCGCCATGCTGCATCCATATTTAACTTCCATGAATTTGATGTGGGAGGTTTCCATTGGGCTCCTGTATTGTCTTCAATTCGCCTTGTCCTATACAAGTCCTTGTTTGTTGACTTTCCTTCTAGATTTGTGTTTCGACATGCACCGTTGATTATGTATCTGTCAATTAAAGACTATTCACCATTAGTACATTATAAATTTTAATCAGTTCAAGTTGTATCACAACTACTTATTATTTTGAGGTACAAGTCAAGTCATATGAAGTTGATAGATTTTCTGTGTATTATTGAACACATCTATTAAGTAAATTAATAACAAACCACTTCATAAATAAAATACTCTTTTTAAAAAATTAAGACACACAAACGATGAAATTGAAAAGTTTTAGAAAATTAGAGACAAAATTGAAAAATTGAAAAGATTGCATTATATAATGTTGCCTAAACTTAAATGGCTAAACAAACTATAAAGATTGATAAAAGAAAAAATAATAATAATAATAAAAAAGAGTCCTTTTTTTTCCTCTACAAAATAGTGATGGTGCCAATGATTTGATTGGGTTTTGGGAATTATGTAGAGCATTTGTCAAAGACCTTAAAACATGATTTCATATGGGTGTCTGTTTAGTGGGTTGGAATAAGTGAGTTTTTTTGTAGGGCTACAAACCACAAACAGATGTGACTTTGAATAATATGGCAAATATCAGCATCAATGTCTTAGGGTTTTATTATTTTTTATTTCTTTTCTTGGTTTAATTTGTTTTCTTTTTTAACCAAAACAATAATGACATATCCTATCCCTTCTTCTTCCTTCCCACTTCACAATAAAAACAAATCAAACCCTTTCAAATGCTTCCCTACAAAATAAGAATTGAAAGACAGGTTGTTTTTCATTTTTGTGCAAATGTAACTATGTGTTGTGTAACTATGGGATTGACACTTTAACAACTCCCCAAAGGCTTTCATCAATATTTTCTAACTACTTGGAGTTCTCTAAGTTAGATTTCTAATCAAAATTATCATCATCCTGAACATATATAACTCGACTAGTTAAGATACTTATTTTCGATCTTCTTTTGACTACTACGTCCACATATTCTACTAAAAATTTGAAAAAAAAATATTTATATCATTAAAAAATTAATGTTATTGTTCACATAAGAAATCACTTAAATCTTTAGAAGAAGTTAACTCCATTTTTACACTAAAAAAAGAAAATAAAAAATATTATTATATTTTTTAGAATTTAAGTGGCTGTTTTGTTTTGTTTGTTTCGAATTTAAAATCAAAGATTGTTAGTTTTTCTTAGCTCTCAAATAATTTTGTATTATTACCAAAATTTTAAAATAAAAAAGATATGTAGTATAGAAACACTTTTTCTCAAAAGTAGAAGATAAATAATAAAAATATTATTAGTAAATAACCTTATTTAAAGAAAATAAAAGAAATTCATTTATCCAATAAATCTTTCTTCTTCTTCTTCTTTCTTTTTTTCCCTATAGAGTTTTTTTTTCTTTGTAATGGAAATAAACCAAATTGAAGTATTTCTCTTCCATATGAAAAGCCTTACGTTATATGAAAAATATTGCTAGAAATAATTAATAAAAAGTAAATGAATAAATGAGGTAAATATAAGAAGACCTATATCTCATTTTCCAAATCCACTTTTATTTACAAAATTTCTACCGTTTTTTGTTCTACAAAATCTCTGGCTTCAATATTTAGGATTTTAATATGAATTCTTAAACTTTCATTATGTTATTATAATAATTAATTATAAGGTAGATATTTATAAATATACAACAAGAGTATAACATAGTGGTCAAACTACCTATACCCTAGGTAGGAACTGACTTTGTTAATAATAATTTAGTCACACCATATTTTTATATTGGAAAGTTGAGAATTTTAATTAAAAATTAGAGACTAAAATTGAAATTTTGAATTTTAAGTTCTAAAGAATATTAAAATCAAAATTTAAAAATAGAAAGCTAAACAAGATCACATGACGTGCTTCCCATCCTAGCCACCATGTTATTCTGTAAATATTTAACTTCCATTCAGAAATAATATTTATATTATATTGTTCGGATAATGGAGAAAAAAAAAATCACTATCTCCAGTAATTGTATTAAATTACTTAGAAGCTAAGGAGCTTTTGTTGGGACCTCTAGAGAATATTTTTGGTAGTGAATTACCCACATTTGAGTGGAAGACTGGACGCAGCCCTTAGAGGTGAACCAGTATAATTTTGCTGTGTCGTTTGTTCTTGTGTTTACAGTTTTCTTTCTTATTTGCATATTGTGGTGTGTGTTTGATATTTCTGTGGAAGGAGAAATTATTCATGGCCACTAATTTTCCAACAAGTGGTATCAGAGTTGTAGGGTAGCAGCATCATGGGAGACAAATATCACGCACACTATTACTATGAAAGGGTTTTGAAGTTCACTGGGGAGAATTTCAGCTTTTGGAAGATGCAGGTAAATGATCTTCTTACATAGAAGAAGATACACAAGACTTTTGGGGAGAGACTAGCAGAGATGACGGATAAGGATTGGAATGAGATGGATGAGCAAGCCGTTGCGAACAACAGAATGTCGTTGTCGATGAATGTTTGTAGTCTGGTGATGAAAGAGACTACAACGAAGGAATTGTTGAAGGCCTTGTAAGACAGGTATGAGAAACCTTCTGTCGACACTAAAATACTTCTATGGATGAAGTATTTTGATATCCACATGGAGGAGGGAACCTCGGTGAATTCCCACATTAATGAGCTTACCAATATCTTGAACAAATTAGAAGGGATGGGTGTCAAGATTGAGGAAGAGATGAAGGCTATGATGCTGTTGACATATTTCCCTGACAGTTGGGAGACGATGAAGACCGCGGTGTCGAATTCGCTAGGGGAAAATAGCTTGAAAGTTTTAGCTATTTGTGATGCCGCCTTATTTGAGGAAGCCCAGAGAAAATTAGGAAAAATGTGCATCTACTTCAGGGGTAGAAAACGGGGTTGAATCAGCTTTGGTAGCTCAGAACAAAGGGAAGTCAAAAGATGAATTACAACGAGAAGCAACAGCAGAGATATAACTGGGGTAGTGAGAGTTCCAGTGGGGAAGTAGAGTGTTATTACTGCCACAAGAAGGGACACGTGAAACGTTTTTGTAGAAAGTTCAAAGAAGATTTTGAGAAGGAGAACAATTCAACAAACGTCGTAACAGAAGAAGATCGGGTTGAAGAGTTTCTGACTTGTGTTGAGAGGGACATATCTGTAGACCAGTGGGTAGTGGACAGTGCAGCATCAACGCATGTTGCTTCAGATAGACGTTGGCTCTCATCTCTTACTGTAGGTGATTATGGCTCAGTGAAAATGGGGAATGAGAGTATCTCCAAGGTGAGAGGAATTGAAAATGTTTGATTGAAGACAGATGAAGGGGTCGAGTTGGTGCTACGAGGCGTCAGGTATATATTCATAGCTTCAGATTTAATTTGTCATCCGTAGGGAAGTTAGATGATGATGACTACAACAGTGAGTTTGTTGAGGGTTGCTGGAAGCTCAAGAAGGAATCCAGGGTGGTGGCGACAGGCCATAAGAGATCTTCTATTTATGTGTCAAAGCTTGAGGTTGCCAAAGGTTCACTGAGATAGAGAATGCACAAAGTAGCTGTAGATGGTTCATGGCGAGACCGTAGAGCACCAGCAGCATTGATGGCCAGAACAGATCAGAAGTATCTGTGATCAACTCAAGTTAAACAGCTGGGAAGTACAGAAAAGGGAAACGGGAAATTGATAGGCCATCAAGTTCATACCTCAGCTATCAGACGTTCAGGCGAGCTAGTGAAGTTGCATAGGCGAATTAGTGCATTGAAGGGTACGAGTTCTGTTTTTAGTGTGGCGACATGCTTGGGTGAGAGTGTCAAGCCTAATACAGAAAGAAAATCTTCTTTTAGAGGTCAGTGTGTTCGATCGAAGAAAAAAGCAGCGGGAACCACTTAGATCAAGTGGGAGTATGTGGCTATGTCTCTAAGTCTGGGGGACAAGACCATGTAGAGCTGCCCAGTCTCGGGGCAGAATCAAACAGAGCTTGGGTAGAGCCGAGTAGTATGGACCAGTTCGTTAGAGCAGTTAGAATTGTGGCTTGACTAGGGTGTCAAGAAGATGGGATACTGTTGGTGCAGTGGGAGGCAAGATCGATGTTTCGTCTCCAAGTGGGAGATTGTTGGGATAATGGAGCCAAAACAAAAAAACTTATGTCCTATGAAGAAAAGGATTTTCAACACTATTACCAATTCCTACAAGGAGTAAGATATCATTCTCTTATAAGGATTACAATATTGTTTTCTTATAAGAATTAGGATATTTGGCCACTTATAAATAGAGTCCTAGAACCCTTATGTTAAAGTTTCATTTGTATGGAATCCAAATAAATGAGACTTGAGTGGTTGTGGGCACCGTTGAAAATGAGTCTGTATCTTGTGGGTTTAGTGAGTATTTTTTACCTTCGTAATTGTATTAAATTACCTTAGATGCTAGGGGCTTTTGTTGGGACCTCTAGGAGATACTTTTGGGGAGAGTTGTGACAAATCCTTAACTCCACATCTGAGTGGAAGACTGGACGTACCAGTATAATTTTGCTGTGTCGTTTATTCTTGTGTTTACAGTTTTCTTCTTTATTTGCATATTGTAGATTGTATTTGATATTTCTGTGGAAGAGAAAATTATTCAGGACCATTAATTTCTCAACATATATAATATTCACTACTAAAAAAGTATGAATAAATAAATATAAAATTTTCATATCAACTTCATTATTTTTTAAATAGTGATTAAAATTATTTTCAAAAGCAATAAATTAGTTTAACCTATTGTGTTTTCTATTTTATAGTTATATTTAAAATTAAACTTCCGTACTCAAAAAGAAAAATTAAACTTCCATTTATTATATTTTCTTAGATACATTGTTAAATTTAACATGATATTGATGATATATAATGCAAACTTAATCTTTATTATCATTGTTATTATACCATTTAAATTCTTTTTAAAGAAATAAACTTAACACTTAGAAAAGTAAGTCAATTAATAATATTTTTAAAAGTTGATTCTAGACAAACCAAAAACAAACTAAATTAAAAAGATCAATATTAAACTGGTTGGTATTTTCTGAAAAAAAAAAGAAAAAAGAAAAAAGAAACAAACTAATTGATCTACAAAATTATTTAAGCTTAGAGTTTGATTGTTATAGTCAAAATAATAGGTAAATATACGTCACTTAAGCATAACTTAACTAGTTAGAAAATCTATTTCTAAACATGTTACTCATATGTTATTTGATACATAAATCTCGATTTGTTAATCAGCAAAATTCCAACAGATCATCAATAAAACTCAAAATATATTATTTAATGACACATCAAGTTTTCTCTTCACAAAATTTTATGAGAAGGACGGCTTTCTTTTCAACAGTCTTCAACCTTGCGGTTTTTTTTTCCCTTTTTTCTTTTCAATTTTTTTTAATGAAATGACCTAATTGAACATTTTAATAATAAAATTGAGAATTATCTAAAAAAAATAAGAGTGCAATATTATTTGCGATTATTTTGTAACTACTATATGTTTGTAATTTTTGTTAATTTAAATCAATTTTTAATTCTTGAGTTCTTGTACTTATTTTATGTTGGACGTTAATCTTTGAAACCTTTTGTTTTAGTTTTTTCAAACTCATACAATTGAACTATGCTCGCTTTAGCAAAAAATTATCTTTTTTGAAGTAATATAAAACATTATCTTAATCCTTATCACTAACTTTACATGAACTAATAGAAACTCAATTTAACATTTTCTTTTCAAGAAAATATAATTCAAAATGTAACATTCTTTTTAAGTTGTCATTAATTGCTAATTGACAAAATAACAAATGTGTTAGATTTAAATTTTTTTTAAACAACTGACTTACTTTTTCTTACTTTTTCTGAGTTCAACAACGATAGAAGGAGAGATCAAACCATCTATTTTTTCATTAGGGATTAATATATGTTAACTTAAAAAATTATGAATTATAATAATCATGATGGAGCCTTTCAAATTAAAAAAAAAATAATAATCACGAGGGTTAAATGTGCCTTTAATTTTATATTTTTACCATCAACTCTTTGACAAACTTCTCAAAGTTACTTATATATTATTAATTTAAATAAAAAAGTTCTAAAGCAATAATTTAATTGGCAAAGACCAATGTTGAATTAGTCATAGTTCAATTAGTCACTTGGAAGTTTGAAGTCCCTTGCTTCAATTGTAACATCTTAAAAGATTCGTTGAACATTTGAATGCTAAACCTAATCATAATCAAGAAGAGTCAATCAAGACACTGACACCAAAACTAATTTCTTTTTGGAATTTATTTGTTGTCTCTTTCTATTAATAAAAATAAATAAAATTTAAGGATGTTGAATTATGCATGCAAGGATTATTTTGTAGTTCAAACTTCAAATAGATATATTTTTTTTTAATAAAATAGATTTGGTAGAGGGGAGATTAATCATAAGGCAAAGGTACAGATTCATCTAATCTTTGTCAATTTTTTGGTTTTCGTCTTTATCTTTTCTTAACTTTCGGTTTAATAATCGGTAATATACATCCATTTATTTCAATCAAATATCTAACATTGAATGTGATAGAATTAAATAGATTAAGAAAATCATATGGTTGGTCTTATGATCCAGTTTATCGGACTTTTTTTTTAATAATGTTATATTTTAAACTCATTCTAATTAAATATATATCAAGATCAAACTATTTCAAAAAATAATGTTGAAAAAATTGTAGGTAATCTTTTCCAATTTATGCCATTTCACGCTTTTTCAGTTGATGCCTTGCTAGCGACATAGTTTAGTTTAGTTTTTTTTTTTATTCTGATATGTTGTTTTTTTAAGAGACGACTTATGCTAAAATGGTAAATAATTGACACTTTGGCACAATGGTACTAAACTATTTTTTTAATGTAGAGGTCTTGAGTTAAGTCAATTATATCAATTTTTTTTATTCAATATAATGTCATATTGGAATTGTTTTTATCTTTTTAACAAATTTAAATAAATGTTACCTAATAAATTTATCTTCTTTCCTGAAATAAAATAATAACTCATTCTTAAAAAATATTATTAAAAAAATATAATCAGGTGTTTTTCATTTCAAATATCTATAAATACTATAATTACTACATTAATATAATTCATTTTAGTCATAATTATTACATTAATATAATTGATTTCATTTGCTTAATTTGTAAAATAAAATCCGTCTTTTCTTCTCAAATATTTTTAATAGTAATTTTTTTTAGAATTAGCCGTTGTTTCGATCCGATAACTGTTATAAATGTAGAAGAGTGGGGCATTTTGCTGGTTGATATATTTTTTAATAGTAATTATTTTATTTTATTTTTTAAAATTAGTAGTTGTTTTATTTTAGAAAATAAAATTTCAATAAGTAACGTTTATTAAAATTTGTTTAAAAGAGAAATAATTATAATATAATTTATTATATTTATTTTTTTTAGTACGAGTAAGTACTAATTACTATTGAGTTATGTTCAGACAAAAATAAATTTTATATTTTCTTCTAAAATATTTTTTTTAAAACAATCTTTTTCCTTAATAGTAATTATTTTATTTTATTTTTTGGAATTAATAGTTAGTTTTTTTCAAAAGAGAGGATAAATTTTAATAGGTAACATTTATTTAAATTTGTTTAAAAGAAAAACAATTTACAATATAAAATTCTATTGAATAAAAATGAAAAAAAGTGATAACTTGAAACTAGAACCTCTGGATGAAAAAATAAGTCCTCTGTGTTCCCTTTTGATTTTATAATTTTATTTTGATTCATTTGTTATTTTTGTATTTTCAAGACGATGATAGTTATACTCTCAATTTTTATTCACTTTAAAGACGTTGATAGTTATACTCTCAATTTTTATTATTTTAGTATTTTTACTTTTAAAACATCCATTTTCGTCCTACAATTTTTAAAAGTGATCAATTTTTTTTTGTCTCTATTTGTAAAATTTAATGCAAATTTTATACACAGTGGAAATCCTTTAATATATAAAATTATCACAACATTTGAAGAACTTAGTAAGTATAGTGTCATGCTAAATTATGATCGAAAGAAGTGAGATAAAAATGAAAATGAAGGAAATAAAATGGTCATTTTTAATAGTACAGACCAAGATCATATTTTGAAAGTATAGGGATTAAAATGAACAAAAGTTAAAAGTACGTGAGTCAAAATCAATGCTTGAAAAATACATGGATTAAAATGAACCAAATCGAAAAGTTAAGGAACACAAAAAGTATTGAACCAAAATAAAAATACGTAGAGAAAATCTCGACTTTGACTTTTCTTCTCTAATCTCCCCCTTCCTATCTTCCTTTTTTCTATCTCATTTCGATTTATTTCACTTTCTTGGTCCAAATTTATCTCTATCGAGACTTTCATGACCATATTCAGGGGCTAAATTTACTATAGACTCGCAGTTAGACCCTAAGGGGTTGTTTTTTTCGTGGGAATCCAAGATTTTCGTAAGACGGACATTTGGATTTCCATATTTGTTTCACGATAATGTAAGATATCTGGGTATTTCGAGATGTCCGGGTATTTGAGGATGCCCATAAACGAAAATCAACCACAAAGGATAATATATATCCTGAATCTTAGTTTTATTGGAATATAATAGTGTATAAAAATGTTTAGAATTTCAATAGTTTGAAATCTATACAAAAGAAATATTATAAACGAAAATCAACCACAAAGGATCAAGTAGTGCACATAACCAAGCTCGGTGAAAATTTGACGATCCTTTAAAACAAAACAACACATTTAAATATTTTCTAATAATTAATGTGCATTTTATCTCAGTCCTCTGACTGAGCTTTTTCAGAGGGTGTTCATCTCTGGGTTGCTACAGTTTTTCCGCAGTTGTTTTCAAATAATAAGTAGCATGGATAGAGATATTATAGGGACCTCTGTTGTGGTTGTCGAGGCGACTTTCGTAGAAGTTCCTTCTTTCCCGCTAATTTCTATAATAGCAAGCGGTGGCCAGGTGTTGGCAATCTCCCTATTGGATGCTGATAATATTGTTGCGGCCGATAAAATCAAAGCCAATATTGCTATGGATAGTCTTGTTGGCTTTTTGGCCCTTAATATCAAATTAATAAATTAATTAATGTTTTAATGATAACAAACTTAATTATGTTATTTGACTATTTTAGTGTTTTTCAGTGTCCACAGCCTAGAGCTTGAAATAACGATTCCAACGATATTTGAATCACCCAAATCGGAGCTTAAACGAAGAAATTATGACAAAAACAAATTGAAAGGAAAATACCGCGGCTAAACCAACTGAGCAGACCAGTGAAATAACGACACATGACGAGATGTATTTACTTAAAAAATGGAGAAAGAAAAAGAAAAGGAAAGGAAAAGTTAAAAAAGAGAGAGAGAAACAGAGTTACCGTTAGGTAACTTGTTAAAAAAAAATAATAATAATAATAAAAACATGTGTCAGTTTTATTTAAAAAAAAAAAGAAAAGGGAAATGGAAGCAGCCGTGGAAAGTTTTATATATATATATATATGTATATATAATATTTTATTATTATTATTTTATAATTATTTATTTTCAAATCAAATCTTAACCATTGATTTGTTTTTCTTTGAAATCCAATGGTCCAATTTAATTTTGGTTTCAAACTAATTCAAATCTTTTTTCCCTCTATTTAAACATCTTTTTTTATCCAAAATTTGAACACAATTTCCTCTCCAATTTTCTGTCCAATCTCTTCATGTTTTTCTCTCCAAAATTTCAAGGTTCCTATAATTTTTTTTTATTTGAGAGATTTTTGAGCTTCCAATTTTAAATTGAGAGTTTTTATTTGTAAGAATTTTTCTTACAAATTTGTGAGCAAAAATTTGTATACACACTCTTTGAAAGAGTTTGTAAGTTTATTCTTAAATTTCCATATCTTTTGTAAGGGTTGCTCTTGAGCCCAAAAAAGAGCGTTGTAACGGTTTGATCCTGAACCGTGGAAAAGATCGAGTCTCTTCTTACTCACAGAAAAAGAAGAGTTTGTACCGGTTTGACTCCTACTGTGGAAAGAGTCAAGTTTCCTAGTGGAACACCCAAGAGGAGCTTGGGAAGTGGAGTAGGTCGGTGTTGCCGAAGCACTATAAAATTTTCGGTGTCATTTTCTCTAACCCTACTCTATTTAATTTTTGCAATTAATTTTTGCATGAAATTAATTGCTATAATTTGTTATTCATATTTATGTGCAATAATTTGGTGGTGAAATTAATTAGGGTGTTTGTATTTCTAATTTATTGAATAATTTGTGTTAAAATTATTTATTCATAAAAAGTTTACTTATTTGTTTAAATTGGGCCCACCTTGTTAAAAAGTTTATAAAGTTTCATTAAACCTTGTTCACCCCCTTCTAGAATTGTCATACCGATCCAACAAGTCTATGGTTTCGTCACCGAGGCATTTTAAAAAGTTACCCGGTATTAGAGTTAGTTAACCTTAGTTTGTTATATTAACTCATGTTAGTTAGTTGGTTACAAATTAATGTATTTATATGTGATGGCTTTATTTCACAGATGTATGAGAGATTATTCATTAATAAAGTTTTATCTCTCTCTCACTTTTACGCGTATTATGGTATCAGAGCGAAATACATAGCTCTCACGTAAAACCCTTGTTTTTTCGCCATCTTTCTGCAATTCTTGATTTCCCGCCATTGTAGTCGTACGAAGAAAAGGTTCACAGTTTTTCTTTTCTTCAGTTCACATGGGGGATAATACTGTTGATCAGAGTGTTGTTCGTGATCCAATTATACAGAAAAATCTTGTTGTTCAAAATCTAGTCGTGGAAAACACCACGGCGATTGAATCTCAACTCAATCCTTATCTGATTCACCATTCCACTGTTACAACTGTTGTACTAGTCACTCAACAGTTAATCGGAGCAAGTAATTACAATTCACGGTCAAGATCCATGATTCTTGCCCTATCTGGAAAGAATAAATACGATTTCATTGACGGAACCATTCAGAAGCTAAAAGGAAATCTTCTCGCAACATGGAAATGCAATAACGATATCGTTACTTCTTGGATTCTTAATTCTATATCAAAGGAAATTGCTGCAAGCATTGTTTACACTGGATATGCGAAGGAAATTTGGGATGAACTCAAGGAGTGCTTTTAGCAAAGCAACGGTCCATGCATATTTCAACTTCGAAAGGAACTGGTCACCATAGTGCAGGGATCAATGTCGATTGAAGCATATTACACAAAATTGAAGACAATTTGGCAAGAACTAATTGAATATCGACCTACGGTAACTTGTTCTTGTGATGGATTGAAATCTCTTATTGAATACCCACAGTCTGAATATGTAATGATCTTTCTTATGGGGCTTCATGAGTCATATGCCAATGTTAGGGCTCAGATTATACTTATGGATCCGATTCCTCCCATTAATAAGGTGTTTTCCTTACTCATTCAAGAAGAACGTCAACGAGCAATCAGAACCTTGACTTATTCCTTCGAACCTATGGCTATGGCAGCCGCTACAGAGAACTTGAAGAAACATTGCGAACATTGCGGACTCAGAGGACATGTTATTGATAAGTGCTATAAGCTTCATGGATATCCACCTGGATATAGTACTCATAATCCGAACAATTCTCGATCTGGCCAAAACAACATTGCTTCTAGTGCTAATACTGCCGTTAATCAAGTATCTGATAAACATGTTGAGTCTTGTCTAGCGCCAACTGGTCACACAGTAACACAATCTTCTCCAACGTTTTTCAATAGCATGAGTTCTGCTCAATATACTCAGTTAATGGAGATGTTTCAGTCACATCTTCAAGGGGTGAAAACAGACACAAATACTTTTGTGGTGTCTCACCTGGCAGGTACTTCTCTTCCAATATTATCTTCACATGTTGATGCCTATACAGTACTTGGATTATTGATTATGGCGCTGCTAGTCACATTTGCCATCAGAGGTCTCTGTTCTTGGATATTCGTCCTGAAAGGACGTTAATCCCGTAGCAGAAACAGATCATGTTCTTGAATTTTTCGAAGAACCAAAACCATACAAATGAAAAAAGAGGAAAATAACAGGGGAAAGTTTCCTTTACCTTTGAAGAATTGTTATTCAAGGAATCACAATTAACACCACCAAACGATCTTCCTTACTATTCTCTGGGCACGAGAATGTGCTTGTGAGAGCAACAATCTTGGAAGCCAGAGGGAAATGAGAGAGAGAGCTTGAGAGAGCAAAAAAAAAAAAAAAAGCCACGAGAAATGAATTATGTTTTTTTTTTCACTCTTTTTGCAGAACCATTCTGCAAAAGAGAAAACCACCATGACGAAGGGTAACTCCCCACATCATTAAACTTCATTAAACTTCCTCACTCCTCAACAAAATTGAACGGGAGTGTTTTAATATTATAATAATAATAATAATAATAATTGTAATAATTGTAATAATAATAATAATAATAATAATAATAATTGTAATAATAATAATAATAATAATTATTATTATTATTATTATTATTATTATTATTATAATTAATATATATATATAATCAATTAATTAATCATATTAATTAATTAATTATTAATCTAATTAATAATTGATTAATTATATATATATATATTAACTAAATAAATAATTAACACTTAATTATTTATTATCAAAATAGAATCATATTCTAAAGGAATTTCTCTCGTATAATTGTAAGGTACATTTTATGCACACTATTTTTAAACTATAGTTTTAATATGAATCATATTCATATTAATTTTATTTGAATTTCATTTAAAAAAAAACTCTCATAATATATAGTTTTAATTTAGAATTAACTATATATTATAATGTATCAATATACATATATATAATCCCTTGAGAAATTTGAACATTTCAAAATTTTCAAAAAACTTCATCCTCGTTTTACCCATTGTGAGCTAGCAAGGGGACCTAATGGACCTACAGATCAGAAGCTCCAACGTGAGATTAATCGGTCAAACTCATTAACCAAGTTAATCAATATTCGTTAACTACAGGTCACTCCACTAAAGACCCGCAGCTGCACTCTTCTCACTGTAGAATGTTTTCGTGTCCATGAATATATGATAATTAATGGCAAGTCAATCATTCACGAGCGTTCGTACCACAGATGGGTCAAATTACCGTTTTACCCCTGTGTTACATCTTGCTCATTAAATATCACTGCTCCTCTAATGAACAACCCGGTTATGGTCCAACCAATAATCGGAAGTCCCTCTCGAGCCAGTGAGAGGGTGAGACCCTTGTTCAAGCCCTAGAGTCAGCATTTAAGAGAACACTCATCTACTCCCCGAAAGTCAGGGAGGAGTGAATTCCATCTCGTGAAATTATGTTCCCAGCTACCCACTCGATCTCGTCCCCAAAATGTTAGGAATATTGAGTCGGCAACTCGAGCCACTCTCACCATACAAATAAAAAGACGAGCCCTCACGGGCAGGAGTTCATAACTCACTCAGGTCTAAGAATGAGTTGTTTGGTCATCCTATGAAATAGCAATCTATTAATTAACGGCGTTACATCTAAAGATTGACTATTTCGTGGTCCGATCTTATACAAACTCATTGTATATGATACCCCCACTCGCATGTCTCCACACAAATGACCTGGATCGGGTCGTCTGTAACATTTACAAAGTGGGTCGTATCCATAGTGTTGCTCGGATAAGGTATCCAACCTTATCCATTTACTATAGACCCTTTAGGTTATTCCTGGGATATTATCCACTTGTATATCGAGAGTATATCAAATATATACTCAGTATATATACTGTCCCGGTTACATGACAATAACCTTGGAGGTTTAGTTTATTGGATTTAGACATGCATTGCTATGAATTCAACGACAAATTGATTGAATATAAATTTGTTTTTACATTAATTACAAACTACAGGCAACACACCCAACACGTCCTGTATCTAATTTTAATGTTGTTTTGCCAACAAATTCACAGATTTCAGTTGAGTTTATTGGCACGGTATCTTTATCAACAGAACTTATTCTCCATGATGTGCTATATGTACCACAATTTACATATAATTTGCTCTATGTGAGTTCCCTACTCAAACATGGTACTTTTTCACATGAATTTCATGGGGATTCTTGCTTAATTCAGGACAGATTGCAATTGAAGTTGATTGGCAGGGCTGATTGTGCTAATGGACTTTATTCCCTCATTCTACCTTTACCAACTGCTATTCCCGTTCTTGCTTGCCGTCTTTCTGCTTATATTTGGCACAAGCGCCTGGGACATCCTTCTCTCGCTAGATTGAAAATTTTAAAATAGCCTTGATGTCTTCCTAATGACTGTTCTTCTAGTGTTTGTCATATATGCCCCTTAGCCAAACAAAAGCGTCTTAAGCGTCTTTCCTTTTCTGCTAATAATCATGTCTCTCATTCCAGGTTTGATTTGATTCATTGTGATGTATGGGGACTTTTTCGCACCCTTACTTTCGTTGGTTATACATACTTCTTGACATTAGTTGATGATTGTTCCCGTTTCACGTGGATTTATCTTATGAGACATAAATCTGATGCTTTGTTCATAATACCACATTTTTTCAAGATGATTGAAACACAGTTTTCAAAGGTTATCAAGGTTTTCAGATCAGATAATGTCCCTGAACTTTGTTTCACTGAATTTTTTGCTTCAACTGGTACTTTGCATCAATTCTCATGTGTTAACAGCCCTCAACAAAATTCTGTTGTTGAGAGAAAGCATCAACATCTTTTAAATGTGGGGCTCATGTGTTGACACGCGCCGTTCTGTGACTGGTTTCTGTGTCTTCCTTGGTGATTCATTGGTCTCTTGGAAATCTAAGAAACAGGCCATTGTTTCTCGCTCGTCTGCTGAAGCAGAATATCGAGCTTTGGCAGTTGTCACGAGTGAGCTTATTTGGATACGACAATTGCTTACTGACTTACATATATCTTTCTCCCCGCCTGCTGTTGTTTATTGTGACAATCAAGTCGCTGTATCTATTGCTTCAAACCCCATGTTTCATGAACAGACTAAACATATAGAGAACGATTGTCATTTCATTCGTGACAAAGTTTGTTGATGGGTTTCTCAAGCTTGTGCCAATTCGTTCAAGCTCCCAGCTAGCTGACATGTTTACTAAGGCTCTTCCTTCATCTACCTTGCGGTTTCTTATGTCCAAGATGGATGTTTTTTTATCTTTACACTCCATCTTGAGGGGGAGTATTAGAGTTAGTTAACCTTAGTTTGTTATTAACTCATGTTAGTTTGGTTACACAAATTAATGTATTTATATGTGATGGCTTTATATCACAGATGTATGAGAGATTATTCATTAATAAGGTTTTATCTCTCTCTCACTTTTACGCGTAATACCAGGCACAAAATTGAAGAGGGCTCCCGCTTGCTATCTCTTGGGATGACTCTTCATTTTCGTTGCATTCTGGTTCAGAGAACTTCCATGGTTCAAAGACAAAGATAACAGAGCAGAAGGTGGGAGACGATGAAGGTGCGACAACGGTCGGCTCAAACACCATTTTGGAATCTGTGGAGGCTATCAATGTTAATTGTATTGAGATCTGTGACCGGCATGATTTGGATAATTTGCCTAATCTTTTCTTAGCTATCATGGTGGAGAATAAGACAACTTTGGAGGCAATTATTTCCCTTCAAATCCTAAATAGGGGTGTCATACTTGACAAGATCCCTCAATTAATTGATGAATCTCTCTCGAAATCATTAAATGTGGTTGAAAATGTTGTGACTTTGGAGAAAGGGTTTAGTGAGCTAAAATTTGTTCATATTCCTAGTACTTTGAACAGGCAATCTATTTTATTGGCCAAGTGCAATGATAATTTATTTGTCCTTTAGGTAGTTGTTATCCTTTGTGGCTTCTGTTTATGGTGCGTTGTCACCACTTTTTTGATGTAACCCTTAGTGGTCCTGTTTCTTTTTAATGCAATGTTTTTTTTATTAAAAAAAACTTGTAAATTAGGCCTACACTAGAGTGAATTAAAGGAATACTTTCATTCATTTATGAATTTTGAGATTGCTAATTAACTTGTAAATTATTTCTACTAAATTTGCAGCAAAGTCCCCTAGGCAAGTAAAGCATTAAGACAAAGCAGCAATAAGACAAGTTTAAGACATCCATGACACATTAATCTTTCTCACATCTTCAATATTTATGAATATTAGATTATATTATTAGATAATGTTATTTGAATTATTATTAACTTATGTTGTTTGTATTAAAATATAGTTTAGATTAAATTATTTGAATTATGATTTGGGATTATATTAGTATAAATAAGTTATTAAGTTTATATCAGCATTCAATTCAATTCAATGAAATCTTATTTGTTATTTTCTCTATTTTCTATCCTCCCATAAAGTTAACACGGTGAAGAACAATTAGTCGGTAGTAATTAAGTAAGGTACAATATGGAGGCACGATGAGGAAGAAAATAAAAATTTAGGAGAATGAAGAAGAAGATAAAAGATTGTTGCATGCATCTTTTCCTCACCAAGGAAGTAGTGGATATCGATGGATTTGTTGGCGGTGAAGATTGATTATCCAAAGTTTGCACGGTGAAAATATCATGGTTTGCTAAGAAAAATCACATTTTGGTATTGTTGGAATTTAAATTTACATTGACATTCGTTGGTTTTGGTTTTGGAATTGGTTTTGATTTTGGCGCTAGCATTGAAATTGATTTTGGATTGGTTTTGGCATTGAAATTGGTATTCGAATTGGATTTGTTTGGTTTTAGCATTGGTTTCGATTTTGTCAATCTAGTTTAGTATCAAGGTGACTCTCTTTTTATTTCTATACATGGGTCCTTAGACTGTCCTATCATCTATATGATGGGTTCATTATTGATAGATTTTTCTTTCGAAAAAGAGATTAGAACAGTAAAATTTTCTTATGATTGATAGCTCTCTCCTTTAAAACTTATGCCCAGAAGTGGACATCAATGTGGGAAGGTTTTCTATTTGATCTATATGAAATTTCATTTATATGGTTAACATTATTTTAGCATCTGCATTAGTATTGAAATTGGCATCGGCATTATTGATTTTCTTATTGCATTGGCATTAACATCAACATCAACCTTATTTTGCAAACTTACACTTTAGCAGTGTTAGTTTGAGAAGGTATATTAGATTTGTTATTTGAACCACGATATGGTTTAGATAATTATATTGTTTTAATTAGTATTCTATTTGAATTATGATTTACGATTATATATATATACATTTCTTAGTATAACATATGGAGGTGGGAGATCGAATTAACAACATTTTAGTTTGAGATATATGTTAATTATCACTGATATATATGGTTTAATATTATATTAGTATAAATAGTTTATTAAGTTTGTATCTAATGCAATTCAACAGGTCAAAATTTTCAAATAATATCAATTAAAAAAGAAATTACAAATTTAATGTAAATTACAAAATAAAATTTTAAAAAATGTAAATAAAATAATAAAAGTCTTAAATAGGTTTCATTTCAAAAATATTGACAAAAGTAGGGTAGTTCGGTCAAACTCAAAACTCATGTACAATGTACACGTTTTACACGTGGAAGATCGCGTGAAATAATCGTGTACGTCGTACACGATTTACCCTAAAACGGGTACATTTTACACGAGTTCGAGTACTGAACTCGTGTATGATGTACACAATTTACCTAAAGTCGTGTACAATGTATACGAGTTCACCCAAATTTTGTTTTTTTTTTAATCTTATCTCTTTAAACCATATTATTATGGTTCAATTTTTCCGGTGGAATTCGGAAAGTGGACTTAAATTTAAGTTCAATTATAAACTAAATTCAAATCCATTAATTCAGTTCATTACACGAGTTGGTTGAAAAAGAAACAAATTGAAATATTACAAAATATAGATAAAAACTCATGTACCACATGGTCGTTGTCTTCTCTGACAACCTCCACGACGAGGTTGAGGCCTATCAATATGTGATGCTGGATGATGAATTATATTATCGATATCTTGCTGCGTTACCTCAATAAGTGATAGTTGTGGGTGAATTGAACTTGATGCGATATCCATATGAACTGCAGGTGTAGGAATCATAAGAAAATCTGACTGAACTGGAGTAATTGGAATCTGATCTTCAACTATTGGAGGCTCTGGATCTTGAATATTATGACATAGTACAAACATGTTATACGCTAATAGTCCAATCACAAAAAATATAACATAGTACAAACATGTTATAATTCCGTTCCAAACAACTCATCAACTTCTACTTCAATATCAGTATCTCCATCATTTTCAGGTTCAATTACTACAATATTATCACTAGATAATAACATATTTGGTCAACTTGATTTATGAGTCTAAATCTTTTACCTAGAACTCTACAAAATAGTTAAAAACGAAATAATTTAAAACTAATAATACAAAAACTTGATAATTATCAAAACTATCTACTACAGAGGAATAAAAATATTACTGAGCACACTACTAACAAACAAAAATCCACAAATCCAAATAAATAAAAAATAATCAACTTTTTTGTACAACCAATAAATAACATATAATAGTACAAAACAATGATAAAAAATATAACTTCAAAAAAAGTTATACCAAAAAAGTCCAAAAAATCGAACACGTTCCTAAACAATATTAGAAAATCAAATATTTAAATAAAACACTACTCATAAAAAATATTACAGAAAACAAACACAAATAATATACTATATTACAAAAGAGAGAGAGAAAAAAAAAAAGAAAAAAACAGTCAGCAATAATATTGTGAAAAAAAAAATAAGATGCAAACCGGAAGCGGCAAGCGGCGATACCGGCTGCAGCAGCTAGGCGTCGCCAGGCAGGAGGGCGAAGGCGGCGTGGACGAGTGATGGAGGCGGCAGGGCGGCGAGCGGGAGATGGAGGCGGCGTGGACCTTGGGAGACAACAGAAAAGATGTAGGGTTTGAGTGGGGTGGGTGGGAGTCGAAAATGAAAGGGTGGGGACAGAATAAACCAGAAAATCGTGACATTGTATACCAATTTTCTGAAATCGTGTACAATGTACACGATTTAACTAAACTACTTTTGAAAATAGTTTTAGATCTACATTATTTTTTGCGTATTTTTTTTTACATTATTAAGAAATAAAGTCCCAATTCGACTTGAAATCTTTATTTTCTCTGTTTCTCTCTCTTCCCCTACCATTAAGAACTACCATTAAGAACTAGGAGTTGTCAATCAGTCTCCCACTTTCTTAATCTCATCCTTCATTTAATATCCCTCTCGTTATTTTATTTCATTCAATATGAATTAATTATCAATTTATAGTTGTCATTCAATCTTTTTTAGTCATCATGCATCAATGGAGTTATTATGGTTAATATATATCAATTTATTTCAATCAAATATCTTGTTTCAAAAAAAATGTTAGAGTCGTTATAATGTAGAATGTAAAATAGAAAAAAATGATACAACACAAATGTTATCAACTAAAGAGCCCGCCAACTTGTACATAGCTCAATTAGTTAAGACATATATCCCGACGAAAATGTCATGAATTCGAATCCCTAATCTCACATAATGTTGTATTAAAAGAAAAAAGAACTAAATGGCCCGTTTATCGTTTTGATAGTTTTAAGCGGAGCTCGCCAAACTCGAGGAAGATGAGAAGGAAGACAGATGAAGAGAAGAGAGATAGTCATATCACCCACAAATATATTATTAAAATAATATATTTTGCAAAAATAGCAAATACAATTAATAATTTAACAGTCACGTCATTTCAATGTTAGTCAATTAATGGTCAAAGGAGTTTAAGAGAACTATTTCTCAATCTTCAGGGACCAATACACACCTATACTTCAAATCTCATGGATCAAAAATGTTTTTTTTTTTAACTTCAAAAATCAAATAGACTTCTACTCCAACCTCAAAGACCAATAGTGTATTTTGTTCTAAAACGTATTTGATGATTATTCCTCATACATTGTACTCTAAAATATTAAACTAGGTAAAAAAATATTCTAAAATTAAAAATTTTATGTTGTGTTTAATGTTTTTTAATATTTATGATGCATTTTTAAATCGAAAATGATAAATAATATTTTTATTTATATGTTTTCAAAAACCAAAACAGAAACTAACAAACTATTTTTTTTTCTTTCAAGACTGTGTATACAATTTTGGGAACATAAATTAAAATTAAGAAACAAAAACACTTACGTTTCTTACTAGTAGAAACAATAATAATAATAAAAATCAAATCAAATCAAAATGCATATATAAAAAAATCAAAATTTTATTTTTAAAATTTGCTTGTTTCACCCTATCTCTCTTTAATTCCCTCTTCCCATCTCCCACCTTATGTTTTCATTTGGTCTCTTTTGCTCCTTCAATCTCTCTTATGGTCCCTCTTTCTCAAGTCACTCCATTTATTTCACTTTCTCCTTGTCTTTCATTAGTGTCTAAATCTGTCTTTAATCGCCTCTCTTGGTTACATCAATTTTTCTCACTTGTTCAATATTTTCTAGTTAGTCATTCAATCTCTCACTTTTTCTTAGTGTTATCCCTCATTCAATCTCCCTTATCTTCTTCTTGTTTTATTTTACTTGGGTAGATGAATAGTCTGGGGTCAAGTAAGACAAACACACGAATCTATTATTAATTTACTTTTACATGTGGGTCGACCTACTTTTAAATCATTGGATGTTCACTTTTCTTTCAACTTTTATTAATGGTATGTTCTATTTTAGTTCATGCATGTAGTCGTTTCATTTTAGTATCTAAACTTTTAAAATGTTTAAATTTAGTTTTTTACTTTCAATTGGATCTAAAAATCAACTCGTTTAAGGTTAGTTTGGAGTTAAAATCAATTGACTTGGCCAAGAAAGAAAGAACTCTCTCTCCTGCTCTCCCCCTACTGTTTTCTCCTCTAGTCATTTTATGGCTCACCATATACCTATTTCGATCTAGATCATTTTCGGGCTCTTGATAGGAATATGATTGAACTAACGGTGAAGACTGTTTTTAGATTTATTAAAAGTACATGTACTAAATTTTGACATTATTAAAATACAGAGACTAAAAATAGAACAAATTATCAAAGAAAAGGGATCAATATAATATTTTAATCTTAATTTTTTAATGCAAATATGTTGTTGAAATGAAGCGATAAACTATGGATAGAATTGATAGTGCAAGACAAATATTATTTTGAAAAAATGACCAAATTAAATATTTAAGTTTAAAATTCGATGAACCTGTGAATTAATGTTATCTTAATATTAATTGTCGAGGAGAGTCAATCAAGACATTGACACATAAAGCGATCTGTTTTTGGATTTTCTTTGTTGTTGTCATGCTCTCTCTGTTAATAAGAATAATCAAAATTCTAGCAAATATAAGGATTATCAATTAATTAGCATGCATGCTTCATTTTTATAATTTTTTTAGTTTCAATCTTAATCTCAAATCAAAAGACATTTTAACTAACACATCATCGTCTAATTATGTAAATCGAATTTATTAAACAATAATAAATGAGTTCACCCGTGACACATGGCTCATGGCAAATCGTTCTTTTAGAGAAAAAGGAGAAAAAAAAACTAGTTTTCGAGATTTTTTTTTTTGTTTCTCAAATTAAACTACAATTTAGAAACTGTTCTTAAAAATTTTGATACGATACAGTGAAAATATAAGAATAAATCATTTTCATAAGCTTAATTTTTAAAGTTAGAAAATAAAAAATAAAATCATTATTAAAATGGATTCTAAATATTTGAATAAATTGTTTTTCTTTAAAGATGTTTTATAATAAAAATCTTTAATTTATTATTGGAGTTTATAATATTAATTCAAGTATGGAGGGAAACACATTTGTCTTGATCACCCTTTAATGAGAGATGGAAGCTTCTTTGTTCGCATCGCCCGGTGAAGTCAATTATTGAGCTTTAACTTTGAAATTATTTCCAAATTATTGGTGTCATAAGAATTATCTTCTTTAAGTGGTTTTTTTTTTAATTCTGACACGTGGACCAATCAAGTTAGTCTGATATCGCCAGATTCATCCAACTAACTCAACGAAGAAGATTGACCTATCCTTGAGACCGAACTAAAAACTATTAGAGAATCAACCAAGTTCTCTGATACCAACCTGAGGACTCCGACCTGACTACTTGAACTAAAAACTATTAAGAATTAACCAAGTTCTCTAATTATTTCCAAACTACTTGGAGTCTGACAGCCAGTAACTGCTGGCCAGAGTTTCAACGGTCTTGTCCCCTCCACTATCTAATAAAAGGGACACTCCACCACTCATCCAGGTACGCAATTCTACCATGAGAACAAGCTACTTAAGCTCACGCCCTACTAACTTGTGCGTCGGAGTGTGTTTATTCTTTTTTGCAGGTCTTATCAAGTCACACCTCGTTTTCTCGTCCAAGTTGTCACGTGGCCGACTTCGATAGCTCGGTTGAATCTGCATAACATATTAGAATACAATAGGATATCTACTATTACCATTTTAAAGGTTTCTTGATCTATTACTCCCAAGATTTGAACTTAAATATATATATATATATATAAAGATTTTGTTCTTTTTTCAAGTTACTTTTACAAATGATGTTAATTTGTTTGCTTTTTAAATCTATTTTGAAAAATGTTTATAGAATCCTAGACAAAGTTTAAAAACTAATTGTTATTAAATATAATATTTTTTATGCATTTCGTACCAATTTTTCAAAAGTTATAACAAAAGGGAAAATAAAGCACATATTTACCTTTCAATGGAAGGTTTGACCCATAACCCTATAATTGTTGAAGTTTAAAAAAAAAATTATGAAAACAAAATAGAGAAAAATTCCACTTCATAGCATAAACTTAATATATCATAACTTTTCATTTCTTTTTTTCAAATATATCATAACTTTTAACTTTGATTGAATTCTACTATTTTGTTAAATTTTAAATTTTTTGTTATATTAAAAAATCTATATTTATTTGATGCTATTTATGATTTTCCTCGTAATAATGTAAAATTACTAATACGATACTATTAGTTTTTTAATAAATGATATGTAGGGGTATAAATTCAAACTTACTTCATCAAAGATACATGTCTTAACCAATTGAGTTACACTAAGTTGACATTTATTACATAAATATAAAGATTTAAGTGGTTCCAACCAAAATATATTTGTTAAATTATTAAGTTGAAAACTTCAATTAGAAAAAACAAAATATTAATGTTATCAAGATCCTATTTATTATGTTTGAATAATCATTTCAATTTTTTTATAACAATAAAATTTATGTTTTGAAACACTACTTCCCGGATTCCCTGATTCCACATATGTGTTTCTTTGTTTTGTTATCCATTTCTTTTAATATTTTCAAATTTAAGAAAAATTTTGAAAACTAAAAAAATATATAACTTTTAAAAATTTATTTTTAATTTTGAAATTTGAGTAAAAATTTTGAAAACTAAAAAAATATATAACTTTTAAAAATTTATTTTTAATTTTGAAATTTGACTCATAATCCAAATGTAATTTTAATGAATATTAGTATATTAACTATTAGTTAGTTTGTTTTTTTTTTAAAAAAAGCTATTTGTTAGTTTGTTATATATTTAGTCGTCACTTAGTATTTTCTATTAGTATGACTTCTGTATTTAATGGATCAAGTTGTATCATTAATCTTTAATCAAAACAGTCGATTCTTCTCGTTCATTCCTATCAAAGGAGGTGAAAAACATTAAAAAAAATGGTAGATTTTAAAAATAGAAAATAAAAAATAAAATTATTGTCAAATGGGCCTAAGTTAAACATAGTTTTTAGAGTTGATAAATTTAAAGTTAATCATATATGAATAAAGAAAATAATATTATAAGGATTTGAGCTCATTAAGCTTTATACTATAATACCAATATATTAAATCAAAATTAAATTTAAAATTTAAAATAATAAAATTAACTTTTTTTGTTTTAGTAATTTTTCAAAGTTAATCAAAGATTTAACATGTGACCGTTTGATCTTCAAGTACAACTTGTCATTCAGGCAAAGTAACATGTTATAATTAAAAGGGGAATTGTATAGGGTAGCAATTAGTTTTATATATTTAACAATATAGCATTCGTTTTTTACATTTTCAAATATAGTCAATTTGATTTCTGATTTTGAATATTTCAGTATTCTCAAATTATCATTTCTAGACATACATATTACAAGTATATCAAACACTCATATCAATAGTATATCATACATTTATATTTCAAATAGTAGATCCATGTATATCAAAATATCATATCAATAGTATATCAGACATATATCATATATATATTACATAGAAACTCACATCAGGTATATCCGAATTTCATATCAATAGTATATTAGACATATACCGTATTTAATAAGTTTTTGTTCATTGTTGGGGTTCTTCTTGGCATCTAGGGTTCAATTTTTTAAAATTCCAAAAAATTCATACCGTATTTAATAGGTTTTTTGTTCATCTCGTTCTACATTCTATTTTAAACTACTGAAGTGTTGATGTTCTTCGTTCTATTCTAATAGGAAGTATATCAGTTGAGTATAAAATACTGATATACTAAATATAAGATATATTTTAGGTACACCAGTGTTATATCTGACATATATCATGACTATATCAGTGATAAATCAATAAATGGTAAATCATATAACCATATAAGAAGTTATATAAGTGGTATATCAGTTATTGTATATACCAACAATTTCAACATACAGTCATATATACGAACCACATGTAATCACATCAGTTGTTCATTTTGAACCAAAACTTTGATCTCAATAACAAATTTTTTTCGTGGCATATCATATAATCATATCAGAAGTATATATATCAATACACATATATCATAGTTATATAAGAAGTATAGTACTGGTAAATTGGAAGTATATCAAGTACATATCAAACATATATCAGTGGTAAATCAAAGATAAATCATATATCAGTCCTATATTAGTACTATATCAGTGGTAAATCTCCTATCAGAAGTTATATCAGTAGATATCATGGTTATATTAAAGGTATACCAGTGGTATATCATATACATATCAAGTATATATCACAAATATATAACTGTCATATCAGTGGTAAATCAATTCATGGTAAATCATATAATAAGTTATATAAGTAGATATCATAGTTATATCAGTAGTATATTAGTTGTATATCAGTGGTAAATTAAAAATTTGTCAAGTATATATCAGACATATATATCAGTGGAAATCAAAATGTATGGTTTTCTAGGCTTCCACATTTTCCTTCGACACTCTGTTCAGCAGCCTTTTCTGGATCACCAGCCGACTCAGAACCAACTTCAGTAATTTGCTCGGCAGGAGGCTTTGACATGATAGTGAAATTCGAAGGATCACCGCAAAATGAGGGATGAAAGCAGCTTGCTGTAAGTCGAAAGTGACTCGGGAGGAGAATGAGGAACTTATTTTTGGGTTTCTTGTGCTTGGGTTCCTGCAGGGCAAAGTTGTCATTTAATATATATGAGCCTTCGTTTTTTTTTAAAAAAAGTTATATTTGAAAAATCAAAATAATTGCTATTTTGCTTATTTGCTAATTCCTTTTTGTCATATTTCAAGTTGTCCCTAATTAAATTTGTGAACGTTAAACAACCATTAGAATAATACTTAGTGATTATGATCGATAGAAATAATCTTTTTACTACTGCTAAAAATTTCATAACTTATTTAATTTTTTGGAAAAAAAGGTTCATTACTATTTAATTTTTTGAAAAAAAAAAGATCTTCTCTCCTTTTACATTTATCTCTTGATAGTCAGTATGTAAGTATTATTCTTTATGATTGAGCTTGAAGTGTATTTTAGTTTAGCAACCGCCTATTTTACCATTATTACTACCGGTGCACAATATTAAATTTAATCCATAGTAAACCAAACTCAAATCCACTTAACATTTATATAACAAAACTCAAATTAAAATATATATTTGGTGTGAGTTTAAGGAATGACTTATGGAATGGTCAAAAGTTCTTATTTTAGTCAATTAAAATCATTTTTTGAGTTAAATTTCACTAAAATAATTTCATTAGCAAAGTATTATAGGACGAGACCGTAAAAGCACCTAAATATCTAGAGGAAACATTTGATCCATATCTTTTTCTCCTAAAATCACTTTGAAAGTAGAAATGCATTGTTCACATAAACTAATGGGATTATGCTAATAATAGATTAGGTTAAAAAAGATATATTTGATCTCTATACTTTTTTTTTTTTTTTTGTGAAGTAACAATTTAGTCTCTAAATTTCAGTTTGTAACGATTTAGTCCATATCGTTCAAATTGATAACAATTTAATCTTTGAACTTGAATGTAATAATTTGGTTCCTATAGTTTAAAATTTATAACAATGTAGTCTCTACCGTGAAATATCTCATCAAAATTAAGTGTAAATTTTTATCATATAATGATTTAGTCTTTGTGTAATTTATAAGCACATGTGATCCCTCATCGGTTTATCAATCTACAAATATAAGAAATTTAACAAAAACAATTCACGAATAGAGACTAAATCATTACAAATTTTAAACTACTAAAATTAAATTGTTACATACTAAAATTTATGGACTAAATTGTAACCAATTTGAGAATACATCGACTAAATCGTTATTTCAATGAAAGTATATCGATAAAAAGTGTCTTTAACCTAGAATTTATTATTTAAAAACAATATAGTTTAATTAAAAAGAACAACCAGGCAATATCTAACATAGCTCAATGGTTAAAAACACCTTACTAATTTCCAAGAAGTTGGAGGTTCAATTTACATCCCTGCATTTGTTGTACTAAAAATTAAAGAGAATAAAAAGAGAGTAGGGAGTAAGATTAAAAAATAAGGGTAAAATATATTTTTAGTCTCTGAATTTGGGAATAGGTTTCGATTTGATTCCTAAGTTTCAAAAATTGACACTTTAGTCCCTAATCTTTAAAAAATAGTTCTAAATGGTTCTTGTACTCATTTGACGGTTAATTGACTAACAGAAATATGACGTTTACTTGCTAATTTTATTTTGCTTATTTGACGCGAAAAAAAAAAAAAAATTGTGACTAAGTTGGTGTAGGTCTCCTCCTCTTTCTGGTGAATTTCTATTCCTCCATCGTTGCCGCTGTGGTCGACCATGTTGTCTCTAAACCTCCATTATTGGACTGAAACGAAGGCGGAAGGATTGCAACTCACCAGTCCTTCGTTGCTACTTCCAGATCTGGAAGGACTATAGTCACTCGCCATGGAAGGAATCTGCAACCGAGCATGAATAATAATAGTCCTGCAAGAAACATCAGCCCCGTTTCTTTGTCTGCCTGAAAATTCAAAGTAGAAGGCAGGTAGGATAAAGAAGAGTTTTTTTTTTTTTAAAATAAAAAGAAAAGGAAAAATACGTGCAAATTGGATGTTAACTATGCAACAGAGGATCTTGGAAGGGAGATAAAAATGGGGAATTTGATGATTTAGCTCCTGATTTGTAAAAATATATATTTGGGGGAAAGGATGAAATTGAAGCGGATGAAATCGAAATGGGTACTTGTTCCATATGACCCTAACAGAAATAGAAGACCCGTTCTCCATTGAGAGGATAAAAACTTCAGATATTATTATCTCTCACCTTTAGGTCTGGGTTGAGACTAAGAGTGTCGAGATTGTGTTGAGAAGACGAAGGGGATATGCCACTTCATCCTCTAATTACACAGAAAAGTATTAAATTAATATTTTTTTTCCAAACCAGCAAAATAGAATCGCCAACTAAAGTGTCATATTATAGGTCTGTAAGTTAATACCAGTCAAATGAGTTTTAGAGACCATTTAAAACTATTTTCTAAAGGTCTGGGATTAAAGTGTTAGTTTTTTAAATTTAAGAAGTAAATAGAAACTTATCCCTAAACTCAGGGACTAAAAGTGTATTTTATCCAAAAAAAATAGCATTATTTCCTTCGACTAGGTGAGTAGGGATGCAGCTTCGTGGACCGCTTGTCGGGCCTGATAGGTGGTGGTATCACACCCTTGTCAAAGGAACCCTACGTGACACTCTCGCCTCATACGGCTCCGTCCCCGTCCCGGCATCAGGACCACCCCTGGGAATGAAAGTCCATTCCCTCGTGCTCTAGAACTCCTTTACTTTGGTTTAACAAAAAAGGTTCAATCTTGTGAAACTGTACCGTAGGCTCTTTGCGAAAAAAAAAGTTATTTTTAATGTAAATTTATGAAAAAAAATATTTGCTTAGAGTCTATTTTATCAAATGATGCAGTGAAATTGTCTCTTGACTCTGGAGAGGAAGAGCATGGAGAGAGAAACAAGTCATTAAGGGCTCGTTTTATAACATTGTACTATTTCTTGTTTTTCGTTTCCAATTTTCTTAAGAAATTTAAACATTTTGCAACTAACTATGTTCTTCTTTCTTAATTTTGAGAACATTCTCAAAATTATATAGAAATTTTAGAAACAACCAAAACAAGTTTTTTATTTTATGTTTCCATTTCCTATTTGTTCCAAAATACTAATAAAAAGATTGTTTGATCATACTTGAATTCATAATGTTGGGACCATGCAATTCATGTTTCTTTATTAAAAATGAATAAATAAGAACAAGAAACGGAAACGTTATCAAACAAGCCCTAATTGAACCGCTAGTTAGAGATAGAAAAGTAACCTTAATAACAGGAAAAAAAGAAAGGGAAAAAAACTAAAGTAATGTGTCAACAAGAAATTGTACACAAGACCTCTAACACAGTAACATATAAGGCAAACTACATCACCACCACAATATGGAATGACAGGAACAGGATCTGTGAGGGGGAAAAACCCCAAGTGTTGAGGATAAATGTAATTGGATTATGAGATATACAGAGAAAGATCTGAACAGTAAATCAGAACCTGGGGGACAAGAAAGGAATTCTGCAACCTCCAGTAAGTGGTTTTCTCAAAATCAACACAGATGTAGCGTGTAATCTGAGACAAAATCGTTCTGGCAAAACGAAATTTATACTTGGGTTCGTGATATCTAACAAATTGCAATCTGCTTCCCATCCATTTTCTTTATGCATGCCAGTCGAGAATCAAATCAGTTATGGCTTTCTGAATTGCTTGTTTCGAGAGTGAATCTCGATTCTTTTTCAAATGTTGCCCAGGTGGCAGTTAACTAATTTTCATCAATAGAAGTTTGTTCAAAAAAAAAAAAAAGAAAAAACACTGAAAGTAAGAGAGTACTGGCTATTTATTTGGATACCAACAATGATACGCTTTGAAATTTATAAAGACAATCTTTGTTAAAAAAACATTAAGAAAAATGCCTACAGTGCACTCGATTTAATTTAAAAACCACGTTACTATATTTTACCTGTCAATTTATATGTGACATATCAAACTCGTGTGGGATGTATATGAGTTTGGACTTTGACAAAAAACTACACCAATTTTGTCAATAGTTTATTCATTTACCATACTTTAAAAGCTTTTTATATTTAATTAACATTTTTTAATTATTACTTTAAAAACTACTCTATTTTATAATTTTTTTTATTTAAATGGTATTATTCTTAAATTTTCTCCCATATTTTCCAAATTAAGTTTAAAATAGTTTGAAAAGAATATATATTTTTAGAAAGTAGTGGGTAAGGCATAGGTAGAAGGGTTTGGTGATGGCAGGTGGAGTTTGGAAGAGGGAAAAGAAAAGTGGTTTTGTTTTGTTTTGTTAGGTTTAGAAGCAGACACTGAAAAGATAAAAAGGAATAAAAATCTGAATGTGTGAGGAAGATAGAGAGTCTGCACAAGCAATAAAGTTGATCACTTTTAGGCAGCTTCCATTTGGACTTTATATATATTTCTTCACTTTCTCAAATCTTCCATTTCGAGTTTGGTAACGACAACTTTCCCTTTTCTCTTTTTCCTCTTTTTCTATTCTCACTTTCCTCTTTTCCAACAGCAAAACAAGAAGCATCTAAGCGTAGAAAACATCTCATTCACTTAAAATTGGTAACAACGTTGTTTTGGTTTGGTTGATGCGCATGAACAGAACGACAGTGTCTTCGGTTTAGTGGCTGTTTATGGTGAATTCCGATCTAACTCGGGGACTCTGTCGAGATCGGGTACAGCCTTGAGAGTAAGCTTCATGAGGAAGACATACGCAAGAGAAGTAAACACAAGCAAACACTCTGACACTAAGTCAGTAAGAATTTGACCTTAGGTCTCAAGTCAAACTTAGGTTACGTCTGGAGTCTAGTGCCCTATGTTTATAGGTTTAAGATCAACTATAAGTGTACAACTGATATGAACCAAGAAGCTCCCTTTGTCATGCCTCATTGACCGATTGCAAGATCAAGAGCTAGCAAACTTCAACGATTCACATTTCTAAGTGTTTTTAAGGTAAGTTAAAGTCAACTTGGCAAGGTCAAAGTCAACTTCATCAAGACAAGTCAAAGTTAGCTCATTCAATTTAAAAACTAAGTCAAACACTCACATCCCTCATTATGGACGAGACTGTACTTATTTTGGTTAGTTTTCCATGTTCTTAACCTTTTCATTTGCTTGGCTTTCCATTTATTGAAGTTATGTCTTTTCATTTGCAAGTCTTTTCATTTCTTGTAAGTTACGTCTTTTCATTGACAAGTCTTTTCATTTCTTGTAAGTTACAAGTCTTTTCATTTACTTAAGACTTTTCATATGACTTGCTAGGATGGCTATATATAGCCTTGAGATGTATTGTTGTAAACACAATTTGAAGTTTAATGAAAAGTGAATTTTCTCATTAGCTTGGTCGAGAGCTTTATCTCCCATTTCTTGTGCAATTTCTTGTGTCTTTAGAATTTGCATGTTAGGATCATTCAAGCGGTGTTGATCATACCTCTTGTGGAATGATTCGAATCACAAGTTTAGAAACGAGTTTTCTCTACTCTTGATATTGATCATTAAGGTAATCCGTTCTTAAACTTTTCCTTGGGTTGATTCCATACTTGTTTTCAGGGTTTTTAGGATTGAGTTTTATGGGTCTTGTTCGTTAGCAAGGTTCTTAGATCCAACTCTCAAGGGTTTCTTAACATTTTGCTACCAGAGTTTTAGGCTCAGGATCAGATATATGTTTCCTTTGCGTTTCTGTTCAATCTATCTTTGAATTTTTTTGTTTTGTTTTGTTCTTTCCATTCCATCGGTTTTTCATATTCTGTCAAAAAGCACAAAAAAAAAATCATATTTGCGTACATGTTTTGATCTTTTAGTCTTCTACGTTTTTCTAGATCTCGTTCTTATCTAAAACTTTGTCTTCTTTGATATCTTCTAAATCAGATTTTTTTCAAGGTGAAATCATTCAATTTCGTAAATATGTCAAGAAAACATTAAAAAAAAAACCGAGATTATGATTTCTTTTGTTCTTATTTTGTTATTTACACCTTTATGTTCGATTTTACTTCAGCATGTTTAATCCCTACTTTGGTTTTTAAAACTAGCCATTAGCTATTTAATATTATTGTTACACTTTCTATTCATTTACTAGTCTTGCATTGAATTCTCATTCTTAATTTTGCCACTTCATTTTTGTTCAATTCCCAACCATCTATATCTTTAACTTTGCTTTCAATTCTTTCTAGCTTCCATTCTAATTATGTCCATTATTTTTTTTTTATTCACTTGTTTCTTTGTTGTTATTCGGGTTACTCCTAAAATCACGCTCTTTTATGAGTTCTTATGTGCTATCTAAACCACTTGAAATGCACATTGCTCTTTGACTTTGCTACTCACTTACCAATTTGTTTGATGTGTGTAAGAGTGTACTAAGTCGTGAGGGAGAGATTGAAAGGGAGTGATACATTATTTTGAGTGTTGAGTGTTAAACACGAGTGAACTTCATTAACGAGTGGAATAGTAAGGGAGTGCTTGTGAGGTCCATTTTTCTTTGTTACTTTAACTTTGTTTTGCAGCCATGTTTCACACTAGACATTCACAAAAATCGAAGTTCCACCATATTCAAAGACAATATGATAACCACCATGGCGACGATCCATATACGAAGGAATTGGTCGGGATTCGCAAAAACATAAATGACCTTAATGAATTGTGCCAAGAGTTCAAAATGTGATACGAAGACATGAAAAGGCATGCTGCAAAATCGGTTCAAAAAGAGGAAGATTGTCCTATGCCTCAAGAGGATAATCATCAACAAATTCCAAATGAGGGAGAAATCAAGATGTTGTTGAAGATATGAATGTTGAGACTGTTATGCATGCCCAACAAGAAGATTTTAATATTGATGTTGTTATTTATGATGATGAACAAGATGTGTATGTTGAGGTTTTGACGCATGATGAGTACACAACCATAGAGGAGGTACTTATTGAGAAAGCGATCGAGGTTACAAATATTGTGCAAATTGGAAGAATAAGGAAAGCACACAACTGCAAAATGAAGACCTAGGCAACACTGAGAAGCAACATTCACTCCTAGCTTCTAGGCTCTTGGAGAATCAAATACTATGGACTCATGGTCGAGTGTATTGGGAATTTAAACAAAGAATTTGGAATGAGACTGCAAGGTTTTCCTTTACAAGCAATTACAAGCTTATCATAAAAATTAATTATCCAATCAACATGTTTGAACCAGCTCCAGATGTTGAGTATAAGGTTGTATTGTAAGGAGATGCTTTTGATTCGAGGATGAATCCTTCTGAAGAGGGGGAAAATGATATGAACCAAAGAGCTCCCTTTGTCATGCCTCATTGACCAATTGCAAGATCAAGAGCTATCAAACTTCAACAATTCACATTTCTAAGTGTTTTTAAGATAAGTTAAAGTCAACTTGGTCAAGGTCAAAGTCGACTCCATCAAGACAAGTCAAAGTCAACTCATTCAATTAAAAAACCAAGTCAAACACTCACATCCCTCATTATGGACGGGACTGCACTTATTTTGGTTCATTTTCCATGTTCTTAACCTTTTCATTTGCTTGTCTTTCCACTTCATTTGCAAGTCTTTTCATTTCTTGTAAGTTATGTCTTTTCATTGACAACTCTTTTCATTTCTTATAAGTTACAACTCTTTTCATTTGCTTGAGACTTTTCATATGGCTTGCTAGGATGGCTATATATAGCCTTGAGATGTATTGTTGTAAACACAATTTGAAGTTTAATGAAAAGTGAGTTTTCTCATTAGCTTGGTTGAGAGCTTTATCTCCCATTTCTTGTGCAATTTCTTGTGTCTTTAGAATTTGCATGTTAGGATCATTCAAGCGGTGTTGATCATACCTCTTGTGGAGTGATTCGAATCACGAGTTTAGAAACGAGTTTTCTCTACTCTTGATATTGATCATCAAGGTAATCTGTTCTTAAACTTTTCCTTGGGTTGATTCCATACTTGTTTTCGGGGTTTTTGGGATTGAGTTTTATGGGTCTTGTTCGTTAGCAAGGTTCTTAGATCCAACTCTCAAGGGTTTCTTAACAACAACCATTCGGTTGCAGTTGCTTGGAAGTTTGTTACACCAAGTAGACTTGTCGAGTGATCAACGTCGAAGTATGGCAATACCTTCGACGATAAAGAGTTTTACTAATTTGTTTTATTAATGCAGACAGCAAATCAATGCCAAATGAGCAACAACCATACACCAACTAAACCGTTACTAAACTCATATTTCTAGCCACCTTTGGAGCATTTGTATTAATTGGTAAATCCTTTTATTTATGGCATTTGTATCTTTCATAATTTAGGCCATAAAGGGATTATTACCGTTGCTTTTATCTTACCTTTCTTTTTCCTAACATCAAGTTTCAATTGCTATCAATTAGGATGCTGTCAAATTCTTTCCTAAATTGACAGCAGTTATAGGTGATACATTTGGTGTATAAGATTCCCACAGTTTCGTCTTTGAGAAATAGGTATGAGAATTATTTCCATTGAATCAAGGTTGAATTTGTTTTATGGTATCAAAGCGTTATTTGCTAGAGAAATTCAACCTCAATTCATCTAAATTCTTCTCATGGCAAAAACATAAACTGCTCTCAATATACAATCTTTCCACCAATGCACTAGTCTTATCTCAAGTAAGTTTAATTCTGGAAACTACTTGTTATGGAGATCACAAGTTCTTCCTCTAATCAGGATCATGGGAATAGAACACCATTTGACAAGTGAAGAAGCACCAGATTATGAAACGAAAGACAAGGATGGAACCACAAGTATCAATTCTCTGCATATAGTATAGGCTAGCAATGATGGCCTTCTCACCTCATGGTTGTTGTGGATCATATCTGAAGAAATTCTAAGCATGATTGAAGGTACTAAAACACCATATCAGGTATGGAAATCTCTAGAAGATCAACTCCTTACAATGACCAAAGAAAGTGAAATTCACATAAGTGAAAATCTTCTTACTTTGAAGAAGGGTTCTCTAACTTTAGATGAATACTTACAGAAATTTAAGGGATTATGTGATAAACTTGCTGCAATCAAAAAGCCGTTGGATGATCTAACAAAAGTATTTCATTTAGCTAGAGGACTAGGAACTAAATATCAAGGTTTTCGAACAACAATGTTATCAAAGCCCCCATATCCTACTTTTAATCAGTTTATCTTGGCTCTCAAAGTACATGACCAAATGCTATCTATTGAAGTTGAAGAAGAAAATTTATCCCAAATCAATCACAATCATGCTTACTATAGTCAAAGAGGGAGAAGCAGAGTTCGAGGAAGGCAATTTTCTTCTAAAGGAAGGGGTTTCCCTCGAAACATACAACAAAACTTCCACAATTCCAACTCTGCTCAACAGACCTTTCATAAAGAGATCACTCATTTTGCTCCAACAAAACAATTTCTTACCAAATCTAAAGACCAGGTAACATGTCTGTTAGAGTATAAATATTAGTATATTTTATAATTCTTGTATTACTATTAATTTGTCATTTACCTTCTCCTTATAGAATTAAGTCAACCTTGTATATTTGTCTATATATATAGACTTTAATAATGAGAATAAATCACATTGGATTCTCTCGAACCTTAGTTTCTGTTGGGTGTGTTGCCCTAAACTCGTAGTTTGTATTTGTGTAAAAACAAATGTATATTCAATAAAGTTTTATCCAATAAATTTGTTGTTGAATTCATAGCATTGCATTGTCCAAAATCCAATAAACTAAACATCCGAGGTTATTTTAGTGTAACCGGGACAGTATATGTATTGGGTATATATTTGATATACCCCTGATATACGAGGCATATATTTGATATACCCTGATATACAAGTGGATAATGTCCCGTGAATAACCTAAAGGGTCTATAATATATGGATAAGGTTGGGTACCTTATCCTAGCAACACTATGGATACGGCCCTCTCTGTAAAGGTTACAGACGACTCGATCCAGGTCGTTCGTGTGGAGACATGCAAGTGGGGGTATCCTATACAATGAGTTTGTATAAGACCGGACCACGAAATAGCCAATCTTTAGATGTAACACCGTTAACTAATAGATTGCTGTTTCTTAGGATGACCAAACAACTCATTCTCAATCCTGAGTGAGTTATGGACTCCTGTCCGTGAGGGCTCGTCCTTTGATCTGTATGGGTGAGAGTGGCCCGAGTTGCCGACTCAATATTCCTACCATTTTGGGGACGAGACCGAGTGGGGAGCTGGGAACATAACTTCACAAGATGGAATTCACTCCTCTCCGACTTTAGGGGAGTAGATGAGTGTTCCCTTAAATGCTGACTTCGGGACTTGAACAAGGGGCCCCACCCTCTCATTGGCCCAAGACGGACTTCCGGTTATTGGTCGGACCATAATCGGGTTGTTGATTAAAAGAGCAGTAGTATTAAGGAGTAAGATGTAACTCAGGGGTAAAACGGTAATTTGACCCAACTTGAGTTACGAGCACTCGTGAATGATTGACTCGTCATTTATGGTCGTATATCCATGGACACAAAAACATTCTACAGTGAGAAGAGTGCAATTGTGGGTCTTTAGTGGAGTGACCCGTAGTTAACGAATGTTGATTAACTCGGTCAATGAGTTTGACTGATTAATCTCGTATCGTTGGAGCTTCGGATCTGTAGATCTATTAGGTCCCCTTGCTAGCTCATAACGGGTAAAACGAGGATCAAGTTTTTGGAAGAATTTGAACTGTTCAAATTTCTTAAGGGATTATATGTATATTGATACATTATAATATATAGTTAATTCTAAATTAAAACTATATATTATGAGAGAAATTATTTGAATGAGATTCAAATAAAATTAATATGAATATGATTCATATTAAAACTATAGGTTAAAAATAATGTGCATAAGATGTACATTACAACTATAGGTTATACGAGAGAAATGTTTTAGAATATGATTCTAATTTTATAATAAATAATTAAGTGTTAATTATTTATTTGATTTATATATATATATTAATTAATTATTAATTGGATTAATAATTAATTATATTTATTAATTAATATGATTAATTAATAAATTATATATATTTATATTAATTATTATTATTAATTAATAATATTAATATATATATATATAATTAACTCCCCTGGAATTGCAGTTAAGTGACGTGGGGTAACTCCCCACGTCACTGCTTTTTGTTCTTCCTTTTGCAGTTCTGCAAAAGACAGATGAACAAAACAAAAAATACAAAACTCTCATTCTTCTCTCTCAATCGATCTCTCTCAAACTCTCCCTCTCGTTCCAAGGAAACGCTCCCACAAGCTTGATCTCGAAACCCAAGAGGATAGCAAGGAAGATTCAGTGGTGGTGTTCGAGGGAAATTCATTGAAGAAAAGTTCTTCAAAGGTATAATGTTTCCTCTATATTTTCATCTTTAACGGTTTTGATTTTGTTTCCCAAATGTCACGAACAATGGTCCGCTTTCGCTCCGGGATTCACATCCCTTCAGTTTCTACACGGTATCAGAGCCACTAGATTTCTTCTAAAACTTTTGAACTTAGGGTTTTATGCCCATTAGGGTTTTGTGCCCATTAGGATTTTGTTCATTAGTATCCAACTCAACTCACCACTGCAGCCGCCTTCGTTTGCTAATTCGCCAGCTGCTGTTTTTCGATTATTGTTCGTGGGTTTCGTCTCGCCGTCATTCGCACCTCCGTCACCGCCAGGCACCATCGTCGTCGTCGTTCGCTTCCATCACCGTCAGTCGCCACCCGTCGCCTTCACCCCTCTGGTTGTCGTGGGGTAGCACTTAGGGTTTCTGGTTTCAGAAAATACCTGGTCCGGTTCAAGCAGTCTGATTCAAGCGGTCCAGTTTAACCGGTTTGGTTTCAAGCAGTCTGGTTCACCCGATTCGGTTCAAATAGTCCGGTTCAACAAGTCTGGTTCACTTGGTTCAGTCCAGTCGGTTTGGTTCGTCCAGTTCGATCCATTCGGTTCGGTTCGTCCAGTTCGGTTCAATTGATTTGGTTCACTTGGCTTTGTTCAATTGGTTTGGTTCATCTGGTCGGTCACTGGTTATTCATTTCCTTGGCATGTACTCACCATTGGCCCTTGCATCAACTTGATATTAAAAATGCATTCCTCCATGGTGATCTTCAAGAAGAAGTGTATATGGAGCAACCACCAGGTTTTGTTGCTCAGGGGGAGAATGGAAAGGTTCTAAGGAAGATAGAATATCAACCTCAGCATATTGTGTATTTGTTGGAGGTAATTTAGTTTCTTAGAAAAGTAAGAAATAAAACGTGGTGTCGTGTTTGAGTGTTGAATCAGAATATAGAGCTATGACACATTCGGTATGTGAATTAGTATGGATACATCAGCTTCTAACTGAATTGGGATTTGGCATCACCACTCCAATGAAACTTTGGTGTGATAATCAAGCAGCTCTTCATATTGCATCTAATTCAGTATTTCATGAACGAACGAAACATATTGAAGTTGATTGTTATTATGTACGTGAGAAAACACATCAAGGATTGATGGCTACAGAATATGTGAAGACTGGAGAGCAGTTAGGAGATATTTTTACTAAAGCATTGAATAGAGTACAAAGAGATTGTTTGTCTAACAAGTTGGGCATGATTAATATATATGCACCAACTTGAGGGAGAGTGTTAGAGTATAGATATTAGTATATTTTATAATTCTGGTATTAATATTAGTTTATCATTTACCTTCTCCTTATAGGATTAGGTCAACCTTGTATATTTGTTTGTATATATAGACTTTAATAATGAGAATAAATCACATTGGATTCTCTTGAACCTTAGTTTCTACAATGTCAAATTTGTGGAAAAACAAATCATGTGGCTATTAACTATTGGAATAGGATTTACCACTCGTATCAATCCGAAAATATACCAAAAGCTCTTGCAGCTATGAGTCCTCTTGAGGATGAAGACCCCATAGTCTACACTGATTCTGGAGCCACAGCACACATAACCAATAACACCGGTAAGATGACTAGTATAAAAGGCTATAATGGTAGAGAGAAAGTATATGTAGGCAAATGGAGAAGGATTAAAAATTTCTCACATATGCAAAAGCACAATAAACTTAGGAAACAATAAACTCTTTTTAAATGATGTACTAGTAGTTCCTGGTATAAAAAAGAACTCGTTATCTGTTAGTAAACTGACCTCGGATAATGACTGCTCCATTGAATTTTTTGCTGACCATTTTTATTGTGAAGAACAAACAGGATTGATCATGGCCAAGGGAGTTAGAAGAGATGGACTCTATGCTTTCAACGAACAAGAAATTGCTGTCAACAAGGATTTTACTGCTTTCTTTGCTTCTAATAAATGCTCTTCATCTATTTGGCACAAACGCTTAGGCCATCTAAATGAACGAGCCTTAAAATTTTTAGCTGATAAATATCTTATTGATATTTCTAGCGGGAGAAAAGCTGAAAATATTTGTACTAGCTGTCAAATGGGAAAAAGTTGTAAGCTTCCCTTTTATCCAAGCTCGACCTTAACTAAATTTCCCTTAAAAAAGGTTCATTGCGACTTATGGGGTCCTACTCCTATTAAATCCTGTCAAAATTTTAAATATTATGCTTGCTTTATTAATGACTTCTCTAGATTTACATAGCTCTATCCATTAAAAAGGAAATTTGACTTTTTTTCAATGCTTTATCAAGTTTCGAAAGGAGGTAGAAAATCAACTTGATAGAAGGATAAATTTTTTTCAAAGTGATGGGGGTGGAGAGTTTACATCTCTTGCTTTAAAACTCACTTAGAACAACATAGGATTCATCACCAATTCTCATGCCCACACACACCTCAGCAAAATGGTGTTGCTAAAAAAAACATAGGCTTATTGTAGAAACCGGTCTAACACTTCTTTTCCAATCAAATGTTCCTATGAGATATTGGGTTGATGCATTTTTTACTACAGGTTTTGAATAATGAATCAAAGATCATGCTTCCAAAAACAGAACATCAAGTATGATCAACAAGCAAATTTTGAGAAAGGACATAGCACCAACAGTGAACAACTATCAATTGCTCCAAAGCAACAACAATTGGTCACTTTTGAGGAAGAGCAACTTGATGGAGAACAACTCGCTCCCTCAATCGTCGAACATCACGGGAACAATTTTGAGGAAGGACAAATAAATCCTTCAAAATGCACTAGTAATATGTTAGAGAGTGATTCCTGTGCAAGTCTAATTGATGCAGATACAGACCACGAATTTTATGCTCATGCAGAACACAAATGTCCATCACATTCCAACAAATGAGCTCTCTAATCCCTCAAACTTCTCTAATTTATTTGATATTAGTGAGCAAATTTATGTAGACTTATCTATATGTTCTGTAGGTACTCATTCTTCCTCTGAAGCTACTACAACGACAAACCAAAATATTCATACACAATAACTATAAGCATGCTTAAAAGCCATCCCAATTTTGACCAAACTGCACCATGAGTGATTCACCAAAACCAACATCTTTCCTTCCTGACCTCTACCTCAACCAGTGAACCAAAGTCCTACAAAGTTACTCTTAAGATTCCTCATTGGTACAAAGCTATGAAAGAAGAGATGGATGCTCTCCATAAAAACCATACTTGGGATCTTGTTCCTCAACCTCCAAAAATAAATATTGTAGGATCGAAATGGGTGTTTAAAACCAAACTCACGGAAGATGGATCAATAGATAGATATAATGCCCGATTAGTAGCTCAAGGTTACTCTCAAATAGAAGGGATTGACTATGCAAAAACCTTTAGTCCCGTTGTCAAACCAGCAACAATTCGTTTAGTTCTTAGCATTGTTGTCTCATCCAACTGGCCCCTACGTCAACTAGATGTCAATAATACCTTTCTCCATGGGATTCTCAAGGAACAAGTCTACATGTCTGAACCTCCAGGTTACAAAAATCCTCACCTTTCAAATCATGTGTGCAAACTAAATAAATCTATTTATGGCTTGAAACAAGCTCCTCGTGCTTGGTTTGAGAGGCTTTCAAATTACCTTATAAAACTTGGATTTAGTTGTTGCCATTCAGATCCTTTTCTCTTCATATTTAGGCATAACATCATAATTTTCATGCTTATTTATGTAGATGACATAATTTTGACTGGGAACCAACCTACTGAGCTTCAAAATCTTATTTACACTCTTGGTAGCAAATTTGCCTTAAAGGATCTAGGAACACTTTGTTATTTCCTTGGCATTGAAATTCTTTATACTCCTCAAAGTCTCTTCTTATGTCAATGCAAATACGCTAAATACATACTGATCAAAAATCACATGCTTGAAGCATCTCAAATTAGCACTCATATGGCTGTATCTACCTCTGACTATCCTTCTGATAATGACCAAACTGATGCTACAAATTATTGAAGCATAGTTAGATCACTACAATACTTGACTCTCACCCATCCAGATCTTACACAAGCTGTTAACCATGTTTGTCAACAACTCCAACATCCCACTGAGAAAGACTTAAGGGCTATAAAACGCATTACTCGTTATATAAAGGGAACTTTAAATTATGGAATTCCAATTCTCAAACATAGTAATCTTAACCTTTTGTGATGCAGATTGGGCCAGATGTTCCACAACAAGGCGCAGTACTACTACCTTTTGTATCTTCCTTGGATCCAATTGCATCTATTGGTCCTCCAAGAAACAACGTACAGTAGCTAGATCAAGTGCGGAAGCTGAATATCGAGCCATGGCTAGTGCTACAACTGAACTCACATGGATAACATTCTTACTTCGCGACTTGGGCATCCCTCTCTATCGAACACCACAACTACTTTGTGACAATATGAGTGCGCTCTATATGTCTGTAAATCCAGTGTTCCATGCTAGAACCAAGCACATTAAACTTGACTATCACTTTGTCAGAGAAAAACTGGCTAATGGCTCCCTAGTCACTCAATTTGTTCCTTCTTGCAAATAATTGGCTGACATTCTTACAAAACCATTGACTAAAGTGTCTTTTCTGCATTTTCGAGACAAACTTGGAGTTTAAGCTGTGCCACACTCTAGTTTGAGGAAATATATAAATTCAGACAACAAATCAATTCCAAATGAGCAACAAACATACACCAACTATACTGTTACTAAACTCATATTTCTAGCCCCCTTTAGAGCATTTGTATTAATTGGTAAATCCTTTTATTTATGGGATTTGTATCTTTTATAATTTAGGCCATAAAGGGATTATTACTGTTGCTTTTATCTTACCTTTCTTTTTCCTAAAATCAAGTTTCAATTACTGTCAATTACCTCCTTAATTGACAGCCACCCCTGCTGTCAAATTCTTTCCTAAATTGACAGTAGGTATAGGTGATACATTTGATATATAATATTCCCACAGTTTTGTCTTTGAGAAATAGGTATGAGAATTATTTCTATTGAATCAAGGTTGAAATTGTTTTAAGTTTTACAAGTTTACTTGATGGTCGAGTTCCGAAGTCAGCCACAATGTATCTTTGAACTTCTACGGAAAGATCTTCATTTCTAACATTTCCCTATTTTCCACATGGAAAGTTTATTTTTACTCCTTAACATTAACCCCCTCTCTGGTGAGTTGGAGTTCCGACTTTAGCAGAGATAATCTTCAAGTACAACCTCGCGGCTGTGGGAAAAGCTTAAGGCTTCGGAGATGGCGGAATATAGCTGTTGGAAGGTGAAGAAGGTCAACCTGACAGCTGATAGAGCACTTGAGTACCGCCAATGGCCGAGTTTTTTTCAATCTAAAGTGTCGATTCTTGATAACATGGACGACTGGGATCATTTTTCAATTTTCTATAAATAGCTAGAGGTCGTCCAATCCACTTTCTATACTTTCAAAAAGTCGTTTGGTCTCGACCTTATAAGCTTGGAATCTCCATCCTAGGTCTCTCCTCTATCCTTTGCCCATTCTTTTATTATTATTTTTTTTATTTCAGCAATCTCTAGTTCTAGATTTCTTTGAGTAGTTCGTCTAGGAGTTCGGATGAGAATAACTCGTCTTCTAGCTTAGATAGGGATAGTCTTTGTAGTAGGTCGAACTCTAGGTTAGATAGTAGGGTGTCTCCTTGTTATGAGAGCGTCGAGTCTTCAGAGGTTGGATCAACTTGGTTTCCTGAAGGTCAGCCCTCCAGTTCTGGCTAGAAGTGGAATGTCCTTCTAAGCTAGCTATAGGATATTTTAAGTTTATAACTGAGCAACATGATGACATTGCAGACCACATAGGTATGCTTCTTCCTGTAGGAGGGAGACCGTTAAGGATCATCCAGATGGATGCATCACCCTTTTACCTTAAAATGTTTGTACTTGGCTTCAGGTTGCCCCTCCACCCCTTTGTCCAAAAGTTCTTGGTAGAGGTTAACATTGCACCTAGGCAACTCAATTTCAATGGGTGGGGCATGTTCGGCTTGTGCATTATTTGGTGATTGGAATGAAAGAGTAACGAGCATTTCGAGCTTCTTATCGTAGAGTAACTTTTGGCTTCTCACGAGGTCAAGAAGTTGCAAAATAAGGTCAACATTATTTTTACCTTTACACTAGGTGGGGTGTTGGAACAATTTTTAGGTGCCCTTCTTCTATTAAGAAGTGGAAGGGCATGTGATTTTATGTGTATGCGGATTGGCTCATCATGGACAAGGAGTTGTGTGAACCGTTCTTCATTATGTCTCATGACTTCGAGATCCTAGGTAAGGTTGGCATAGGATAACTGTGTCTTTCGATCCCTTGGGATTTTATTTGATTATTTCTTTTTGTTTCTACAGTGCTCCCCAAACCTATTTTAAGTCTGACTGAACAAACCTGCTCCTTCATCAAGAGGTTTAGAAAACGAACAAAGAAGGGACGTCACGTGAAAACTATAGTATCGACTGTTAGGTGTGTTGCCCTAAACTCGTAGTTTGTATTTATGTAAAAACAAATTTATATTCAATTAATTTGTTGTTGAATTCATTGCATATCCAAATCCAATAAATTAAACATCCAAGGTTATTATCATGTAACCGAGATAGTATATATACTGGGTATATATTTAATATACCCTTGATATACAAGTGGATAATGTTCCGCGAATAACCTAAAGGGTCTGTAGTATATGGATAAGGCTAGGTACCTTATCCTAGCAACACTATGGATACGACTCACTTTGTAAATGTTACAAACGACCCGATCCAGGTCGAGTGGGGGTATCTTATACAATGAGTTTATATAAGACTGGACCGTGAAATAACCAATCTTTAGATGTAATACCATTGACTAACAAATTGCTATTTCATAGGATTATCAGACAACTCATTCTCAATCCTGAGTGAGTTATGGACTCCTACCCGTGAGAGCTGGTCCTTTGATTTGTATGGGTGAGCGTGGCTCGAGTCACCGACTCAACATTCCTACCATTTTGGAGACGACACCGAGTGGGGAGCTGGAAACATAACTTCACGAGATAGAATTCACTCCTCCCTGACTTTCGGAGAGTAGATGAGTGTTCTCTTAAATGCTGACTCTGGGACTTGAACAAGGGGCCCCACCCTTTTACTGGCCCAAGAAAGACTTCCGGTTATTGGTCAGATCATAACCAGGTTGTTCATTAGAGGAACAGTGGTATTTAAGGAGTAAGATGTAACATAGGGGTAAAACGGTAATTTGACCAAGCTTGAGTTACGAGCACTCGTGAAGAATTGACTTGCCATTAATGGTTGTATATCCGTGGACACGAAAAATATTCTGCAGTGAGAATAGTGCAGCTGCAGGTCTTTGGTGGAGTGACCCGCAGTTAACGAATGTTGATTAACTCAGTTAATGAGTTTGACCGATTAATATCGCATCGTTAGAGCTTCTAATCGGTAGGTCCATTAAGTCCCCTTACTTGCTCACAATGGGTAAAACGAGGATTAAGTTTTTTGGATGAATTTGAAATGTTCAAATTGCTCAAGGGATTATATGTATGTATATTGATACATTATAGTATATGGTTAATTCTAAATTGAAACTATATATTATGAGAGAAATTATTTGAATGAGATTCAAAAATAAAAATCAATATGAATAGGATTTATATTAAAATTATAGTTTAAAAATAATGTGCATAAGATGTACATTACAACTATAGGTTATACAAGAGAAATGCTTTAGAAAATGATTCTATTATGGTAATAAATAATTAAGTGTGAATTATTTATTTGATTAATATATAATTAATTAATTAATTAATTGTTAATTAGATGAATAATTAATTAATTAATAAGATTAACTAATTATATATATATATATTAATTATTATTCATTTTTAATTTTAATTTTAATTTAATTAATATTAATATTAAATTAAATAAAACACTCTCCTTCCTAATTGTAGGGGAGTGGGGGTGGGGTAACTCCCCACGTCATTGTTGTTTTGTAGAATAATTCTGCAAAACTGGAAACGTAACAAGAGCTTCTCCCTGCAAATTTTCTCTCAACCTTATCATCTCTCTCTAATTCCTTTTTGCTTCCAAATCAAAGCTCCCACAAGCAAGTTCTCATTCCCAGAGAATAGCCGGGAAGATTGGTGGTAGTGAAACGGATTGATTACCGGAGAATCTTGAAGAAAGGTCTTCAAACGTAAGTTAATTTCTTCCCTTGTATTTTTCTTTGGTATTGTGGTTTTTGTTTCTAAAAATTCAAGAACAAGATCGTCGTTTCCGCTGCAGGATTAACGTCCCTTCATCGACGAGCTTCTACTAGAGTGTGGACTTCTAGACATATTCCAGAGAACGATCCAATATTTTCAAGCCAAGTCACGACTTCAAACAAGCTAGATAAGCTTTTGATTTGCCAAGCTTCAAATATTCCATCAAATGATGAACTTAATCTTTCTTTGCAATGATGATTCTGCAATTTGTAGTTGGCATTAAGAGAAACATGTTTACCGCTGCTTCGAGAACCGAGGGGGGTTCTAGCTCCTCCCCTTCTAAAGGTGGGGTGCTGTTAGGGTTGACTTTTTACTTCAAAAATATGTGTCGATCGATGGGCCTATTTGACCATAAAAATGAATCATTTTCCATCATTATTAGCTAAAAAGGTTTACATATTCTTAAAGTATAACATGCATAGAACATTTCTGGATAATTTGAAATATATGGTTCTTTAGGAAAAACGTGAGAAAAACGCGGTCAAAGTTCGAAGAAAATCACATAAAACTGTTTTGCAGGAATTACGCCTGGCGTATTTTTTGAAGTCAACTTTGCCAAAACGTGCATTTCACTTAATGAATTGCAAGGGAGTCACTTCCAACATGTTTGAATCAAGCAAAAACTGTGAGTCCAAGTGAGAGAAGGTTTGTTGAGAGAATCTCAACCCATTTCCACTTAAAATGATGGAAAGTTCAACCAACTTGAGGGCCTATAAAAAGGAAGCAACTCCCCCAGCATCAAAGCATTCATTCTTATCTCGTTTTCTTCTTCCTTTCATCCATTCTTAGTTGTAGAGTTCGTTCATAGGCGTTAGAGTTACCTTTTAGTTATTCGTTTCTTGTATTTTCACTCTTTTACTTATCGTATTGCCTTTCGACTTTGTACTTTCGTTCTTCATTTATTCCGTTCTTTTAAAGTTCTTAAGCGAGTTTACACTCCCCTCACGCTCGAAAGAGAAGAGGGTCAAGTTAGAACGCCTTGTACGCCGTTATTTTTCATTTAAATTTAATGGAAATTCTTTATTTTATGTTTTGTGTGTTTCCTTTCCTTTAATTTTGCACTAAATTATTTATCGACCTCTCTGTCGAATACCTTAGTCAAATGATTTGATTTTCGAACATGCTGGGGATTTGACCAGATTGCGCCTAGCACAATCTTGGGTTGGTTTCTAAAAAATTGTCTTTACGTCTTTTTTCCATTGAATGTGACTTAGAAATAAGTACATAAAACACGGTCTTCAACATAGGCCCTCTAGCCGATAAATGAAAATGACTTGAGAATCACTTTCTAGGATTGTAATCACACATAGAAATATGATTGTATGTTACCTTAGCCTCTGCAGCAACCAAAAGTGGTTCGTGAAATAGTAGAACTCATATTCCCAAGATTTAGCCAAATAGTGGCTGGGGCATTTTTTCCAAAGTGTGTATTTTTCATATTTTCCATCAAAACTAAGGTAGGAAGTAGAGAGGTTGAGTTTTATTAAATTGTTTGATATTTGAAACCTCAAACACCAACATTTTATCACTATTTTCTTCATGAACCACAATTGCATTTTGAACCATTCACTTCTTTAAAACCGTTTTGAAAAGCACAAGTCCATGAGGATTCGATCTTGGACTACTCCGAAGTATTACTTGTGACCGTGTAGGCTTGCACGTATCTCTTATCTTTTGAAGGTAGTGAAAGTCTCAACAGATGTCTAGATCGGCTACGAAGGCTTCAACAAAAAAAGTACTTGAGGGGGAAGCTTTGGCAGCTTTTCCATTGAAGACCATCTGGGAGGATGCTTGGATGAATAAGGCGAAGAATAAAAAGGCGAAAAGAAGGATTGAGAGCTCGAAACCAGCTGAAGAGAATCAGCCCTGGTGAAGGGGTCATTGATTTTATTAAAGACCTAAACACAAAGATCGCGTATATACATCCGACCTTCAAATGACCTTTTGCATCAAGCCAAGTAATGTGGAGGTCAAAGAGGATGTGGATCGGATCGGGTGGGCGAGCTTTGATAGGTTTCTCTACTGGTTTGGCAAGTTTATTTTTCCAATAGACTAGTCAGTCCAAGGCACAATTGACTACACTATTGAGGTACAATCTCTGATCTCTTGATTTTTGGGCTGATCAACTAGATAGTATTTAACTTTGATTACTTTCATAAGCTTATACCATTGCTTACCAAGCCGCATTTTTTATGAAGGCCAAACTTGATGGGCGCAGTTATTTTCATAGGTTTATACCATTCTTTGACTGTTGTAGCTGCTACCTGAGGTGGAGCTTGAAGAGACAATGGTCGAACTTGAAGCTGCTAAGGTGAGGGTCGAGGACCTTGTGCTTGACTTAGCCAAATCATTGGATACGGTCAAAGACGAGAGATTTTTTTGAAGTGCATTAGTGCCACTATCAAAGGTCTTGAAGAAGAGAAGGTCGAGCAACAAATGAGGCTGAATGGGAGCCTAAAGGAAAAAGATTCCATGAAGAAGAAGCTTGACAAGCTGAGGGTCAAGTTTAGCGATGGGCAGTTCTTAGAGGAGACATTGATCAAGGCCATTCAACTTTCGTGAACTTCTCAAAGGACAACGCCAACAGAAGCATGAATTTGAGGTTATTTTTAAACATAATAGTTAGTAAAAACTTGGAACCTAAACTTTTTAATTCTTATACTATGAATCTAAACTTTACATTTTATATACTATGAATTTGAATATTTGTGGATTAATTCTTATTTTATGTTTTGACTTTTTCTTTTATTTTTATAAATGTTGTTGTAGATTTAATTTGGAATATAAATGAAGAGATACTATAAAACAAAATCGATCGGATCATCATCTTGAAAAGTAATAGTAGTTTTGATAGATGTCTTAAATAAGTAGATTTAGAAAAATTACTTGCATACCCTTATCTAAGAACTAGAATTGTTTATTACAATTGTAATATTTGAAATCAAGTTCATAAAGTACGTGTTCAAAAGGAATCTTGTCGACTTCAAAATTACTTTGATGAATTACTCACTTGTAAATTAGTGTGAAGCACTCTAACAAAATTTCTGGATCCGACACTAAGGGTCAGTCTCGTAACTTATTCAAGTTCATTGATCTTGATTATTGTCTAGATTTAGTCGATCATCAACTCGGCTACCTTGAACATCTTCTTCTAGAAGAGTTAGATCGAGTGGATATTTCCTCGTGCGTTGGTCGCGAGGGTATGGTGGGATAGACACCTCAGTTTTCTCGAGGTTCTCATAAGTCTGCTCCATAACTTCCATCCTAGTTTGCATCTCATCCATCTCAGCTTGCATAATTGCATGCACATTTGGATCTACTGGACGGTTGGAATTTCTTTCAATTCTGATACTTTGCAGGTTGATCCTGTTACCCCAGTTCGTCCACGACCGCTACAAGTTGTCTATTGCCCCCGAGTCGAAGGAAGGTTAGTTTGGACGTCAAAGTTCAGCAGTAGTGCGAACTCCAGTGTTTGTATTCCTCGAGGTGATGTAGCTAGAGGATCCTATGACACTAGAGGGTTTTGCAGGACTGGAGAGGAAGGTCATTCCAACGACTAGGGTTGGATCCTTAAGAATTGGAGCGAGTCATAGCTTGAGTAGGGAATGACCTTGTTTTAGTCGACTCTCCACAGACAGTGCTAGATCTTTTTGGTGAATTCTAGTCTAACTTAAGGACTTCAAAGATCAGATACGACCAAGTTTGTGAACGAGCTTAGTGAAGAATACTTGCACAAGAGAAGCAAACACTCCAGCGTTCAAGTAAGTAAGAACTCGACCTTAGGTCTCAAGCCGAGGTTCGATTGCATACCTAGAGTCAGAATTGTGCCATAAATTTATAGTTTAAGATCCGACATGAGTGTCCGACTGTTCAGTTTGCAGTTATTAGAAAGTTTGTTACTCCGATTGGCCTATGGGTGATTAAGGTCGAAGTATGGAAATACCTTCAACCATATAGAATTTACCAAGTTTTACAAGTTTACCTCATGGTCGGGTTCCAAGGTCAGCAAAACGTGTCTTTGAACTTTCTAGTGAAAGAACTTGATTTCTGACCTTTCCCTTTTCTCCACGTGACAAGTCCAAAACGTGGTCGTTTTAACCCTGGATTTATTCAGTGCCACTAAAATGGTGGTGTTTCTAACGACATTATACTTTAGCGTAGCAAGATTTTGCGCTTTTAAGTAGTATTTGCTGCTAACTTGGCGACATATAAAACCAATATGTTGCTTATTTTGCGACATTAAACATTTTTTCGTCCCTTTATTCGCAAATTAACAACGTTAACTTTTTTGTTGCCAATTATTCGTCGTAGAAAGTCGAGATTCTTGTAGAATTTGTATACTTTCACCCTCCAAAACTCTAATATCTATACAACATCTACTCTGAATTTGAAGAATTTCGATCCAGAGAAGATTAATAATATAGATTAGATGGACCTGTAATGTCTTCATTTATTTTATGATTCGAATTTACAAAATTTAATAATTATTTCGACATTCCCACTATCATTGCGGTGCCCATGGGTCTTCAAATCTATATTCATGGTGTGCTTTGGCCAAAATTTGAATAAGCTTCAACTTAGATTTGGACTAAATCTAATATATCTCTCCAAAGTAGTGTGTTAGTGTGAATAAGGAAAATCTAAAGATGGAAGTCTCTTAAGATTAGGTTATTTGATGTGGCCAAGAAATTTCCTAATTTAATTTAATGTGAACGGAAACACTAAATATGTTTCTTCCTTTTTTCCAATTCAAACATTGGAATAATTTTCTCCATTATCATTTCTTATATGAAAGTGCACAAACTTAACATTGCGTGAATGAAGGGTCAATTTTCTTGGTATCTCAAAACAAAAGATATATATATATATACACACATATATTTTCATCTCTAAATTTCCATATTATTTCAGTTTTTTCCAAATATTTTCGGGGTTAAATCTTTAGTGTCCATACTTGACCTAAAATTATATTTCAATCATTTTTATTTATTTTACATTAATTTTAAACACAAATCTAACCTGAATTTTTGGGTGAATTTGAAATGAATTTTGAAAAGGTAGAAAATTATTTTTGACCAATTAAAAATACATATTTAAAAATTTTTCCATTGTGTTTGATTAAATAATCAATAATAATGACTTTTAAAATTAAGAGAAACATTTAATTAGCTTTTTAAAAGAGCTTAGGGAAAAATTGTTCTCACTCATGAGTGCTCTTTTAAAAAGTTATTCTCAAACTCACTGTTAATTTCCTACATATGTAACACTTGTCTAGAAAAAAGAGGGAAAAAAACATTCCAAAGTCTCTGGTTTTAACCCATAAAACTAAAAACAAAAAATGAGAATCAACATAAGGAAATTTTAAACTATTTTTAAGAATTTTTTTATTCGGATTTGAATAACTATGGTTAGATAATTTATTTAGATTGATATTATTGTTTATATTGAAAATATTATTTATAAATCTATATTTAAGGAAGGTAGAAGAAGTTTAGTTGTTCTGTTAAAAAAGAAATGACACCTGTGAAATACACTATTTTTTCTAAAATTGACCTTCCAAATAAATTTTTGTTCAAAATAATAAAAGGGTAATTGTAATGGATAGCAAACGTATTTTATATATTTCAAAAAATGTCATCCGCTTTTCAAATTTTCAAATATGGCAAAATATTTGAATTTTTATTTTCGGATTTTTTATTATTCCAATTTTACCCTTATGATATCTAATATATATCTGATGTATATCTATATCTAATATACATCCAATTTATATCTGATATACATATGATATATATCGTACATTAAATCTATATCTGATATACATTTTATTTAAATTTGTATATGATATACATCAAATCTATATCTAATGTACATCCGATGTAACTCTGATATACTTCTGATATACATTCGATGTACCCCTAATATACAGTATCAGATATACCATGATATACATTATCAAATATACCACTGATACATCAAATGTACATATTATACATATAATATATATCTGATGTACTTCTAATTTATGATATACTAAATATATTTGCAACTGATATACTAAATATAAGCTATATCAAATGTTTAATTTTTAGTGGTATATCAGCTGTTTAAATTATAGTTTATCATTTCAATTTGTTGATTAATATACTAATATTATCAATAATGTTGATTACTATATCACTTCTATTTATTCAATATTAATATTAATTAGATACTAAATATAAGGAATATCAACTATTTAAATTTATAAAGTACATCAAATGTTATCTTGTCTTTTTGGACGTGCATGGTCCACATAAACCTTTTATATAATAACTTTATATTTCAAAATAAAAATAAAAAATTTTGCACCATTGTTTTCATCTGAAAAAGATATTTGATATAATAGTATGATATCAACACACATATGATATCAAAAAAAAAAGCTATCAACACACATATATAATAGTTATATTAGTAGATATAGTGGTTATATCGGAGGTGTATAAGTGGTAAATTAGAAGCATATTAAGTATATATCAATGTTATATTAGTGGTAAATCATATAATCATATAATAAGTTATATCAGTAGATAACATAGTTATATCAGTAGATAACATAGTTATATCAATGGTATATCATTTGTATATCAACGGTAAATTAGAGACATATCAAATATATATCACATATATATGTATTGTATTAGCATGGTAAATCAATAGTTATCATACGTATATCAGTGGTAAGACATGCTAGAAGTTGAGTAGATATCATGATTATATCATAAGTAAATCAATTGTATATCATTATTATATCAGTGGTATATCAGAGATATATATCAGTAGTCAGATATATTACAGATATATATCAGATATAATAAAGTGTGAATTTGTAATTTTACAATTGGACCTCCGTTTTATCTGAAAAAAATTGCTATATTTGAAAAAACTAAATGTGGTTGCTATTTCGCTTATTTTACTAAAACTTTTTGCCATATTTGCAAGTGCCCCATAATAAAAATCATTTAAAAATAGTTTCCAAATTAACCTCACTAAGAAACTCGACCTTTTTAATCAGGAGAACATCCCATTTTTTAGTAGGTATTCCCATCAAATTCTAATTTGGGATTTTAGACCAAGTAATGTTGTGGTAAACATTTAACTTATGAACACAATAATTAGTTTGCTTTATAGTGCAAATTACATTGTATGTAATGACAAACTTATTGTTTTAGAAGATGATTCAGTCCAAAATATTAATCTAAAAGAATGTACAATTTGTCGAGGACTTGGACAATGAGATCTCACCAAGGGATTAGTTTACAGTTGGGTTGTACGTATTTGTCTATTGAAAAATTAATGGGATTTAAGGAACAATAAATAACAATAGGCGTAAAAGAATTATTGATCTATGTTTGAGCCCAAAATCCTGAGCTCAGACGACAAGTAGTAGATCGGAACGTACAGGATGAGCTATTGGCCGCTGTCCAACACCTTCCCAAAGCATTCATGAGACCTGCAAAACAAAGTTAGCACTCCAACGAACAAGTTAGTTCTAGTCCGAACTAACTTACCGATTTTATCTAGGATTGCATACCTTGCATTTAAGGCAAGGGTTTCTATTTATAGAAACTAGGCCCGACAGGAACTCTAACACACCCTAAAAATGCGGCGTATTGTCGAGTTCGGAAAAGACAACATTACGGACTTCGCTTAAGGTCGGCTCGGCCTTGCAGGTTCTACCCTGACTGCCGACCTAAGTATTTTGGGGTCTATTCGTATATTTCGCTTGCACGTTAATTCAACTCACCTCTTTGAATATGACACGTGACAGGCCAGAATTCGTACCCAACAATGTACGAATCGCCTGTGAAATGATCAACTTGCACTAAATATAAATCACAAATATTGATTATATTGTAGACACGAGTATAATCCCCGTAAAAAGAAAGTGTAATCTAAGTTTTTATTGGGTGGAAACCAAGACAAGTTCTATGATTTAATATCTCTAGAAAATGTTAATATAGACCGAACGATCTAAAAATGGGAGTCTTTTTCATAGGTAGCTTCATAGGGTCAAATGAGCTCATGATTTAATGCATAAGAAAAGACCAAATTCAAATAGTAGATTGAAAAGGTTTTTTTTCTCTCTTTCTCTAAACATTTTAACAACCTTCTCCACTATTGTTTCTTTAGTCTTGTCCACAAACATTATGCAAAAAGGGTAAATTTTCTAAGTATTGATTTCATTGCTCCACTGTTTTAACCCAAAGCAAAGGTTGCAGTCATATATCAACAAAGAAATTTGCCAAACACCTAACGAAAATAAAAGATAAAAGAGTCATGTCAGTAAAGAAAAAGAAAATAAAACTTTATATAACTCTATCTCTCGTCAATTGTCTTCTTTACTGGGGTGTAAGCGTTGTAGCTAGGTGTATAGTGATTTTAGTAATGCCCTTTAAGATTGATAATTTGCCTTTTCTTGTATTTGTTGGACAATTGCAATCTGTCTCAATCTCATAGATATCAACCATAACGAGCACTCATCCGTTTACTACTTTGATAATAAGGTAAGCCATAGCAACGTAACTTCAAACAAAAGAACACCTTCCATGAATGCATCAAACAAACATGTTCAAGTGACGATATGTTAGAAGTATTTTTCTCGTCTTTATTCTCTCTCTGTTCTCATGCTCCATGCTGAAATATTATAAACTTGTTAGGATCTAAATGTGTGGGATTACTATCTCAAACTTTATTAGTTCATGTATTATTAGTTCTTGTGTATTTGATCTGAAATGAGAATTTATTTCTTCTTTTTCTTTCGAAGATTTTTATATTAATATATTCAACAACTTCAAAGACCATTTAATATAATGATTGAAAGCTAGCTATTCTCACTTTCATGACCATTTATGATTAGGGTCCGACCTAAGGTACAAGCAAGTGAGGCAAGTAGTGGTTGAAGAAGTTGTTTATCATGGTCAATGGAGCCATTAGTCAGAGCAACATTTGAGTTCGAGTTGATTGAATATTGGATATTAACATGGTTCTACGATGGCTATATGTCACATGGTCATTACCTATAATAATATAACATGGTCATCATTTATCACAGCTTTCTAATAGGTTTCTCTATATCATAGTCATCACCTATCACCTATCACAATTTTGGTCAATCATAAAATGGAGTTGATTATTGGATTGTGAAAAATTCATGGGACAAAAGTTGGGGAATGAATGGTTATGTTGACGACGATTTTTGGTAGAGGGTCACGTGGTACCTAGACGAGCAGCCTGGGATCCACTAAACCTGAAACCATACACTCCGACGATTAAGTCAGTAATCAGAATATCAGTAAGAAAAAGACACCTAAGTGTTAGTGACAAGTTTTTCACTTGGTGGGGATGGTGGTCCTTCCTTTTATAGCCTCGGTGGGCCAACCAGGAAGGACGATGGTTGGAGGTGGCAGAGACATCGCACACTGTACGGTCGGACAGAAGGGAATGTGGTTCTGACAGCACTAGAATGGCTCTGCCACCTGTGCCTTTTGGGTATATTTCCCAGGGCTGTGGAATGCGCCTATCGTACCGACAGCGTGCGTTGCCAGCTGTGGCTGTGTACGAGGCGTAACCGTTTACAATCCTTCTTCCCCTCCCTAGCGGATGCGTTTCCTGCTCGGCAACATCCTCTCTAAAAAGGTGGTTCTCAATGGGGCCATGCTTGTGGAGGGGCAGACATGTGTCCTGTTCGAACGCTACCCATGACAGTTAGCCTTCTTTTAGGGCCAGGTCACTTCGTTGATTAGTGGGCTAGGCCCAAAAGCGTTTGTAGTCGAATAGGGTGCATGGGCGTTCCGCTCGAATCTCTACGGATCGATTGGCGGGGTCCACGAGTTATTGTGACTGCGTCGATCAGTCGTCAGCACGTATGGACGTTTGATGGGGACACGTGCCCATAGTCGTTTCACGGGCGATCACATCCCTCGCGTGGTTCGAAGCGACGAAGTTGGCAATCGCAATTTCCTATGCTGTTGGGATCCAAAGCGGCGCTCAGTGATCGTTTTAAATCAGCCTGCAGGCAGGATAATGATTACTCTTTCTTTGCACCTTTACTCCTTTGCTTACTTTATGGGTTGACTACTTCCATGGCTCGCCGCCCGTTCGTCAACCACATTTTGTCATTGGCCACTGAACAAGACCTTTCGGTGCTTTGCACCACTTACCACATCCTCGCTATGTCCTCATGCGCCTCCCATCTATGGACGAAAGGATAGATACCCCTCAACCTTGCTGGGTAAGTTTCTACATGCAGATGTTCTGAAATCGGGTCAAGCTTCCCCTCTCCCTTTTCGTCCAGGCGTTCTTGGTTTTCGCCGGCATGGCTCTGGCACAATTGGCTCCCAACGCATGGGGAGCTTTGATGGCATTGGCCATCCTTTGGCCGAAATTGGGAGGAGGTGAGGAGATGACTCTCCCGCTACTGTCTAAAGAAGTCTAATCAGAGGCTTCACCGGGTTCTATAGCTTTAATTCTCACCGAGGAACGCTTTTCAACGCTTCAACCTTGAATAGGAACTGGAAGGATCACTGGTTCCTTATCATAGGGTAGTGATTAGTTAGTGACAGCCTGGTGGTCAGACGTGTGTTCAATTACTTCAGGGAGCATGGTATGTTCTTAACAATTTTTATTTTTCCTTCAGCCGGTATGGCCTTTTAAGCTTTTGGTTCTCCTTGGTAATATTCCCTGGTGGGGCCCCTCCCATCGCCTCTCAGACGGACAACATTTTGAAGAAAATTCTCGCTATCCCTTGGGCTCAACGAGTCCTCTACGCTTATTACGATGGATGAGATGTTGGCCGAACATCGTTTGATCGGAAATCCCAATGGCCCGACCAGAGGCAATGATGAGCATCCCGCCCCCCGTGCGGCTTCGACAGGAAAGGGTGGTTTCTCTCTTTTTTGGTGTTCGGCTATGGTTATTCACCGGTTTTTCCGTACAGGTCTTGCGATAGCAACTAATTAAAGTCTTATTAAAATATGAAAGGCCGACAAAATTATAAGAATTGGGAATTCAAATCTCTAATCTTAAAAACAACATAAAACTATTCTACCTTAACTAAAAAAAAACATCAACAAATGGATAATAATAATGCCATCCAGATGAAACAGAAAATATCAATTAAGAAAGTAGGCATTCTGAAGCATGCTTCTTCCATAGCGCCAAATATAATATAACCTTCACATTTTCAGTTTCAACTACACAGAGAGAGACAGAACTCAACATTCCAAACCACTTGAAATTGCTTCAAAATTTTAGAAAATCATTTCTTTTTCTTACACGTGACCTGACCTGTGACCTGTTTATATATATCCTAACCACAAGTGATTATGCAGCTCTAATATCATTAACACATCTCACTTACCCACCAATGATGGCCAAGATGGAAGCTTTGAGTAGCCTGTCACATTTGAATTCAATTGAATCTAGGCATACCCGGCCATCCCGACCGTTGAGCTCGAGCGATTTGCTTTGTGAGACCCTTGCGTCGATGTCGCCTTGGTGAAGTACATGTAGTAATACACATTAAGAATCATGGTTGCAACCACGAACACCGCCCCAGCAATGAACACTCCTTTCCTCAATGTCTCGCACGGTAGGTTTTGAGCGTAGATCATCCCTCGATACTTGGTGTGGTATGCATTTTTCGTCGCACCAGCAATTAGACATGCTTCCGCTACTAAAAACGTCGCCCTGAAGATTCATAAAATATGCAACAAGTATTTAATCTGTTACAAGTTTGAAGTTAGAAGTTGTCTTTCTCTAGATTTGCCATTTCCAAGTATAGATGATATAGAGTTGTCTCAAAAGATTTGTATCTTTAAGCAAAAACAAATTTTTCATGCCCCAATATCTTTAGGCCAACTCATGATGGTTGATTGGTTCATAGTTTTACAAAGTCCGAGGTTAAAATTTGTATTCGAATTGTGCAAAAAAATTGAGTTAATAAAAGTAACAAAAGTGTTTCATAAGAGCTAGATCTATATAACTTATGGAATTAACAAACGTGTAACTTGGGAAAAGTCATCCTGTCTATTAACATAAACTCAGTTTCTCAACTTTGAGTTCCACAAACTTAATCTATGAGCCAAACACTACCATGGAGTTTAAATCAGTGTTTTCGAGGCGCATCCGGGTGCTCGCCTCAGGCGAGGGGCGAGGCGTTTTCGCCCAGGTGCGCCTCGCAAGGTGCCCAGGCGAGCGCCTTCAATCAGGCGCTCGCCTTTGGGCGCCTTGGCGCGCCTGTCGCCTAAGGCAAGGCAATCGCCTCCTTCAAGGAGGCGATCATCTTATTATTATTTTTTTTTTAATTTTAAAAGGGTTTTAGTTTTTAAAAACCCTTCCCTTCCTCTCGACAACAAAACCCATCTGCCTCCCTCTCCACGTTAATCTTCAACCTGCCCTTCACCACCGTCGTCTTCACCGGCCCCGTCTCTCGATGAGCTTTGATTACTTATATTTACTTTTTGTTCTATTTCAGACTCTACAATTTCTTAATGTTGCTTGTCTTTATTTGGAACTAAACTTATAGAATTTGGTTGTTTTATGCATCTTGTTGACATTTACTATTTTGGTATTGATTTTTTTAAGGTAATTTATGCACTATATATATAATTTTTACTTATTTATCAAGGTGCGCCTCGCTTCAATCGGGCGTCGCCTTTGTATCGCCTTTGGCCTCAAGGCGATCAAAGGACTCGTCGCCTTGCGGTGCGCCTTGCGCCTCGAAAACACTGGTTTAAATACACCAATTATCGAATCCAAGAATTTCAAGTAGCGGAGAAAAGAGAAAATAGCACATTTGTAGTAGTACCCCAAACAAAATTGTAGAATCAAGACTCAAGACTAGAAGAAATAGTGAATAGCTTTCTTCCGACCAAAATGAAGCTAAACAGGAAAAAGTTAACCCAAGGCAGAGCCAAACCTCAGTAGCATACAAAAAGCAAATCCAGAAATAAAAAAGTAACGAGAGCTGAATGGAAACTTGTGCACTAATAAGCACTGATACACTATAAATGAACTGGTATTAAACTTGTTTAGAGGTTAAGTTTCAGAGTTAAAGCATAATGGAATTGGAATTCTTTGTTACCATGAGGAAAAAAAGTATATGATAGCCCATGCCCTATTGCCTCCCGGGGTTAAGGGTCTTCCAAAACACATGCACTTGGTGACACCCATCAGCAAAGATTCACCTGAAAGAAGAAATAAGAAAGCCCCTACTCCATAACCCGTCGCAACATCCGAATCGTAGACGCAGTACGTCTCATTCTTTAGCTTATCTTCAAACATAGTTCCCTGTAGAAGTACACATACCCCTCATTGTTACATGCATAGAATATGCTAATGCTGCCCCCTTCAAGTGAATTGCTTCACCATAGGGGAGAACAAGAATGTGGTGAATCTGTGCTGGCATGATAAAAGTAATAACACAAGTAAATTTGCAACACAAGATCCAAAAACACCAGCAAAGACTACAATTGCGATCTGCACATAGAGTAGAGTTGAATCCAAAAGTTAACATGTCAAATTAAACATAGATTCCATGTAAGAGGAATCAATGAAGCATGTTAAAGAACTGGGGTGTTAAATACTTCAAAAAGCACTTTCACTAAAGTGTGTCTGTTTGTTTGGGGATGGAAAACAAAGTATTACACGACGAATGATGAATCAATATGCAGTAACATGGAAGAAGAAGCATCCCAAAGCCAGATTTGACACATACATTTAGGTTGAAACTCCCAAATCAATTGCGGAAATGTTGTTAAAAGGGGCAATAATAATTGAAACAGTGAAGCCAAAGAAAAGGGGTGATTTCATTTTGATACATACCACACTCCTTCGTCTCTCGGCGGCAATGGAAAACCCAAAAGCCACTAAACAGAGAACCACCACTAGAAGATGAACCAGAGTCGACCCTTTTCCTTCCATCTCCAGAGAGCAGCTACTGAGCCAGAGCCAGATGCGAGTGAGAAAAGTGTGGACAATCTTTGTATCTTAGTGGGAGCCTGGGAGGTGAAAAAAAGCTGTGAAAGTTGAGCGATCTCCCACGCGGATGTAGAGCGCGTGATTACACGCGCGTCTCTCGCTCTCTGAACGCGAGCGTGTTCCGAACGCGGAGGAGAACGCGTGCCCGTAATTGGAGGCCTTTGGGGGTGTAAAAGGAGATGGCGGGGCTTTAAATTACGGTTTTGCTACCCTACGGCAGAGCTCACCGTTGTTATCATGGATTAGCATTTGTTTGGTTGTGTTGTATTGGGAATCGAATTTCAAATCGGTTTGAAAGGACGCCGTTGAGTGCTTTATTAATTTTTTTATTTACTTTTTAATGACAATTATTCCGCGTCTGACTTCGGCCGGAACTTTATGACTTGCTTATCTGTAGAGTGGTCGAATTACGTCAAATTTTCAGATTTGCCACTACGGCACCGCCATTTTTGCTGATATGGGAATGGAAGAGATAGAGAGAAGGGGCCCAATCATTTAAACTATTGGGCCCATCGCGGCCCATGGACTTCGCCTTTTGCCACGCCTTCGGGCTTCAATTTCTTTTTCTTTTTCCTTTTTCCTTTTTTGCAAATATATAAATTATTTTACTTTCAAAACTAAATATTGAATCAAATGTTCATTATATTAAATAACTACTATAATATAATTGAACTAAATATTCATCTTTATATTAAAAAAAAAGATTTCTTGTCATACATATTGATGATTAGAGTATTGTTAGGATTAACTACCAACAACTTTTAATTATTTTTTTTAGTACAATACTTAAAGACGAGGATTTGAACTCACAATATTTTTTTTGTTGGAGTTAACTTTCCATTCAATTAAATTAATAGCAATCTATTTGATTAATAAATTAAGAAGGTTGAGCAAATAAAAACCCAAAAGAAAAAGACAAATGGTACAAACTACCGTGAAATTACTTTACAATTCCACTCATAAGATTTTAATTTTAAACATTATAAACCCAAAAAAAATTCTCTCCTCCTATAGAAACAAATATTTATTATCTCTCGAACACATCTCTCTGCAAAAAAAAATCTTTCTTTCACTCCGAAGGTACTCTTTTTATCTCTTCCTCCGAAAAAAAGAAAACATTTTATTTTCTTTCTCTAACATATCTCACTATCTTCAACTCGAAATACAGGGGAAAGAATTCGTCAACCTAATTTCGAACGTAAACCTTAGAGTTTAGGGTTTAAAGTCACCATTTCTTCATCTTGATATTTTACGTATAATCACTAGCTGGTTCAATCAACAAATAAGTATTAGTATTAAAGGTAAAAATATATTTGAAACAAAATCAAAAGTTTAAAGATATGATTAAAGATTTTTTAATTAAAAAACTAAATAAATACAACTAGTTAAAAGATCAAATTTTGTACTTTTAACTTACATTTTATTAAATTTACTTTTAAGTAGATTAGTAAAATTAGGTCCAATGGAAACTTTGCCACATATAATATAGATATGTAATTGAAACACATTTAATAATATTACAGAATTATTGCCAACTTGAAAGAAGATATATAGTTTTAATTCTACCTAATAATTATGTCTGTTTTTTTTTTAAATGAAATAATTATTAGCATAATTATGTCTTTTTATTTTTAAAATATGAAATAAGTGATAAAATAAGTGATCAACATTACCTAAATGCATAATGATGTATCTCTGTATACAAAGTGTGTAAGATCTTAATGATTGTAGAATTGGTGCGTGATCGAATGCTTAAAAGGTAAATTTTTATATAAAATCTCATTTATTGATTGTGAAACTAGTTTCAAGCCAAGGCGAATATAGCTCAACGGTAATTTATATCAACCTTCAATCAAGAGGTTGTGAGTTCAATTCCTCACCCCCACATGTTGTATTAAAAAAAAGAATCATTTTTCAAAATATATATTTTTTCAATATAAGAGTCACATTTTTTTTCTTTTCGAGACTCAACTATCATTCACTTAACACACTAGGACTGAAATAAAAGCAGTTTCTTCCCCACCATTGAATTGAAATTATGTCATTATAACAATTTTGAGATTTCAGGATGCAAAATTTAAATAATGAAAAAGTGAATAAAATTTAAATAGATATTTACATATGTTTCAAGATGTAACCCTCATAAATCAAGCAATAATTTTCAGATTCTATGACTAGAAAAAGGTCACAAAACTCCACTTTGAAAGCCTTATAAACACCTAATGGAATAGTAAAAGGAAAAAAGCTTTGTTATTCATTTTTACAGTTTTAAGGATTAAATAGATATGTTAAAATAAATTCAAAATAGAATAAACTTAGAATTTTACAAACCAAAATAGATATTTTAGAAATTTAGTGACTATAATAGGTTAATCTTAAATTTTCGGAATGAAAATAGGATATAAAGTCATGAACAAAAGTATTTAGATCTATATTTACTTCACATCTAAAAAGGTAAGATTACATGGTATATATTTTTTCAATGAACAAAGATACTTTTATTATAAATAAATAAAAAGATACTCATTAATTTATAAATCAATTTTTTTCTCTTTTCCTTTTCTTGGAGTTTCAGAGTTGTATTCATTTGGCTATGTTTATCCAAAAAAATTTAAAGAAATTAAAATTGGTTCCCACTTTAAATTGAATTTCCAATCCTTCCTGTATTTACGTCGATAGTTGTACAGTAGTTTGTCCATTTTGCCCATAAAGTTGGCTCCAATTTTATCCCCAATTTTTTAAAATAAAAGACAAAAGAAAAAAAAATAAAAATAAAAATAAAAACTTCAAATTGTGTCCCTTTTAAAATAAGAAAAAGCAAAAAAAGCGAAAAAAGTGGCTTGAGGAGCGTCCACATGCACAAGAAAAATGATCAGGATAACTCCGAACAAACGTAACTTTCTTTCTTCCTACAACACCCTTTTTCTTTTGTGGGAATTAATTAATAAATTTCTTCTTATGATATCCAATTTTTAATTGCTGTTTCGATAAGCCTTTGATTTTGATCCAATCATATTTCGCAATTAGGACTAGTTGCAAAAATAGCTGTTTTAAGGACAACTATAGGGACGTGGAGATGGGATTTGAACACACCATTTTTATTTCCGATACATGTCTTTATTAATTGAGCTAAACTAAAGTGAACTGCCAAATAAAAGAAATATACAAATTACTTATTGAATTAAAAAATAACTACTTATTAAAGTATAAAATAAAAGAAATATATAAGAGATCTAACCTAAAATTGCAAAAATCAATGTCTCTATTGGATAATTCAGATTTTAAGGGATTTCAAAATGGATTTTAAATAAATTCGGTTACATTATGATTTTGAATGATTTGAAATCTTATTTCAAATTCTATTTTTATGTAAAAAAAAAAATTTAATCAAAATGGTCAAATTTTACAGGATTCGATAGAATTTCAAAATAAATGACCTATTTATTCTTGTAATATCTTAATCTCTAATTAATAAATTTTATTAAAAACTCAAATAGTAAAAAAAATTTTTCCTTTCGGTCGAATTTCTAAACAAATAAATTCAATTTAATTTATTCAAAATCATTATCGTTCCAAACAATATAAAGAATTTTAAATCATTTTTTGAATTTCAAATCACGAAATTAAATTTTTTTTTTTTTAAAATTTCTTGATGTTCAACAGAGGGTTAGATTTTATTTTTGAAACTCCTCTTTACACTTTTCGTTTTCTGGAAAAAAAGCTTGTTCATTAGGAAAGAGAGCAAATAAACATATTTTCCATGTTTGTTTGCCATTTTTAGAGAAGAGATATGCACGAAATTGACAAGATCGTCATTGATTGACCAATATTACCAAACCATTCAAAAAAAGAATAATCCCAAAAGTCAAAGATTAAATTTTAAGTAATTCAATGAGTGATCGTAAATATATATTTTTTTCATTAAGAAAAAATACCAAACTTGAGAGTCCACGATTGATTTTTCCAATCATTCCCTATAAATATAAATACAAATTCAATTCCACACTCTTTAATCATATATTATATGCTCTATTTTGTTAAGGAAATGAGTTCCAAAAATCATAAAATCAACATATCACAAAAGAGAGAAGCAAAAATGTAGAAGATAAATAGAAAATTTACATTAGAACAATTGTGATTGAGACTGAATTTACAGCTTCAATTTGTACATGTTTTCTCCTTCATAAGCTGCAAATAAAAATTCCCCTTAATGCTTAAACTAAACAAAGAAAAAATTATAACATATATTACAAAATAGATAAGAGAGAGAGAGAGAGACAGATTGTTTCTCTCACTTCACAAAAATCTATGAATAATCTCTCTTTCTCTCACCATCTTTTATTTTGAATTGGCCAAACATGGACTCTGAACTCAACTAAATAGAAAGAAACCAAACAAGGCCCCTTTTTCTTGACATAATATTTACTTTGGAATTTGGATTTTCTGTTCACATTATTTACAATAATGGTGTCTTGGTCAAAAAGTTTTTTTTTCCTTTTTTTTTTTTTTCAAAATTTCCCTTTCAGTTTTTAAAATTTGAATTGTGGGTTTTGTTTGTTGTGGAGAAAAAGAAATAAAATGAAAATTAAAAATAAAAACCATGTGTGTTTTTGGTTCTTCAAATCATGACCAGTTTTCTAAGCCAGAGTAGGGATGCTGCGGTTTCGCCTCTCCCGGTCGAGGCGGCAATCGAACCCCTCGATCCTCACCGCTGGATTGTTACCGAAATTCACCCGACCACAGCCGCCTTTCCGACCGGACGACGGCGGCGGCGACGGCGACGGAGACGCCGCTGCCGGCGAGAGGAGCTTCGGCTTCTCATCCCCAAATCGGGCGTCCTGGATTAATGGGTTAGCTACTCTGCTCGGCGGCGACCCACATAAAAACGGCGGCGACGAGGCTAATTGTGAACTGTTACTGTTAAAATTGTCCAATCCACAACCACCCTGCAAACGGGAAAATAATAATAAAAAAAAAAGTACGAATGTTCTGTGTCGGATCAAAGGCGTTGGGTTTTTCAAATTAAAATTTTACCTTGAAGAAGAGGAGATCCAGAGGATCATTGGGTGCCATGGAGTCAAAACGGGGTCTAAATGGGTGGTGTTCGTTGGCGGTGGCGTTAACGAGTCCGAGACGGCGGGGTTTCGGGCAAACCACCTGGTCACGGCGGTCGGCGGTGGCGGAAAACGCACTCTGTTGAAACGCCGCCTGGTTCATCTTCTTCCTCTTCGTTTCTTTTTCTCTGCCTGGAAGAACAAGATCTGGTCAAACAAATAAATTTCCAGCCGAAATCGATGTCCAGAGAAAAAAAAAACCCCAAATTTACAGAAAGAAAAACATGGTCGAGGACGAAAAACCCAAGAGATGTGACGAAGGAAAGGGAAATTAGAAATGAACAGATCTAATTTTCGCACATAGACATGAAAATTAAAAGATTGAGGAGGAAGAGCAGGGGAGTAAGAATGAATAAGTATACCTGGAGGAAGCGAAGTGCAAGAAGAGAGAATTTTCCCGAGAAAATTTTTGAGAAGAGAAAGAAGGAAGGTGAGGGGGACGAAGAACGTGAGTTATAAGATGGAGGGGGCAGAGGGACAAGGGAATCAGAATTGTTAATTACAGAATAAAATAAAAAAGGGGAGAGAGACAGAGAGAGGAAAAAAAGGCAATATGTTATTGGGCAACAGCGAAGCACAGAGAGAGAGAGAGAGAGAGAGATACAGGGAGATTTGCTGTGTATAACTGTATTCATCTTTTAGACATGGTAAAGAAGACCTAAATCTTAAGTTGTGCTGTCTGGTTGACTTATTTTAATACATTCCTTTCTCTCTTTTTTCGAAGATCAATGTATTTCTACATTTTATGCTCTCATATTCCAATTTTGAAAACACTAAAAATGAAAAAGGTTGGTTTCAATTTATACTGTTCGGTTCACATAATTCAAAAATAATTTTCAAAGGTAAATCTATCAAACAGATATTCATTAAATTCGTCTGATTTCTTGGATCTGGAAGAAAAAACATAATTCGAATGACATACTAAACTCTGTAAGTTTGGTTGGTTTAAAGGTTGACTTAGAATAAATTTGGATTTAACCAAACCAACTCAGAGTTTATATATTATTTAGAATGAAGTGTAAGCCGAATGAATCCAACCCTAACATTTTATAGTTTGGATTGGGTTAGGTTCATTATTTAATAAAAGTAGTTTGGGTTGAAAAAAGTTACTAATTTTAGGTCTCATAAGTACCTTAACTCAACCTATAAACACCCCCAAACATGAGCATATTGAAAAATTTCAAAATTCTTATGTTAAAATTAATATTTTAATTATGTCTAATAGAATTAATATTTTAATTATAGTTATATTACAAGATTTGTTCTCCTAACTAAAAGTGGTGATGTTTTCATTTTATCTCTAACAATATGTTCTTAAAACTTTAAAAAGTATCTAATTTATAGGATTTTTGTTTTATATGTACTCCTTAAGTATTCTTGATCCCTCCTAACTCAGATTCAATCCTGGCTATGTAAACAGAGCAAGAAGTCGTGGAGAGAAATCCCTTTTTTCCATACTAATTGACCTAAAGGTTTAACTTCTTTTAGGGACCTTATGTGGTGGTTCAAAGATAAACGGAAGAACTTTATGAGTGTGGGGTTCACAATTATGCTCAACAATATTCAGAAGTGAATTATAAAGCGGCAGATACGGATTGTAGGAACTTAACAGTGGGAGATCAAGAAACCCATAGCCGACGCCATGGATGGAATCCACCTCCCTCTGATATTCTGAAGATGAACACTGATGCTGCTATTTGACAGAAAGAGCGGAGGATGGAATTAGGGGCTATTGACGCAGGATTCTGTCGAATGACAATAAGGACGAGTTGAGGAGGTGCAACCTTAAGCAAGAGGGACCTGCAAAAATGAACAAACAATATTCAAGTTAGTAAGGCGTGAACTAGGGTAAGCTGTTCTCCTAGTAGAATTGCGTATCCAAATGGAGTTTCATTTTAGTCCGGATGAAAAAAACAGACATGAAAATTAAGGTTAAGAATAAAATTTATATAAATAATTGAAGGTTTGCTATTATTTTATTCTCTGTATTTTTTGCTTTTGGTTCATTTTAGTCTATGTATTTTCAAGTTTTTGTTCATTTGTATTCTTATACTTTCAAAACGTTTGTTTTTAGTCCCTGTAATTTTAAAAATTGACCAATTTAGCCCCTATTTGCAAACCTTCGACACAAATTTTATATGTAATGAAAATCATTTAATATAAATTTGTGATTATATTTTATTTTAAAAAATTTAGTAAGTGAAGTGTCATGTTAAAATTATTATCAAAGAATTAAGATAAAAAAATATGAAGTGACTATACTTTTTCAAAATATAGAGACAAAAAATAGATATTTTAAAAAATAAGGATTAAAATAAACATTAGTCACTTTTTAAAAGTACAGGAACAAAAAAAAATGTTTTAAAAATACAAGGACTAAAGTGAAAAAAATGAGTAGACCGATCCAAATTCAAAATAAACCAAAAGTCGAAATTATGGGATGAAGATAATATTTATACAATAAATGAAATTATAAAGATACAAAAAGTATTTTCAAGCACAGGATGATGACACGTGTCGTACCATTGTGAACTTTGGCGAATAAATTGATTCCTGCATTGCCGGCTGAGTTTGGCTTGTGTTTAAAGCACTATCCTCAATTTGCTCCATGTCCGTACCAAATTGACAATACATTATAAAAGGGAAAAAAAATTTAGTTGGCTTAAATTCTAAAATAATTATTTTGGTTAATTAAGAGTTTTGATCTAATAAAATAAATAATACATTTACTGTTCAAATAAGAAAAGAAAATGATAATACTCAAATCTTGTATTAACTGAAAAAAGAAAATCATAGATATATAGGTAACGACAACTCCAGTAGGTTGTAGTATAAAGTTTTGGTGGATGAAAGTAAAAGTAATTGTTTCGAGGTAGATAACACACCGTCGCTATAAAATGACCATTTTTCTTTTCCTATTTATAGCATTTTGAGTCCAAATATACTTTTGTTTTCTTTTTCAAATATTTATTTTCAAGCTTTCTACCTTAGTTCAGTAGCAAATTCAATTTTTTCAAGTTATTGAATAATAATGCTATCTAACAACGATAGGAATAATAATCAATTTGAGCTCAAACATCGACTAAATCCTTTATCTTAAGAAAATGATATATATTGATCCCTTCTTTGTTATTTCTAATTTTAGATCGTTCTAGAATTAATCTTAATGTTTTTTCAAAGCTTATGCATGTTTGAAATTTGTTGATTTATATTTTTTATATGTTATTAATTTTATTCAAAATTAATACAATTATTCATTAATTTTACTGTAATTTTTTTATAGGAAAAATACTATGTAACTATTAAATAATTACTAAAAATATTAATTTAATATAAATAAAAATAAAATATAAAACATTAAAACATACTTTCATAAAGAATACTTTTCATATCTTGAAATTTATTTGAAAATAAAATTCACTGCTAGAAATATAGTAATAATGATTTTTTCAAGATATCATAAAATAATAGAAAAATCTAATTTCAAATAGAAAAAATGTATAAAACAACTTACATGTTTGATACAATCTAAATTGTACAATACTGTTGCGTTAATTCAATTTCTATATTAATACTAGAACAAAGTTCATTCTTTATATCAGAAGAAAGACATAAATATATATATCCAGAATTAATTTTGAGAAATATCTCTACCATTTTATTTTTAATTAATTTTACTATTAAACACTATTTTAATTTTATAAAATTTAAATTATACCAACCTTAAACATCAAACTAAATTACACAAAACACGTCTTATTAAAAAATAAGGTTAATTTGTTATATAATTTGATTTCTACGTATTTAAGTTAATCATTGATTAAAATATTCAAAATAATAAATAAGTTAGTTCAAGTATTTACAAAAGATAATATCTGGTGTCAATTTAAGCCGAACCAATTAGTTAAACATTAATAACTTTCTTTAAATTAACTTAAATTGAAATAGTGAAAAGACAAAAAAGATGTGAAGTTTCAAAAAAGGAATAAAATAATAATAGTAAGAGAAACAAAAATGATAATGTATTCCATTGTTATTGTTTTTGTTTTTGTTTTTGTTTTTTATTATAATAATTGATTGAACACGGTGTGACCCATTTGGATGTGATTTCATCATCACGTGGATAGAGCTCTATCGAGAACATAATTTTTTTTTTAATTTATAAAAAAGATAATAATAATAATAATAATAATAATAATAATAATAATAATAATAATAATGAAATAAAAGAATAATTAAAAGGGACCGCCATAGTCGTTATTATTTAATGGCGCTCCCATTCCATGCATTGTGCAATTTGATCAGAAAACTTGCAAGTTGACGATATGTCGACCATGACTTATACATTAACAATTTTAAATAAGAGAAAAAAAAATGCATTTATTTATTTATTTAAAAAGGAAAAAAGGTGGGCCGGGCGCACTTGTTCCTTCGATCTGATCTGATGTTTGATCAGTCGGACGCGTCCACATTCACATCTCTTATGACTTTTCTGAGATTCCACTTTCACTTGGATCTGATTTCTCTCATTTCAATTTATTTTCCCAATTTTGATTTCTATGTCTAATGTTGACAATTTTTTAAAAATAAAATTATAATTAAATTCAAGAGAAAAAAGAAAAAAAAAAGAGAGGTTGATGTGATGGATGGATATAAGGAAAGGAAGAGAGAATTTTTAAGTGGTATAGATAATATAGGGAAATTAGGCTGAGTAACTTTTTATATGGTAGAATTGATTTTTGTCCATCTTTTAAATTAAGTGTGCGTGATTGGTAATTAGAAAACAAAAATTTGAAAATAAGGATTCAATAAAAGATAGAGTTATATTATTTGTTTTCAGTGTTTTCAGATATGTGTTTGATAGCATTAAAAAATTGTTCAATGTGTGTTTACTTATACATTTGTAAAATAGAAGTAGTCAGAAACTAAATTTTAGTTTAATCTAAACTTATCCTAATTAATTTATTAACATTTTTTATGAATTTTATATAATTATTATTTTACAAGGTTATATAATTTAGAATACATTATATTTTACTTGTTTTATTTTAACAAACATAAAATGAGTTTATATGAAGTAATATATTTATTAAAGTTTTTATCATTTTTAAAGTTTTATCATTTTTAATGTAATTCTGCATATTCAAAATTTCAAATTCTGAATATGAAAACACTGAAAACATAAAAAATTAGTTTTCAGAATTTTTACTGTTTTGATCACAAAATTCGAAAACAGTTTCCAAAAACCAATATCCAAAATCCTGCCAAATGTGTATTTGCTAAATCCATTTGATTGGGGAAATCTGAAAATAAAAAATAGAATCGAGTTTCCAACCAAATAGGTCCTTAGTTTTCTATACTCTTTCCTGCCTCGGTAAAGTTAGTATACTTTTTTATTAGAAAAAAAAATTATTAATAAAAACATATATTAATGTTAATTGTATATAATGTGATAATAATATTCTATTTTAAAAATTGAATAATAAACCATTATTAGTTAAAATTAGTTATTTAAAAAACTAAATAGAAATTTATAATTTTATAAAAAATCACATCACTCAAAAAAAAAAAATAGTATGATTTCTTTATTAGAGGAAAAATTATCAGCAATATAAGTAAAAGATAAAGAAATAAATAAAGAAAATCAATTATGATAGAAGGAAAAAACTTTCATTAAATATCAGAATAATTGAGAACTATTGGAAAAATAAAAATAAATTAACATTCTGAAAATAAATGGAGATAGAGATACTATACCATTTAATTGAAATTTATTTCTTTTTAAACAATTTAATTGAAATTTATTGTACATATAAATGTAATATATAAATATAGCAGCGAGTGAATACATTAATAGTTAAAAAACACATTTGGTCCATGTACTTTTACTAAACAATTCAGTTCTTGAACTTTAGTTTGTAACGATTTAGTTCCTGAACTTTAGCTTGTAATAATTTAGTTACGGTAGAAAATTTGTAACAATTTAGTCCCTATCGTAAAAATAATTATTAAAATTAAATGTTAAATTTTATCATATAACAATTTAATCTTTTTAATTTATAAACATATTTGGTCCCTATTTAGTGGTAAAGACTAAATTGTTACCAACTTTAAATTATAAGAACTAAACTGATACATATTAAAGTTCAAAGACAGTTTGAAAGTATAGGGACTAAATCGTTACAAACTAAAGTTCAGGGACTAAATTGTTAGTACAGGGACCAAAAATGTTTTTTATCCGACATTAGTTTATGGGCATTTTTAATGATTAGCAAGACTATTTGCCGTATTGGCAAATATAGCATCATTATTTTTTATTTATTTTTTCCAAATTTTTCCTCGTTATTGAGCTACTTCATATCAATTTATCTTTGCTAAATCATCTTCAAAGTTAAAAGGTTTTAGTTTAATTAACATGGTAAATTTTTATTGATATATAAAGCATACCAGAGATATATTAGGTAAGCTATCAGTTATGTTATATATCAAATATAAAACATATGACTAATATAACTAATATATATATAATATAAAGTATATCAGTGATATATTTGATATTAGGGTAAATCAACAACATGAAGGGTATAATTGACTTTTCTATTTTTCATTAGGGTTTTGACTTCCACTTTTTACTATATTTACAAATCAGAAAAATAATTACTATATTTGCAAGTAACTATTAGTTTTTCTCTTGCTATATTTAGCAGCAACTCTTAATTCATTTAAATATAAACAATTAAAAAATTGATGAAAAAAATTCTATAAAAAGAAAAATAAATAGGAAAAATGTAATGATAGGATGATCTCACATGTAAATCTTGAAAACTCATATTCGAAGAGAGTATTAAAAAACTCCTTCAATATCTCTTTGTATGGACATCATAGGAGATCAATGCCTATATATCCTACTTATGCATAACCAACATATGAAACCATATGAAACTAGGTAGTTGTTCTATAAAAATCTTGAATTCTCGTGAAACAACGAGCGTGAACAAAGATGTTTGAAAGGAAATTATGGTCTTTCTCAATTTTGAGCCCCTACCAATACCAAGTGGGCATGTAACATTCTTTTTCTTCTGAATCTCATCATCCAACTATAATATCCAAATCTCATCATCCCCACTTCTTCCGATTTTTCTTCTTCGTCCACTGCTACTTGTAACATTCTTTTTCTTCTGATTCATACATTTTCGTTCACTGCTTTGGTGCTACATTGCTTTATTCACAATCGATTTTTGCTACAGTGCACGGTGCTACAATGTTTCGAAATGGTAAAATATTTTTTCTACATTGTCTGCATGCCTCTCACGTTCGCACTTGTTAAAAAAAAAAAAAAAGTATGCTGTTTGCACGCCACTGCCATTCAGAGTCTCTTATTGTGTTATTGAATTCAATTTTTTCCACTGCCATTCACGCCATAAGCAATTACATAGTTTTATGATTTCTTATGATTATATTTTATTATTACTACATTTCCTATTGTCTTTTTCCAAATGTGTAACTTTTTTTTTTTGTGTGTGTTATGAATGAATTTTATTTTCTTGTTTTAAATTACAGTTTAGCTATTCATATATATTGGTATAAATTATGTTCATGTTGTTTCGTTATTATAAGATATGGATTAGTACATAGGTGGGTATATAATCTACTTGTACTTTTGAAATCTACTATTAACATTATGTATAAACGCCTTTTAAGTAAGATATAATTTATACCCACGTAAGTAAATGTACTTTTATAAATGTCATGTAGGTAGCACTTCTATTACCGTGAGCATGTTTTATAGTGGGTTTTGAAACGACAGAGATAATTACATGGAATACAAAGTGTCAGAACTAATTATACATCAAGAAATGTCATATGCCAATTTGATGAAAGATATAATGGAACAATTGAGATTGGTAGGTAGTTCTGATTATCCTGATGTTTTTTCTTGCATTTGAACCACTCAGTTTATCAAGAAGGACATGAAAATATCAGATGACAAGGATGTGCATTGGTTATACAACATCATTTTTAATGGTGTCATTCAATGTTGTAGTTTAGTCGTCGATTGTAGAAATTGTCTTTCTAACGTATTAGACTGCATGCCTATTAATACTTCAAGATCGATAGACAATGGTATATCATCAATTAGTCAATTTCATCACTCGATTGATGTTGCCAATATTTCGATGAATTTCCACATTGAAGTGAATGACAAGTTTTGTAGAAAGTGTAATTTACAGAATGCTTTGCGGTCTGTGGCTATAAGAGATAACTTTCAATTTAGGACTATCAAATCAAATCGTGATGTACTCATTGTCCGTTGCTTTATGGACAATTGCCAGTGGTATTTTCATGCTTTCAAGTTTGGGACCAAGGAAGTGAGATTTGGATAGTAAAAAAATTTGTACAAGAACATACATGTTCTCTTGAAATAGTTCTTAACGATCATAGGCAAACAACTTTTTCTGTTATCAAAGAGTTTATTAAGGATAGGATTAACATGTTCGACACAGATTTGCTTAGTGTTAAAGATGTTATATCCCATGTGCGTAGAGAACTCGGTATTAGTATGAATTATCAAAAAGCATGGCATGCAAGAGAATCTGCAATTAAAGAAATTAGGGGATCTCCTGAGGAGTCTTACGCATTAGTTCATTTGTTTTGTCACATGATTAATGTGAAAAATCCAGGTATGATTCTATTCACGTATTTTCAATATATATCCATGTTAGAGTAATATATTATATAATCTACTATATACATAACGTTGTAGATTCAGTTTGCGATTTTAAAGTTGACAATCATGGTAGGTTTCAGTACCTTTTTATGGCTTTGTCGTCTTCGATCGGTGGCTAGGAATATTGTCGACCTGTTATTTCAATTGATGGAATTTCAATGAAAAATAAGTACGGCGGCAGTTTGTTATCAGCTTGAACTTTAGACGCAAATGATCAAATATTCTCTTTGGCATTTTGTGTTGTCGATTATGAGAACGACGCTTCATGGGTTTGGTTTTTTGAACAGCTAAAACCATGTATAGGTGCTCGTCAAGACCTTGTAATTGTCTCGGATGAGCACAAGAGTATAGTAAAATCAGCTGAGAAGGTTTTCACTACTGCATATGCGCGTACCATCTCTTCAAGAATTTAAAGTTGAAGTGCAAGGAAAAAGTTTCTGATAAATTATTCTTCCCATGTGCCAAAGCATACAATGTTGAGGATTTTGAACATAACATGCGCCTTTTAGATTCTACTGTACGAGGCATACGTGAGGAGTAGTCGAGCATAGGTTTCTCTAAATGGTCGTGTGCTTATTTTCTTTCGTCACAATTTTATGACAACCAACATTTCAGAAAGTCTAAATGCTGCCATAAAAGATGCAAGGAAATTACCAATTACTTCCATGTTAGAAGTCGTGCAGATGATGTTGCAGAGGTGGTTCTGAGCGTAAGAACGATGCTGATTTTCAAATTACTGAATTCACGAAAAGTGCTGAGAGTAAGTTAAGAGAACAGATTTTAGTTGGTCATACAATGCAAGTAAGTTTTCATAAGCATCATTACATTAAATTTATTAATGCCCATGATTTATTAGTAAATATTTTCCGTTTAATTAATTTAGTAGATGTATATGTTTGGACTCTTGAATAATAAATAACTGATGTTCGTTATCTTTCCAATTTCTTTTAGGTTTATGCTGTCAATAACGATTTTTCTTAGGTAATTGATAATCATAGACAGTTTGAGGTAATACTTCAAAAAAGAAGCTGTTCTTGTCGTCGGTGGGATATTGTTAAAATACCTTGTTCACATGCATGCGCTGTACTAACTCAGAAGCATTTACGTAGAAAAGGTTACGTCTCCTCGTACTATTCCAACAACTATTTACGTTCCACATACAGTGGAAGTATATACTCATTAGGTCATCAGTAAGTTGGAATATCCCAGAAGATGTGAAGATTATAAAGATATTGCCGCCCAATGTAAAACGTCCTGTTGGTAGACCAAAGAAGTTGAGGATTCCGTCAACATTAGAATTTAAAAATTGTGTTAAATGCAGCCGTTGTGGAAGATATGGTCACAATAGGAAGTCGTGCAAATTTTCCCTTACGCAATAGATAGACATTTATTTATATGTTTTCTCTTGCTTATTGTATTTTTTGCACTTTAAACAATTTCATATTATTGTTTTTAAATTCAATTCAATTCTAGTTCTATTCCATGTCAAACTACAATTTATATATTATTACATTTTAATATACTGGTACTTAAGTTGACAACTACATGTTGATATATCCCTATATAAACACTATAAGATATATCCCTGTACAACCATTGAAGATATTGATAGTCAAGTAATTTCATAATTTCATATGTTGACAACTACATATTGATATTGTTGGGTGTGTTGTCCTAAACTCGTAGTTTGTATTTATATAGAAACAAATGTATATTCAATAAAGTTTTATTCAATAAATTTGTTGTTGAATTCATAACATTGCATTATCCAAAATCCAATAAACTAAACATCTAAGGTTATTTTCATGTAATCGGGACAGTATATATACTGGGTATATATTTGATATACTAGGTATATATTTGATATACTAAGTATATATTTGATATACCCCTGATATACGAGTGGATAATGTCCCGTGAATAACCTAAAGGGTCTATAGTATATGGATAAGGCTGGGTACTTTATCTTGGCAACACTATGGATACGACCTACTTTGTAAATGTTACAGATGACTCGATCTAGGTCGTTCGCGTGGAGACATGCGAGTGTGGGTATCCTATACAATGAGTTTGTATAAGATCGGACTGCGAAATAGACAATCTTTATATGTAACGTCGTTGACTAACAGATTGCTATTTCATAGGATGACCAGACAACTCATTCTCAATGTTGAGTGAGTTATGGACTCCTGCCCGTGAGGGCTCGTCCTTTGATTTGTATAGGTGAGAGTGGCCCGAGTTGTCGACTCAATATTCTTACCATTTTGGGGATGAGACCGAGTGGGGAGCTGGGAACATAACTTCACAAGATGAAATTCACTCATCTCCGACTTTAGGGGAGTAGATGAGTGTTCTCTTAATTACTGACTCCGGGACTTGAACAAGGGGCCCCACCCTCTCACTGGCCCTAGAGGGACTTCCGGTTATTAGTCGGACTATAACCGACTTGTTCATTAGGAGAGCAGTGGTATTTAAGGAGCAAGATGTAACACAGAGGTAAAATGGTAATTTGACCTATTTGTGATTACGAACACTCGTGAAGGATTGACTTGTCATTTATGGTCGTATATTCGTGGACACGAAAACATTATGCAGTGAGAAGAGTGCAACTGCGGGTTTTTAGTAGAGTGACCTGTAGTTAACGAATTTTGATTAACTCGGTCAACGAGTTTGATCGATTAATCTCGTATCGTTGGAGCTTCTGTTTTGTAGGTCCATTAGGTCCCCTTGCTTGCTTATATCGGGTAAAACGATGATCGAGTTTTTGAAAGAATTTGAACTGTTCAAATTGCTCAAAGGAATATATGTATATTGATACATTATAATATATAGTTAATTCTAAATTAAAACTATATATTATGAGATAAATTATTTGAATGAGATTGAAATAAAATTAATATGAATATGATTCATATTGAAACTATAGGTTAAAAATAATGTGCATAAGAGTTACATTACAACTATAGGTTATATAAGAGAAATACTATAGAATCTGATTCTATTTTTGTAATAAATAATTAAGTGTTAATCATTTATTTGATTTATATATATATATATATATATATATTAATTGTTAATTAGATTAATAATTAATAATTATTTATTAATTAATATGATTAATTAATTAAATAAATAAATAAATAAATAAATAAATAAATATATATATATATATATACTTATTATTATTTATTAATAACTTTAATTAATATATAATTCCCCTGCAAAAATACAGGGGAGTGGGAACTCCCCACGTCACTGTGTTTGTTTTTGGTTTATTACAGAAAAGTCCTGCAAAAATAGAACAAGGAAAACACACAGAACTCCCAGCATCTCTCTCAAGCAATCTCTCTCAATTCTCCCTCTCGTTCCAAAGAAATGCTCCCACAAGCGTGTTCTCGTGACCCAAGAGGATAGCTCAGAAGATTCGGTGGTGGTGTTCGGGTGGAAATTAACTTGAAGAAGAGTTCTTCAAAGGTAAAAACATTTTCCCCCTGTATTTTCATTTTTGCACACATTTGATTTTGTTTTCTCAAAAAATCATGAACAATGATCCGCTTCCGCTCCGGGATTCACATCCTATCAGATATATCTCTGTATAAACACTATAAAAAATATTCCTGTATAACCATTGGAGATATTGATAGTCAAGTAATTTTGTAATTTCATAACTTGACAATTACATGTTGATATATCCCTTTATAAACACTATAAGATATATCCCTATACAACCATTGGAGATATTGATAGTCAAGTAATTTCACTCAAACGTGTCTAAAGGTTATCAAATCATTCATAACTTAGTATTCTCCTCAAAAGAAGCTTCAATATATCTAATCTTTGAGTCATATTGAATACATCTAACCAAAAAGTACATAATAACTATCACAAAAATTTGAATAATGAATTCCATTACATAAAATCGATACTTAAAGTTGTGATAACAAGTTGAAAGCTGGAGCATCAAAATCTTCAATGCTTGATAGCTTATATTTACTATCTTCTGTTGAACCGAACTTTGTAGTGTACGGTGATCTATTCACCTTAGAACGCATCACCACTCTACGTTTTTTCGTCTCAATGGTTCGACTTCATGATCTTTCTTTAATGTCTTCATATCTCCATTCCCCCCTTTCTTGAACGGACATGTTCCTCTCAACTACACATTAATATAACTTTATATGTTCGTAGGGCTGTTTTAGAATCGGCAACAATCGCCAAATATAAAATATAAAATATATTCTCACATACGCCAAATATCCTTGGGCTGCAACAATAGAACCAGTGTTAAGATGTTACATGGTACAACTATATTAATATGTTGATTACTTATTTTACACGTTATTTCAGTTGCTCCCTCCTTACAGACATCGACAACAATCTTGCTTAAGAGTTTAGCTCTATCAAACTTCAGTTTTAATAAGCATTTTGTGTATCAAAGAAACAATTGATACTGTTGAGAATTCATCAGCAATTTGATTCCTAGACTTCAATAATTATATCCTAGATGTAACTATAAAAAATCGTATGTCACATCTCACAGACAAAACAAAGGTTGGTTGAATAAACTATAGAACAATATCACAAACAATGTTCAAGCAATAAGTCATATCAAAGTTAGCTAAATCAAATGACAACACAAACACGAGAAGTTAAAAAGTTTTTATACATACTAACATGGCCTGGGTTAAATGACGTCACAACCCAACAGTCACAGACAAAGGATAAAATGATATACCAGCATATAATTCTCAATATACTATATATTATATACAACTATATCCATATATATTTGTCAGATCAGACAAAACATTATCACATGCTAAATACAGATAACCACGTATTCATTAAGACGTTGCATGATAACATCGATTTGCCATTTAGTAGCATATTAGTTATCCTCAAACAATAAATCCAATACTTATAGCATCGATGTACATGTCTCCCTTCTCCGATATAATATCATTTTGCTCGATGTTCTCCTTGTCCTGAACGAATCAAATTATAATAAAGCAACATAGAGTATCGTTGAATGAGCCACTAATCAAGATGAGTACTATCAAAACAATACAAGCAAACCTTTTTTTGGCAAGTCTCTTCTATCCTATTAATCTCATTTAAAAATGTTGTGCATACGAACTCATCTTGCATTACATATTCTTCAGTTTCTTTAACCCCTAGTTCCTTGCAAAATTTAAAACATAGTAAATAGCATTACACATGTCCTTCACAGATTATGAAAATTAAGCATAATTTACACATGTACGATGCATTAATTTTAGATACTCATGTTATTATGATCTTCATCATTATCACTCTTAGTGATAGCTGCACTGTCCTTTGATCCATTGTCCTTTGGTTGATATTCTTTCAAATTTTTGCATGTTGATCACCGCCCTCATTACCACCGTTGTTATCATCCCTTCCACCCCATTCCCATCACCGTCCCCATCCTCCTTTCTGATATCAGTTAATCTCTCATGCACCAGTCGTTTAACACTCTCAATCTTAGAAAAGAGTGTATTGATTTTGCAATTCATGTTATCAAGGCTACTTAACACCATTTCTTTAAACTCTTCAAAAAGTGGAGTTATATACCTTTCATTCGATTGAAAACTCGATGAATTCCTATTCGATGGTTCACCTTCCTCCAAATCTCTTTTTTTTACCTGTAATCGGTGAATTCTCATCTTCCTCGAATATATTTTCAAACTCAAACTGCATTAAAATTAACATATCATTAATATAGTCATCAGTGTGTATATATATATATATATATATATATATATATATGTATGTATGTATGTATATATATGTATGTATGTATGTATATATATATATGTATGTATGTATGTACATACATACATTAAAAATAGAGAAATACATAATACCTCCTCATTCTCGAAAACTCTAATGGCTATATCCCGTCATTCCGGTTGTGATGTAGCCTCCCAATTTACCATTAGTGGTATATCAGTAGATACGTGCTTGACATATTTTGTTTCCGCTGAGAAAGCAATGATATGCATTCGTATGCCCAAATAACCAACGCTAACGGCATTTCAGAGAGTCCCACAACCGATGCATGAGGGTTTTTAATCTCTTTCTTTATAGAGTCGATTGTTGAGTTATAGCAAATACACCCCCACAGGTAGTTCACAAATTGCTCGGTCTCATCAAGAAGCTTGATATATTCCACTTCAATTCCAACTGCTCGATGTTTTCCCAACAAGAAATTTGACAACAAAAATAATTGTGCCATCTTAACCTTATCCTTCTTCTTCACTACATCCATTGAATTAAACAACGTACTTATTGTTGCCCTATTCACAGTGTAGACGCCGTATTTGGTCCGACTCGCTTTCGTTTTTTTTAAAAAAATTTTATTACTGATTTATTTATTTATTATTATTTTTTTATGTTTATTGATTTAGTTTAAAATAACATAATTTACTTTATTATAAAATTTAATATAAAATTTTAATTGAATCAAATTAAGTTTTAAAATTAGATTTTATTTGAAAATAATTGGTTTTTTTTTAAAATTGATTTTAAGATAAAAAAAACAGTTTTTCTCCCCTTTGATTTTTTCCTTCATACAGGTATCCCCTCCCCTTCTTCTCCTCCCTCTTTTTCTCTCTTCTCTTCCCCCCTTTTCTTTTTTCTCGTTAGTTTTTAGGTGTATTTAAGGAGGGCTGCAGTGGGGAGGAGAGGACAGACAGAACACCCATACAGAAGAATTCACTTCCTTCTTTCTCTCTACCATCACCTTCTCTTCTTCTTCACCCAGGCCGGCGACCCCGACGATACACAGACTGCACACGTTCCCCGGTGATCACAAGTTCAGACAACCTGCACCATAGTAGTCCGGCGCAAAACTTCTACAACCGACGCACGGATCACCGACCACCTGACTTCGACCTCGAGTGCTCCTTCACAGTTTTCAGACCCGCGGGCACACCTAGAATTTCCTCACTGCAGTACGTGGTATAGAAAAAGTTGTTTTAGAAATGATTTGGTTTTTTTTATTTGTGTTAAATAAGCTTGTTTTAAATTTGATATTATATATATATATATTTTTTTTTAAAATAATTTTTTTAAAATATGATTTGATATATTTTAAAATAAATTTGTTTAAATATGATTATATATATTTTAAAATACATTTGTTAAAATAAATTTGTTTAAATATGATTTGATATATTTTAAAATAAATTTGTTAAAATAAATTTGTTTAAATATGATTTGATATATTTTAAAATAAATTTGTTTAAATATGATTTGATTATTTTAAAATAAATTTGTTAAAGTATGATTTGATATATTTTAAAATAAAATTGTTTAAATATGATTTGATTATTTTTAAAATAAGTTTTAAATATTTATTTTTTATTTTATTATTATTATTATTTTTTTTTTCATTTTAGTTTTATTTTTTTAAAACATTTTTTTTTTAAAATAAAGATTTGTATGATAAGAATTAATACTAAGTTGTATCATATGGTGTTGGCATAGTGGTAGGTTACTTAGGAGTAATTCAGATGTCTTACGTTCGAGTCTTTGCTTGCCTAAATTAATTTTTTTTTGTATATCATTATTTTACCAAACAACTATTTTAGATAAAATGTTTTTTTAATATAAAAAGAAAACTTTCGTTTTCATAAGATTTCAAATCTTCAAACATTTATATAAAATTTTAAGTAATGTATTAGGATGTTGGCATATTGGTAAGAAATTTGTACATGGACTCTCACATCACAAGTTCAAGTATTGATGGCCCCTAGGCTAAATTTTTTTTATTTATTAATTTCTCTTTTCTACTAAATAATTATTTCAAAAATCCCAATGACAGAAATTGGATCTTTCCAATATTCTCGATGTGATAATTTGTTTTTCTAATGGTCTTTGCGCCACTCATGCTTGTTGGTTCATATTTTATCCTAAAATATGAACCAATATATTTGGGACATTTAAAATCAAACACAAAAGTATATTTCTTTTTGGATCAAAGTATAATAGGATAATTTTTGACAAAATATGGTACCGTTTTCGAACGGGTGTCGTAGGGTGTTAACACCTTTCCTACGCTCAACCGACTCCCGAACCAAAATTATATTTTCGTAGACCAAGTTTTTTTAAATAGGTGACAAATCACACCTCGTAGATGATTGGTGGTGACTCCAAACGCTAATCTCGAAAGAGACCCATCAAGGGATGACGTCGGCCGCTCCGCGTCGCGATGACGTTGCGACAGCTTGGCGACTCCACTGGGGACCTTTAGAGAGTCAAGCCATTATTTTTGTCATTTATTATCTTATTATATTTCTTTTTTTTCCTTTCTTGTTCGCTTTGTTTTTTTTATTTATTAATTTGGTTTGGCATCATATGCATCTCGCACAAATACACAAGCCTCCTACCCGGGCTTTACCTTTAAGATTAGATCGGAGACTGAGTAGTGTGACCTTCGTGGAATTTCGGTTCCCGTGCAGGCGCATGAAATTCTCCACTCAAGTTGACCATACCGCGCAAGCGTATGGAAGATTTGGGGGCCGCTTCCCTCTAGGTTGTGTAGGCATTAACTTTACACTCATTCTAGCATCAGATTTATGCTATTTATTTATTTATTTTGTTTAGTTTGTTTCTGTTGGTGTTAATAAAGTGATTTGTTTAAAAGAGTCTCATACATTCTCTCACTTAGTAATCGTTTTTTTTTACAACAATAAAAAAAGAGTTTCGCAACTTTCCCTTTAAATTTATTTTCTTTCAATTTTACCAAAATTGACCTAAGTCTTAAATCATTAATATTGACAGTAAATTAAAGCATGAGTTCCAGTAAGGTTCCTACCCAAGAGTGGAGAGAGCAAGACCAAGAAATTGTCCGTCAATGGTCAGAGAATATGCAACATACTCATGGTGACGCATTATCACAGAATGTAATCATGCCATTTCAAAATGTAACGTGTCCAGAAAATCAGTTGGATATGGTGAAACGTTTATGGGAGGGTTTAAGACCAGATAGAAAGACCCAGTTCATAAAAAAATATGGCCACATAGCGCAGCTCCTGTACGTGCGAGTAAACTTCTCAGTGTTGAGAGCATTAGTTCAACATTGGGATCTGGCCTATAGATGCTTTACTTTTAGCTCAATGGATATAACCCCAACTATCGAGGAATACCACACCCTCTTACAAATGTCACTGCAAGAGAAAATTGAGGTTTATTCCTATGATGGTGGGTTTACATTGAAAAGGGCAGTATCGCTGCTTGTAGGAAAGATATCTGCTGGTGAGATTGAAAAACATGTGAAAAGGAAGGGAGAAAACACATGCTTACCGATAGAATATATCCTGAGTCTTCAGCAGAGGTTCGTTAATGAAGAAAGGGAGCTATCGCTATTAGCTCTGTGCTTATTTAACTTGGTTTTATTCCTTAAAGTTAGCGGGTACGTTGAGGAGCGGGTGGTCAAGCTGTTTGTCAAGGTAGAAATGGGGGTTAATCTCGTAATACCCATCCTAGCAGAAACCTTCCGAGCACTAAATTTTTGCAGATCGCGAGGAGTAGGGAAATTTATAGGCTGTGTTCAGCTGCTATACATTTGGATCCTCAGCCATATAAATTGTCCACCAGAGTTTAAGAGTCCTTAGGTCAAATTTTCAAGATCGTGGAGTAGATTACAAAATCCCATCATTGAATTCAACCAAGCAGATTGGAGTCAAATCCACCCAGGGAAAGAAGAGTGGAGCATTTTCTTTGCAGGACTAAGGCCAGAAGACGTGGAGTGGAGGGCCCGATGGATGTCAACCAAACCTATGATGTATAGGTGTGGTAAATTTCACAGTCTACCATTATTGGGTCCATGGATGTGTATCTTATGCCCCATTAATGGTACTGCGCCAGATATGAGTACGTCAGTTTATCCCAGCCACACATGACTTAAGAAACTCTGAATTTGCCTATGATGTTGGGTTTTGCAAAAACAAAATTCAGGAGATCGTAAAGGCGTGGAAGACGATTATTAGAATCCAAAGTGGCAATTACCACGATAATATATTTGAAGGATACGAACAGTGGCATTCGAGTAGAGGAAAAACTGTGGTTCTCCTACCAACCGACAAGGGCAAAGGGAAGCTAGAGGTTCCCACTAGGAGAATTCTTTCTGAAATGAGCCCAAATCAAACTACTCAGCGGAAGGTTCGCAGGATAGAATACGAGCTGCGAGAAGGGAACCCCACATCAGCTAAAGAAAGACTACAACTAGGGTTCAATCAAAATCTACCTCGAAACATTGAGCTGGAATTACAACAGGCAAGAAGGGAGGTCGGTTACCAAGGGAAAGAAAACAGACCGCTAGAAGTAGAGGTTCGGGATCCTAACAGAAGAAAGTACGAAGAGAGCTCACAAGCAGCCTTGAGGGCGCGAGACAATCAAATATCACAACAAATGTCTTCTCTACAAATATAAATCATGTCCCTTCGTGAAAAAGCCATTGTGCTGGAGGAGAAAGAAGTACAGTTAGCTCAGTATGCTCAAGAAAATCAAAGATTAAGGGAAACTGTTCAGGTGCTTTCAAGCCGTCTCGACAAAACCCAGAATGTTGCTGATGGGTTAATGCATGATTATGCCCATATCAAGGAACAATACAACCAAGTGGGGTATGAATTAGACCATGTGAAGCGCGATAACACATTGTTGCGTCATAATTCAGAACATGTACTCACCCAAGTCAGACAGGCAGCCCGTAGGGCAGATGGTTTAGCTGAAGAGGCACGGGCTCTCACGTCTGCCATTGCCCCTACACAGCCGAATGACAAAAACACACTCAAGTTCTTGGGCAAACTTCGACGAGATCTAGAGCATTGGGGACAGTTTTATTGACACTTTGCTTTAATGTACTTTCAATTCCATGATTTAAGCATTGGAGTTCAAATTTGGCATAATTGTTGTTTTCTTGTAATCTTCATTTATTTATTTATCCAATTTATAATAAAGTCACAATCTTATTTATTTATGGTTTTCTTTCTCTTTCTTTTGGTCTTCTATTTTTCTAAAAAACAAAAGGGATTGTTCAAGATAGCTCGCTCACTGGCACCACATCGCACTTACCGTACCAGACGCAGGGCAAGATTAATGATGGAAGATCAAAAAGCCGAGCAGGAGAAAACAAGGAAAGATATTGAGGAGTTGCGAGAAAAGTTAGATGCCATCCTCCTCGCGTTGGAAAAAGGCAAAGCGGCTCCAGATCCTGCTACATCTAGCAACCCTGTCCATGAGCCGCAAGAAACCCCGCCTTATCCACCTGGGTACGGTCCACCTCTTAGGCCAGTGGCAGAGGGTTTCATGCCACAATATACAACGTACAACCCTCTGTATGACGTCCCGGTTGGTCAGTATCCGCATCCCTTTGTTAAGGGAGCTCAGCAAATCCCAACCAACATCATTTTTCGAGAGCCCGAGCAAATGATGTCACCCCCTACAGTCCTTTACCTAGGTGGTCTCCCAGCCAAGACAGACCTAGTCGGACAAAATGCCCCCAGTAACGAGAAGTTCGAAGTTCTGGAGGAAAGATTAAGAGCAATAGAGGGGACAGACGTTTTTGGCAACATCGATGCCTCACAATTGTGTTTAGTGTCTGGTTTAGTCATCCTTCCAAAATTCAAGGTGCCAGAGTTTGAGAAGTACGATGGTTCTTCTTGTCCTAAGAATCATCTTATAATGTACTGTAGGTAGATGGCAGCATACGTCCAAAATGACAAATTGTTGATACACTGCTTTCAAGATAGTTTATCTGATCCGGCCTCTCGTTGGTACATGCAATTAGATAGCTCTCATGTTGGCTCGTGGAAGAATCAGGCCGACTCCTTCCTAAAACAATATAAGCATAACATAGACATGGCTCCAGATCGCTTAGATTTACAGAGGATGGAGAAGAAGAGTACAGAGAGCTTTAAGGAGTATGCTCAAAGGTGGAGGGACACAACAGCTCAACTCCAACCTCCTTTAACAGATAAGGAGCTATCTGCCATGTTCATCAATACCCTAAAACATCCTTTCTATGATCGGATGATAGGAAGCGCTTCCACAAATTTCTCTGATATTATGACCATTGGAGAAAGGATCGAATACGGGGTTAGACATGGGCGAATAACCAGTACTGCCGATGAGCCATTGGCCGCAAAGAAGGCAAGTCATTCCAAGAAGAAGGAAGGTGAAGTGCAAATGGTGGGAGCAGACCGACACTCTTGGAAACAACAACCGTACGGTCGGACACCGCGATACACTCCGTATTATTACCCAACGCCATACGGGTATAATCAACCATTTGTGAATAATGCAACTTCACATTACTCCCCTTATGCTTCCCAAAATTTTCGACCCCCAGCCAGTCAAAATTTCCAACCTAGGGGTCAGCAGCATAATACATTCTATACTCAAGGGCAACAGACTAATAGAGGGGCACGTAAACAGACCCAGTTTGACCCAATCCCCATGACTTATACTGAGCTTTTGCCTCAGTTATTTCAAAATAATCAGCTGGCACCTGTACCTGTAGATCCGATCCAGCCTCCATACCCAAGATGGTATGATGCAAATGCTCGTTGTGACTATCACGCAGGAGCCGTAGGGCATTCAACAGAGAACTGCACTTGAAATACAGGGTTCAAGCTTTGATCAAGGTAGGTTGGTTGAATTTTAAAAAAGAAAATGGGCCTGATGTAAGTAAGAATCCGCTGCCGAATCATCAGAATGTCCAAATAAATGCAATCGAATGCCAAAGGATCGAGTCGAAGAGTAAGGTTGCCGAAATTACAACCCCTATGGAGGAACTATTCGAAATTCTCTTGGGTAGTGGATATGTATCAGTGGAATACTTATGCCCAAACCTCAAGTATAAAGGGTATGATGAAAGTCTGACGTGCCCGTTCCACGCTGGGGCAAAAGGTCACTCCCTAGAGCAATGCAATAGTTTTCGGATGAAAGTTCAAGAGTTATTAGACTAAAAAATCCTTACTGTTGTAAATTCTCACCATAAGAAAGGGATAAATATCGTGGAGGATATCTTGTTTGTTGAGGGCTCAAGTGATTCTCTTAAACCAAAACTCCTCACCGTCTTTTACCGTGAAAAGCCAGATGCATCTAGCTGCAGTCGGAAACCAATCACTATCAGGATCCCAGCTCCTTTCGAGTATAAAAGTTCCAAAGCAGTGCCTTGGAAATATGAGTGCAAGGTAACTGTAGGGCAAGATATATCATTTCCTTCACTCCCAGTTGACAATATCACTGGAGTGGGAGGTTTGACATGAACTGGGAGATGTTATACACCGGATAGCCTGCTAAAGCGCGTGAATGAAACTACTAGTGAAAAGAATAAAGAGAAAGCAAGTGAGAAAAAGAAGGAGAAAGTGGAAGAGGATAAGAAAGGGAAAGCCAAACTCCACGAGGATGTCCATGATGAACTGGTGGAGGCAATTGTTGTAAAGGATGTAAGTCCTAAACAACCTATGTCCGAAGAAGAGACTCAAGAGTTTCTAAAGCTAGTGAAGCAAAGTGAATACAAAGTTATTGAACAATTAGGTCGGACACCAGCAAAGATCTCTATATTATCTTTACTGTTATCGTCTGAAGCACATCAGAATACACTATTGGAAGCCTTGAAGCAGGCTTTCGTTTCACAAGACATCACAGTGGATAATTTGAGCAACGTTGTGGGGAATATAACGACATCTAGCTCCATCACTTTTACAGATGAGGAGATACCACCAGAGGGTACAGGACATACCAAAGCTCTTCACATCTCAGTTAAGTGTAAAAACTTCCTAATAGCAAAAGTCCTTGTGGACAATGGATCTTCTTTAAACATAATGCCAAGATCCACGCTAGAGAAGTTACCCGTTGATATGTCCCATATGAGACCTAGTACTGTGATAGTAAGAGCTTTCGATGGAGCTCGCAGCGCTGTTTTTGGGGATATTGAGATCCCGATCCAAATAGGTCCTTGCACCTTTGACATAACATTTCAGGTTATGGACATCACATCAACTTATAGTTTCTTGTTGGGGCGACCGTGGATACATTCGGCAGGAGCAGTTCCATCCACTTTACATCAGAAAATTAAGTTTGCGGTTGACCAAAAGTTAGTGATCATATCGGGACAAGAAGACATTCTAGTCTCAAGGCTTGCTTCGATGCCATACGTTGAAGCAGCAGAAGAAGCTTTTGAGTCCTCATTCCAATCATTCGAGATTGCAAATGCTACAACTTTACATGGGAAGTTTGGAAGACCTAAGCCACAACTTTTAGAGACCGCCTTTAAAGGAGACAATGGGAGCTTAGACAAACTGCTAAGGATGGCTAAGAATACAAAGAAGTTCGGGTTGGGTTATAAACCAAGTAGAGGCGACATCATTAGAGTGCGAAGTCTGGAAAAAGCAAAACGCCTCTTAAGATTTGAGAATGAGGAGCTTGATTACCCTAGGAGGACTGTCCCACCTCTCAGCCACTCTTTCAGAAAAGTCGGCACAATCCATCAGGAGTACGATGAGAGCTCTGTAGTGGCAGCAGTGACAAAAGAAAGAGAGCAAGTCGAACCTTTTGTCTACCCGTGCCCAGATGGTTTCGAGCTGAGCAATTGGAGCGTGATAGAGCTACCGTCTTTTGTAAATAATAAATCAAAGTAATTGTCCATTTTTTTCCCTTCCCTTCATTTTCTTAATTAATTAAATTAATTTTCTATTTCCTGTACATTCCATCCAGACCTATTATTTGTTTATAATTCTTCCATATCAATAAAGTTTGAGTTCATTCACTTTGTTTCTTTCCTCTACTATTCTCTGGGCCAATTTATTCATTTATTTCTGTTTCTTTTCTTTTCTCTTTTATTATGTCTTAAACAGTAATACTGAGATTGAATGCGATAATGATTCGAAATACGAGCTCGATACACCTATATACAATATTGAATCTGATGAGGAAATAGATGACGAGCCCTCTGCTGAGTTATTGAGAATGCTAGAAGAAGAAGAAAAGATGTTGGGACCCCATGAAGAATTAACTGAGACAATTAACTTGGGATCACAAGCCGAAGCTAAAGAGATTAAAATAGGCACTCATATGTCTTCAGAGAGTCGCAAAAAGTTGATAGAGTTACTTCATGAGTATGCTGATGTTTTTGCTTGGTCCTATCAGGATATGCCTGGTTTAGATACAGACATCGTAGTGCACAAATTGCCGATCAACTCAGAGTTCAAGCCGGTGAGACAGAAGTTACGGAAAATGAGGCCAGATATGTTGATCAAGATAAAGGATGAAGTAAGGAAGCAAATCGATGCAGGGTTCCTTACAGTATCTAATTACCCTGAGTGGGTGGCAAACATTGTCCCTGTACCAAAGAAAAATGGACAAGTAAGAATGTGTGTTGATTATAGAGACTTGAATCATGCAAGTCCAAAAGACAACTTCCCGCTTCCTCATATCGATGTGCTGGTTGATAATACTGCTGGGTTCTCAACCTTCTCTTTTATGGATGGGTTCTCAGGCTACAATCAGATCAAGATGGCACCTGAGGATCGTGAAAAAACCACATTCATTACGCTATGGGGAACTTTCTGTTACAAAGTTATGCCATTTGGGCTAAAAAATGCTGGGGCAACCTACCAGCGTGCCATGGTTACTCTCTTTCATGACTTGATGCACAAAGAAATTGAAGTTTACGTGGATGATATGATTGCCAAGTCAAAACAGGACGAGGAGCACACAACTATTTTAAGGAAGCTGTTTGATCGATTGAGGAAGTTCAAATTGAAACTCAATCCCAACAAATGCATATTTGGGGCAACCACTGGAAAACTCTTTGGTTTTGTAGTAAGCCAAGAAGGCATTAAAGTTGACCCGGATAAAGTCAAAGCAATCTTAGAGATGCCACCTCCACAGATGCAGAAAGAAGTCAAAGGATTTCTAGGACGACTCAACTACATCGCAAGGTTCATATCTCACTTAACAGCAACTTGCGAACCCATCTTTAAATTGCTCCGCAAGAACAACGATGGGGTGAAGATTGTCAAGCAGCATTCGATAAGATTAAGCAGTATTTGCAAGACCCTCCAATTCTTGTGCCACCAACTCCAGGACGACCCCTTATTTTGTATCTCACAGTGACTGAAAGCTCAATGGGATGTGTACTGGGGCAGCATGATGATTCAGGTAGAAAAGAACAAGCTATATATTATTTAAGTAAGAAGTTCACCGATTGCGAGACTAGATACTCTAAAGTAGAAAAAACTTGTTGTGCTCTAGCTTGGGCTGCTCGACGTCTAAGACAATACATGTTGTATTATACCACATGGCTCATTTCAAAGATGGACCCATAAAGTACATTTTTGAAAAGCCGTCTCTCTCGGGTCGAATTGCAAGGTGGCAAGTTCTCTTGTCCGAATATGATATTGTTTATGTGACTCAAAAGGCTATTAAGGGGAGTGCTTTGGTCGACTACCTAGCTCAACAACCTATAAATGACTACATACCGGTAAAGTTCGATTTTCCAGATGAGTATATCTCCACCATAACTGCAAGTGAGGAAATTTTAGACCCGCAAACTTGGACCATGATGTTTGATGGTGCCTCTAATGAGTTAGGTCATGGGATAGGGGCTATTTTGATATCACCCAAAGGGGAACTATACCCTCTTACCGCTAGATTATGTTTTGACTGCACACATAATATGGCCGAGTATGAAGCATGCTCGATGGGCGTCCAAACTGCTGTTGATATGAAGGTTAAGAAACTTAAAGTTTTTGGGGATTCTACGCTAGTAATTCATCAACTAAGAGGAGAATGGGAAACAAGAGACGTTAAGTTGTTGCCTTATAAACAACTCATAACAGAATTGTCACAAGAATTTGATGAAATCTCATTTGATTATTTGCCAAGAGAAAATAATCAAGTAGCAGATGCATTGGCCACATTAGCGGTGATGTTCAATTTAGAACTCAATGAGGATGTCCGTCCGATTAAAGTTGGGAGGAGAGATGTCCCAGCTTCTTGTATGAGCATTGAGGAAGAACCCGACAGTAACCCCTGGTTTCATGACATCAAGCAATATATAAAGAGTAAAGAGTATCCACCAAATGCTTCAGAAAATGATAAGCGCACCCTTCGCAAGTTGACAATGAAGTTTTTCTTAAACGGAGAGATACTGTACAAGAGAAACCATGACATGGTTCTCCTAAGGTGCGTCGAAGGAAGATATGCCAATAGGATTATGGAAGAAGTTCATGAAGGAGTTTGTGGCACTCATGCAAATGGACACATGATGGCTAAACAAATTTTAATAGCTGGCTATTACTAGCTGACTATAAAGACAGATTGTATTAAATATGCAAGAAAATGTCACAAATGTCAAATTTACTCGGATAAGATTAAACTGGGAAATGATTTCTGACCAGTTTAGAGGACCTTATAAGTAGAGGACCTCATTCCGCGATCAGGTACGATGATTTCTGACCTCGAACTAAACTGGGAATCCGACCTATACTGACTTGATCGTCGGAGTGCTCACCTTTTTGTGCAGGTCCGCCCAAGTATTCAGAGGGGTCCGGAGGTCGGGTTCGAGCTGCAATCTGAAATACACTGTTGTGCATATCCTTGCATAAACAGAAAGCATTACCTCCTACAGCAGCGGTATCCACACTCCCAAGAAGCTGTTCCTTCCACCTTCTGAGGCTCTCATCATCCTAAGAGAACAACCATTTTGGAAGGCATTAAATCATTATATGTTGAACACAGCATGAGGTGAAAAAAAGGAAGAAAGAAATGAATGCAAACTGGAACCTTATCTTTCTCAAGTTGTTCTTTGAGGGTACACTGAGGACCCAACTCGATCTTTCTTCCCTCCTCATCTTTATCCTCCTCTGGTGCACATATGGAAGTTTCGCTCAATTTTCTACTCAATCCAACACTGTCCTCCCCCTTTTCTTCTTTAGTTCCTTTTTCTCAGGAGAACCATTTCCTTCTTCCAGACCCATTTCCTCAAAAGACCATCCACCCCACCAAAGAAAAATACAGAATCAGACCCCCTAATGGCAGACAAAAGAAACAGACTTTGCCCACCTACAGACAAAGGAAAAAAGTGGGTCGAAAGAGCTACAGAGAGAGACAGAATTGGGTGGGAAATGGGAGAGAATTGGAGTCAAAAGATATAGAGGTAGGAGCAATGAGGTCCAGGCAAAAGAAACCAACAAAATGGAAGAGAACCCAACCCAACTAGAAAAGAAAACAAAAAAAAATTGGTGAAAGAAATGGCAGAAAGGGGATATAAGGAAATGAAGAATGGAGAAAGGCAGAGGAAAGGATGAGGGAATTAGGAAGCTTGTTTAGTTTTATGTTGGTTAAATCGAACTTGATCAAAGATCGTGGTCGAAGCCTGTGTCAAGCCATGTCCGTTTCCTTTTAATTTTTTGTTGGTTAAATCGAACCCGATAGATGGTGGTCGAAGCCTGTGTCAAGCCAAGTCCGTTGCCTTTTAGTTTTATGTTGGAACCCGATCAAAGATCGTGGTCAAAGCTTGTGTCAAGCCAGGTCCGTTTCCTTTTAATTTTTTGTTGGTTATATCGAACCCGATATATCGTGGTCGAAGCCTGAGTCAAGCCAGGTTCATCACTTTTTAGTTTTCTGTTGGTTAAATCGAACCCGATAGATCGTGGTCGAAACCTGTGTCAAGCCAGGTCCGTTGCCTTTTAGTTTTCTGTTGGTTAAATAGAATCCGATCAAAGATCGTGGTCGAAGCCTGTGTCAAGTCAGGTCCGTTTCTTTTTAGTTTTTTGTTGGTTAAATCGAACCCGATATATCGTGGTCGAAGCTTGTGTCAAGCCAGGTCCGTTGCCTTTTAGTTTTCTGTTGGTTAAATCGAACCCGATCAAAGATCGTGGTCGAAGCCTGTGTCAAGCCAGGTCTGTTTCCTTTTAGTTTTTTGGTGGTTAAATCGAACCCGATTGATCGTGGTCGAAGCCTGTGTCAAGCCAGATCCGTTGCCTTTTAGTTTTCTGTTGGTTAAATCGAACCCGATCAAAGATCGTGGTCGAAGCCTGTGTCAAGCCAGGTCTGTTTCCTTTTAGTTTTCTGTTGGTTAAATCGAACCCGATAGATCGTGGTCGAAGCTTGTGTCAAGCCAGGTCCGTTACCTTTTAGTTTTCTGTTGGTTAAATCGAACCCGATAGATCGTGGTCGAAGCCTGTGTCAAGTTAGGTCCGTTGCTTTTTTTTTAATTATTTTTTAATGATTATAAAATTTAGTTTAAAATAACATAATTTACTTTATTATAAAATTTAATATAAAGTTTTAATTGAATCAAATTAAGTTTTAAAATTAGTTTTTATTTGAAAATAATTGGTTTTTTTTTTTAAATTGATTTTAAGATAAAAAAAAAAAACTGTTTTTCTCCCCTTTGATTTTTTCCTTCATACTTGTATCCCCTCCCCTTCTTCTCCTCCCTCTTTTTCTCTCTTCTTTCCCCCTTTTTCTTTTTTATCGTTAGTTTTTAGCTGTATTTAAGGAGAGCTGCAGTGGGGAGGAGAGGACGGACAGAACACCCATACAGAAGAATTCACTTCCTTCTTTCTCTCTACCATCACCTTCTCTTCTTCTTCACCCAGGCCGGTGACCCCGACGATACACAGACCGCACACGTCCCCCGGTGATCACAAGTTCAGACAACCTGCACCATAGTACTCCGGCGCAAAACTTCTACAACCGACGCACGGATCACCGACCACCTGACTTCGACCTCGAGTGCTCCTTCACAGTTTTCAGACCCGCGGGCACACCTAGAATTTCCTCACTGCAGTAGGTGGTATAGAAAAAGTTGTTTTAGAAATGATTTGGTTTTTTTTATTTGTTTTAAATAAGCTTGTTTTAAATTTGATATATATATATATATATATTTTAAAATAAATTTTTTTTAAATATGATTTGATATATTTTAAAATAAATTTGTTTAAATATGATTATATATATTTTAAAATAAATTTGTTAAAATAAATTTGTTTAAATATGATTTGATATATTAAATTTGTTTAAATATGGTTTGATATATTTTAAAATAAATTTGTTTAAATATGATTTGATATATTTTAAAATAAATTTGTTTAAATATGATTTGATTATTTTAAAATAAATTTGTTTAAGTATGATTTGATATATTTTAAAATAAAATTGTTTAAATATGATTTGATTATTTTTAAAATAAGTTTTAAATATTTATTTTTTATTTTATTATTATTTTTTTTCGTTTTAGTTTTATTTGTTTTATTTTTATTTTTTTAAAACATTTTTTTAAAATAAAGATTTGTATGATAAAAATTAATACTAAGTTGTATCATATGATGTTGGCATAGTAGTAGGTTACTTAGGAGTAATTCACATGTTTTAGGTTGGAGTCTTTGCTTGCCTAAATTAATGTTTTTTTTATATATCATTATTTACCAAACAACTATTTTAGATAAAATGTTTTTTTTAATATAAAAAAGAAAACTTTCGTTTTTATAAGATTTCAAATCTTAAAACATTTACATAAAATTTTAAGTAATATCTTAGGATGTTGGCACATTGGTAAGAAATTTGTACATGAATTCTCACATCACAAGTTCAAGTATTGATGGCCCCTAGGCTAAATTTTTTTTTATTTATTAATTTCTCTTTTCTACTAAATAATTATTTCAAAAATCCCAATGACAGAAATTAGATCTTTCCAATATTCTCAAGGTGATAATTTGTTTTTCTAATGGTCTTTGCGCCACTCATGCTTGTTGGTTCATATTTTATCGTAAAATATGAACCAATATATTTGAGACATTTAAAATCAAACACAAAAGTATTTTTCTTTTTGGATCAAAGTATAATAGGATAATTTTTGACAAAATATGGTACCGTTTTCCAACGGGTGTCGTAGGGTGTTAACACCTTCCCTACGCTCAACCGACTCCCGAACCAAAATTCTATTTTCGTAGACCAAGTTTTTTTAAATAGGTGACCAATCACACCTCGTAGATGATTGGTGGCAACTCCAAACCCTAATCTCGAAAGAGACCCATCAGGGGATGACGTCAGCCGCTCTGCGTCGCGATGACGTTGCGACACACAGGAATTGTTGAATTGTTGAAATATTTAGTCAATAATCTCCCACTCAATTTTTTGAAGTCCACAGAAGGTAGTTCCTCGCATTTAAGTCCAGTAATAGCCTTAAACTCTTGTAATCCAAAATGAACCACTTTGCTCTCAAACTTGAAATTAATTTAATCTCCTGGGCAAGGGCTACATTGTCTCCTAATTATGTGGCTAATTAGTTGGAGTGGATATTTTTTAATCTTTACATCTAAGAAGCTTCCAAAACATGTATTTCTAAATTTTCTTAGTTGTTTTTTTGAAAGTACGTCCTTAATATTCTCCAACACTTCTAATTTTGAATATATTTGAAGTTTGGTTCTATTTAACCACTTATCTCTCGGAAGTAACAGTGGAGCCTCTTGAACATCATATAAGCCTAAATGTAATTATATGCACATGATATATTGAAAAATAACAATATAATACATGGATATATAATACATACCCCATACACATCTGTCCGGTTCTGACCAATAAAATTGCTTTTATCATATTTCCTTTTTTTCCTCCTATCTTTGCGTCTTGGGTTTTTAACATTCTGTAATTCAATAAAGATTAAGATAATCAATTTCACTTAAAAATATACTTCTACCAAAAGAAAAAAAGGAATTACCATCATCACCTTTTTGGTCGTCATATCATCTTGTTTCTTCTTCCCTTTAAATCATCTTGGCACACCGTTTTTTAATTTTTTCAACCTTTCAATTATTGGGATATCATTATCCTGCATGATTCTAAATTCATTTCAATTATTGGGATATCATTATCCTGCATTATTCTAAATTCAAATTATACTACTAGTTAAAGAAATTATACTAATAATAAGGTTTTAATACCTCAGATTCCTCTCTCTCTTTCCTTTTCCCTCTTCGATCCACACTATCGAGTATTACTTCTTCTTCTGTTATTTCTTCAATATGAGGTTGATCGGCAGACACCTGAAGATAACATATTAATATGCACATAATGGTTATTAATTGTGATAAATATAAGGAATATATACCTCAAATTCCTCTATCTCTTTCCTTTTCCCTCTTCGATCCTCCACATTATCCATTATTACTTCTTCTGTTATTTCATCAATAAGAGGTTGATCGGCACGCACCTGAAGATAACATATTAATATGCATATCATCACTATTAATTGTGCTAAACATAAAGAATATCTATATGTATTACCGCAAAAGAAACACTTTGAGTTCCAACGACTTCATCTTCATTTGGAAACTCAACTATAGGATCACATATAGTAACTTCCGTCTTGACCTTTTCATCTTATTCTGGTAAAATGATTATTGGCGAGTACTTCCTATAACGTGACATATTACAGAACAAATCTTTGTAGAAGGTAGGCTTCAGTGGTTGAGCATCCTTTTTATTTTTGTCTTACTCTCCTAAGAGCAACCCAATTTAAAACATACATTGTATTTATAACCTATATAGATTTTGAAAATAATATAATGAAAGTATCGTTTACCTCTGAGCTAAGATTAACATATAAAGGGTCTTTGTTCGACTTGCTGGAAGATTGGTTAAGTAACCTATTACTTCTTCTTTCCTTCTGTTTTGGTAGTCATTTGCACTTGACCATGTTAACGTAATTCAACTAATATATATCTACATAAAACATGTAAAATAACAAAGGCTCATTTCAGGGCAAACAATCCTAGCTGAAAGCCAATATGAATTTCTATAAGACATGGTATAAAGTATAACATAGTGAATATACAATATATCCGATATAACATAGACTAAAATTTCTAAGATTTAAAATTTATCCGGATGTATTAATGTAAATCAGTAACGGTATATATCCAATAGATTCTTAACTTTAAATCACCATCAGTATATATCGAGATACATAAAACTTGAGATATAATATATATCCTACTATAAACGCTATATATCCCCACATATACATTATTCAGAACAAACGAAATCAGAAAAATATACTCATATAAACTCTAGCTAAACCTTCCAGTTAGCAAGAACAATGTAATATCGAAAGTCCTCTGTGATTACTAGAAAACCAAATACATTTTCCATGGAAAGTGGTCCGTATGCTCGGGTTCTAATTCTTTAAATTTTGGTTACAATAAATGATAGATTCACTGTTATATATCGAGATACTTAAAACTAGAGATATATTATATATCCTACACTAAACACTATATTATATATACTCAAATATACACTATTATAAAAGAACCAGAGAGCAAGAGATTCTATCCAAAGTTGAAACCTAAATATAGCGTAAACAACGGTATAATGGGAATAAGAGAGCAAGAGATTCTGTCCAAAATTGAAACCTAAATATAGCATAAACTACGGTATAATGGGAACTGATGAAGACGAAGGAGCCGTGACGATGAAATATAGCATAAACCTAAATATCTTACCATATAATGGAGCTGACGGAGCCACCAGAGATGAAGGAACCGCGACGGAGGCCGACGGTGAAATATTCTGCAAACAACGGAGAAGAAGCCGCTGGAGACAGCGAAGATGTCGACGAGATGCTTCAGAGGAGACGAAGCCCGACGGTCGGAGCGGTGAAAGAATATCGAGGGAGATGAAGGAGGTTACGAAATTTTGGGGTTTTAGGATTTTCAGTTTTGGAAAGTTGAATTAGCATAATTTTAGGGTTTTAATATATTTTAATAATGATTTACCAATTTTATATTTTATTAATGATTTAATATTGAGATGAATATATTAATAATTTTTATTATGGGTACCATCTAATTTGGGAATTATTTTAAATAAAAGTGTGAATTCTAGACTTTTCCATCTTTTATTTAATTAGGACTCCTAAATAGATGTACTAATCCCTAAAAAAAAGAGAACTTTTAAGATTTGGCCTATTCGGTACGTGAGTTTTCAAATATGCCTAAGTCTCTATCTCGTATGTCTCATTATCTTTAGAAAATCAAAATCAAAATTTATTGTAGTGGCTAAATTTGAATAATATTTTTGTAAATGGTCAATAATATCACACTTTGTACAAGGAGCCGATTTTAGTGCTAAATTAAGTTTGGATTTTTTCAAACCAATTTGTTTAGAATTCTCTTAAAATTGGGCTGTTGTATGTCCATTTTATTTTAGGGGTATAACTGTCGTAAATCAAATACAGATTGTTACTATAACTGTCATCTGACCAATTATCACTTAGATACTTTTTGACTCTTTTTAAAAGGCTTTTCTTTTTTTTAATTTTATTTTGGCTATTTTGCAATTGTCCAAAATCGTTTGTATCTATTATTTACATTTAACTTCTACAATATCCTTGGCGTTTTTGAACCGGCGAGAAATTTTTTTTACTTATTTTTAGTGACAGACTAGTGAGAAAGTAGTGAGTTGGTTGATTCAAAGCCAGTGATTTCTTATTATTTAGATTAAATTGGAAGATGGGTTGATTGATTGAAAACATTCTCCCACTTTATTTTATATGAGGAAGCTAATTCAAGTCGCTATCAAGATTTCAAATCCGTATCGATTAAGGATTTATCATATATATATACAGATGTGTTAGCAAATTCGAGAGAACATGCGTCTGGAATTTGAACCGGGCACAACGTAGATGGGGCTCGAGTCAAGTAAGGTAAAGAAAGCTGAACGTACTGAATCAGCAGAACACCCTGATGTTAGGTTTATGTATGTATGATTGTTTTGAAATTATTTATTTAATCTGTGTGTAATTAATTAATAGATAAATGAGGATCCATTATTGAGTTATATCTAGAGTAAGGATAAGAAATATAATAATATTTCTTGTCCTTATTCTAGATATAACTCAATAATGGATCCTCACTCAATAAGGATAAGAAATATATATATATATATAAATAAGTGATTTTACATGCATGGTGGGAGATCTTATCGCTCTATGCTCGCTTTGACGTTTTACGTGCATTATTAATTTATGGATAAACGAGGATGAATGATTGAGTTATATCTTTTGATGATAGTTATTGGCGTATACGATAGTATTGAAATAAATGAAATAGTAGGGGTAAAATGGGTAAATGATGGAATTGTTAGAGTGCCTATGAAAATTTCCCCTAAAAGTGTCCTCAACAGTGGGCCTTCTTGCTTAGTGGGCTCACAAGAGGCCCACTCTAACCTTCCTTTACCTTATGCATAGTGAGTTCAGTTTGATTAATATTTTTTTAGAAAAAAATTAATTTACAAAAAAGTTAGAATATTTAAGTGTGTGTATATATATATTTCCATTTGTTTCAATTTACTAAAAAAAAAGTAATATATAAAATTATTTGCCCTCTTAATTCACATTGCATGAAAATTTTTATAAAAGAAAGTTACACTTCTATTTTTAGTTTGTGTGGTTGGAGGAGACTATTTCATGGATATTAAATTTTCATTTTTGTTCTATCTACTCGATTTTGTGGATAAAGGTAGGATATTTTTGTTGGGAGCTCATTCAAACTAGGGACCCTCCACATTCTACATTCCCACGATGATATGATATTGTCTGCTTCGGGGATTACTTTTATGACTTTGCTTTTAGTTTCACTCAAAAGATCTCATACTAATGGAGAAGTCGTCCCTCACACATACATCATGATCTTCTCCTTCTTTAGTCAATGTAGGACTCGGTTTGCCCTCCTTATAAATCCAACAATTTAAAAAAACTAGGAAGAAGATGATTAAAAACTCAAATATGTATATTTTAGATGTAAAGGAAGAAGAAGAAGATCAGTGGATGGTGTGTGTTTGGAATTATTTGTGAAAATATACAAAGAGAAATGAATATATGAGTAAGAAAGAAATGATACATAGATTTGTAATAAGCTTTCAAATAATTGCATGCACCACATTTCCTAATTTGCTTCTCCTCCCCAATGCAACTTTCTTCTCTCTCTCTCTCTCTTATGGGATGGGAGAGGACAATAGCCATATCATAACAATTTTTTTCATATTTGTTTTCTATTGTTGTATTGTATATATTTACTTTACATATGATCTCTTGTATCTTCATATCCAACAAAAATCGTGACTCCTTTTCTGACATTTTTTTTCTTCTTCTTTAATTTTGCAATGAAATTATAGTAGACCATATAATTAGGTTAAAAGTTTTACTTTAGTTGTCAAACTTAAACATAATTGAACAACTGGTTAAAATATGTATCTCCGACAAAAAATATCACGAGAAAAACCAACTCATTGTTACATAAAATGGAAAAAATTTCATGTTTTTAATATTGTAACTATAAGGGCGATTATATTTGAGATTAGGTTTGACCTAATTATTGAAGAATAAACTTAGCCTAACTCATAGGGCAAGTTAGTAATTTAACTATTTTTATGTTATTCAAGTTTCTATAAAAAGGAATACATCATATTAAATTCTTTACATAAAAATTAGCACTATTAAACATTAAATTTATGTTTGGTACACATAAATTTATTAAATTGATATAAATAACATTAGTTGTTTAAATTTGAACGTCTAAATTTTAAAACAAAGGTAAAATATCTTAATCGGTTCCTGTAAAAAAAAAAAAAAAGTCTTAATCAATGAAGTACATAAAATAAAATTTAATAAGCTTGAAAATGATAAACATGATATATAAAGGAATAATTAAAATAACATGTAAAATCATTTAGTACATTTTCATGTATAAATTTCACATAAAACAAGCACAGTATCCAGGAAATTTCAGAATCTTTGGAACTAATTAATGTATAGCATTCAAAACTCCAAATGGTTTGTTTTCGAATAGACTAATTTTCAAGGATTGAATTTTAAACTTGACGAAATTAGAACTTTCAAACTTTAAAAATGAAACTACAAAAAGCTAATATTATTTTAATTAGTCTTACTGAGATTCAATAATAATTCTATATATTAAATGCTGAGTCAATGGAAATGTGTTTGTGAGTGAGTATTTACAAGTTTGATATGAAGGTTATTTAATTTAAAATTAATTATAAATTTGAAAATTTAAAAAAAGATTATTGGAAGCATAAACGACGTAATTCTAACATTGCATAAAATATAAATGTAATAGAAGAACCTAAAACATGTGAAATTTAAGATTACATACTCAGATTATTTTAGTTTCTGTTTTCCGTTCTTGAAAAATAAATTTATAAAAACTATATATACCATTATTTTCCTAATTAGTTTATTTCTTTAAAAACTTTTTAAAATTTTAGCTAAACTTTTTAAAAATTATTTTGTGTATTACTTTTTTTTTAATAGTTTCTAAAATTATGACTTTAAAAACTATTTCAAAAGTAGATCAATAGAAAGAAAGAAAAAAGTAAGCAGAATTTTTAAAAACAAAATAAAATCATAATCGTCTTATTTTCTAGATTTTATGTGCCACAATTTTTAGAAATTCATTATTCTTTAGTTAATTACCATAAATATCCCTAATGTCATAAAATGTAGTTTTTGATATTTAGATGTATGCCTTTGATCAGTAGAACACATATTACTCTTTAAACAATAGAGATTCCCTAATTATATAACACTAATAATTTGAAAAATATTACTTCATATTACTTTAAAGCTTTAGGTTAAATGTAGTTTTAGTTTTTAATTATTAATTAATTACTTTTTATTTTGATCCGTACCAATTTTGAAATATCAAAATTTCTCCCTAAAATCTAACCAACATATAAAACCTTAATTTAATTCTTTCAATTTTTAAATATTTAGATATTTAGGTTCAATTTTTTTTTTTTATATTAATATTAGAGTGGAAGATGTTGTGTTCGAAACCCTGCATCGTTAACCTTTGCAAATTTATTTTTTTAACTTAAAATCGGTACCTACCTTATAAAAATTTAATTTTAATTGAGGATAGTTTTGCGTTATACCATTTATTATCAATATATCATATATCCAAAATGATTATAATTTTTATAAATAGAAAATCAAGTTTCAAATTTAGTGAAAATTAAACAATCAAAATAGAAAATAATTTTAAACAACATTAGGCTAATCGGGTAAAAATGTTGTTTTTAATATTCATTTTTTTTAACATTAAGTTTTGTTTATTTAAGATTTCATTATTTTCTAATATCTCATATTTTTAGAGGTATAGCTAAATTTCAAAAACCTTTTTCTGAAAAAGAAGCTTTAGAATTTTGTTCTTTGTTTTTTAATTTTAAAAGTAATTTTGAATTATTTGATTCACTAAGTTATGAACTTATTTTCATATATGTGTCTAATTTTAAGTGTTTTAAAAACAAAAGCATTATCCAAAAAGAGACTGAAAATAAGTAATCAAAATTTAGGTTTAAATACTATTTTGGTCATTGTATTTTCAACTTAGTTTATTTGGTACATGTACTTTCAAAACGTCCAATTTGATCGCTGTACGTACAATTTTTATTCATTTTGGTCCAGTTCATTCTAAACATCTGCATTGTCCTTACAATTTTTATTCATTTTGGTCCATTTCATTCTAAACATCCGCATTGTCCTTGCACTTTTTAAAAGTGACTATTTTGATCATATTTGTAAAATTTTAATATAAATTTTATTTACAATAAAAACCTTCTAATAAAAATTTATGGTTACTTCTCAATTTAATGAGTGAAGTGTCCAAGGAAATGAGATAAAAATGAAAATTGAGGACTAAAATAGTCACTTTTTGAAAGTATAATAGCAAAAACAAATGTTTCAAAAGTATAGGACTAAAATAAATATAAATTAAAAATATATGACAAAAATGAACTAAAACCGAAAGTAAGAAATCAAAATAACATTTAAACCTAAACTTGATGGGATGCTAAAGATTTCTATCTCGTTCATAATGTTTACGGTGTTTTTTTTTTTAAATTGTTTTTTTCATCATTTTTTTTTAAGTTTTGATTCACCTGTCACGAAATTGTATTGAAAAAACGGTGACAAAAAAAAAAAAACATTTTATGAACTGTGTTTGAATTTTGAAATACACCAAGTTTTATTTAATGAGTTAGAGATATCAGCCATTGAAACCTACCAATTAAGATTATTTATCCCTGTAATGACCTTTTCTTCTTTTTTTTAAATGTCCTTGTAATGACTTATTTCACTTGAAATGGTAAAAAAATGAACCCATTTAAAAAATTATAATAACAACATCATATCACTACCTCATTTGAAAAGAAAAGGGAAAAAACTATAGAAAACTGTCACATTCCCATTATTTTAACATTTATAGATTAAAAAGTGCATAAAAGTAAAAATTGAAACTTACAAAAGACTAGCGATAAAATTTTAAAATGACATAAATTTAAGGACAGGACCAAAGCTAAATTTTAACTAGAATAAAGATTTATTTTACACTTAAACTATGGCTTTAGATCTTAAATAAAACTTCTGATTGTAGATAAATTAGCTCCTGAAAATATTGATGTTATATGAATAATCAAACTAATATCTTGCTAATTACTATAAATATATGCCTTTTTTTTGGGGTTAAAATAGCTAATTTGTTAAGTGAAAATCATTTAAAATAGGTTAAAAAACACATTTGGTCCCTGTACTTTCATATTATTAATAATTTAGTCTTCGAATTTTAGTATGTAACAATCTAGTCTCTATAATTTAAAGTTTGTAACAATTTAGTCCCTACCATGAAAATCCTCATCAAAATTAAGCGTCAATTTTTATCATATAATGATTTAATTTTTGTAATTTATAACTAATTCGATCCTTCATCGGTTTATCGATCTACATATATAAAAAATTTAACCAAAAAAATTCAGAAGGGAGACTAAATCATTACAAACTTTAAACTTCAAAACTAAATTGTTACATTCTAAATTTCAGCGACTAAATTGTTACCAGTTTGAAAGTATAAGGACTAAATTGTTACTTTTGAAAGTTCAGGGACTAAATCGTTACTTCAACTAAAGTACAGGGACCAAAAGTGTTATTTAACCTTTAAAATATTGATAAGTTTGTGTATATCTATATGTCTAATTGGTTAATTGAATTTAAGTTGATTTTTGTGTAAAAAAAAAATTGAATTTAAGTTGATTTTATTGGAATTGGAAGAATAATTAAGAAAACTATACATAATATATGAGGACACGTTTACTAATATTTATCAATATATAGGTTAATGAGTGTAATAAACGTAATTAATAATTTTGCTTTATATTTTCTTTCCAACAATTTTAGGGGTTAGGAGAATGAACCATCAACCTCAACAAAGGTAATTGGTGTCTTAAAGTTATACTATTCACAATCATCCATTTATGTTTAGAAATTATTATTGCACTAAAATAAAAAACATACATATTACTGTTATATAAAAACAATGGACAAAATGCAGGATTAGCAATCATTCATTTTTCTCAAAATGCTAAAATTTATAATTAGGTGAAAAAACTCATATTTGTAAATATTTTAGAAAATATAAAGCTAAACCATTAAAAAAAAGTTGTTAACAAGAAAGTTGCTTAAGATGGTTTTGAGATGAAACCCATGAATATTAATAGGATATTAGAACCCAAAAGCTCAAATGAGCATCCGATACAAAAGATGGGATCCGACTAAGGCATATTAAGGATTCCATATTGAAAAGACAAAAGACCTAACCGGAGTTTATAATAAACATGAACTACTCCTCTCATTGCCAATTGATTTTGAGATAGAACTCATGAATATTAATAACATAAATAATTTTGAAGGATGACGCAGTGGCAAAGATCTTGGATCTTATGGTATCACCTACCACGAGATTTTGGGTTCAAGTCCTATATCATGGTCACTGTGTTGTTCAGCCCAAATAACGAGCTCTAACCACAGTGATCACAAACTGTAGCGATGGAACCACAAAATTGCTATGGCAATGCGATTATCAAAATTAACATTATTAATATGGCTGGGGACGACCCATCAAACTTTTCCCTCCCAAAAAAAAAAAAGATATATGAAAAGGTAAACATAATTAAATTTAGAGGAAATGAAATCATTGAATATGATAATAATAGTAAGAGAGCACATAAATTTCCCTGGAGTAACTAAAAACAAAGGCCAAAAAACGTCCTTCTCATGCTCCCCATCTCGCTTCCTTCTCAACCAAACCAGACCACAAAATAACCCTAAACCCCATCCGCCCACTCTCTTCTCTCATTTGTTCCCCTTTTAAAGTCACGAGACCTCCCCCTCCCCCCTCCCCCCTCTTGTCTCTTTGTTGTTGCCTTCAATTTCTCACACAGACAGTGGCAGATCAACTGATAGACAACTTTCAAAGCTCTTTTTCTTCCACACCCCATCACTCAACTACCATCTCTCTCAAACTGCAAGTCTTATAATTTTCCCAAAAACCCCACCCCTCCTTCAGTTTTTGTTCTCTCTCTCCCCATATTTCTCTCTCTTTTATCATGTAGGTCTTCCCCACAAGCCTCCATTTTTTCCTCTCTTTAATTTCTGTGCTTTGAAGTTTGAAGCCCTTCTTTTCTCTTTTTAATTTGTTGGGTTTGCAGGCGATCCGAGGGAAGCCCATTAGACCTCAACAACTTGCCTGAAGATTTCCTCAGAGATGGCAAACAGATTGTTGAAGATACCTCCACTGGTAATACCACCTGAGAAATTTCTCCCATTTTACATAAACTTCATATTCATGCAAGTTAAAAAACCCCTTTTGCATTAATTAATATTATTTGAAAAAGGGCGTGGTGGGTGGTTGTTGCAGGTCATCGGAAAAAGAAAAGCGGCGTGAAGGAGGGAAAAGATCAGGAGTCCGGAAAAGTGTATGAATGCAGATTTTGTTCCCTCAAGTTCTGCAAATCCCAGGCCCTCGGCGGCCACATGAACCGCCACCGCCAAGGCACATAAACAATTTAAACTCACAATTTATTTATTTCTTTTTCTTTTTTCTTTAATTGAGAAAAAGGGGAAAAGGCTGGGGCTCTGCTTTTGTATGATTTTCTCGTTGCCCCATTAGTCATGTCAAGAGAGAGATTGAAGGGGCTGTGTTGTGTGTTTTCGCTGAATTATTTGGTTTTGTTTTTGTTTGTGTATGATTTGATTTTTGACTCCATTTGTGTTGTTTCAGAGCGAGAGACAGAGACACTGAATAGAGCTCGTCAGCTTGTTTTCAGTAACGATAACCTCGCCGCCCAACAACCTCCTCCCCATCTAGGGTACCCCACAATTTCACCCCCATAATTATTTCTCACACTTTTCTTTTCCTTTACTACAACAACATCAACAACTTCACAATTACAATTCAAATTTCTTCTTAGGTGCTGCCATTCACTCACCTCCGGCAGCTGCGGCGATCATCCCACGCTGCCTCTCAGATTCCCCACCAGAATGTCCACCCTTCTCCCGACCCCGCCACCACCCCCACCGTCGCACCAACCGTATTTATACACCTCCCCGTCGCGCCCTGCCGCGGCGTTCCCGTCTTACTATCCTCCGCCGCAGGCCTCCATCAGCGACTACTACGTGTTTGGGAGCACCTCGCAGTGCAGCCACCAGAACGTGAACTATGGCTCCACCTCCGTGGAGGCCACCAATTACACTTGCATCGGCGCGCCGGTGGGCCATGCGGCGGCGGCGTTCGGCGGGAGGGATGCTCCGGGAGGAGGTGCCGGCAGAGACGGCTCCCACCAGCGTTTGGATGTCCCTTCTCCAATCAATCGGTTTCATGATGCGTTCTAAAAACAAATTAAGATTATTAGATTAGATGATTAGAGTTTTTTTATGTTTTGTTTTGGTAATTTAATTTGTAATTGAAATTGGATCTGGGCGCATGACAAACCACGCAGAGAAAGAGAGAAAGACGTAACAAGCTGACAAATGGGGTCATACAAAGGAAGGGAAAGAAGAAGAGAGGAGGGTGTTGTGCGGTTTTTGTTTTTATTTTCTTCTTAATTGAAATTTGAAACAGCTTTTTTTTGTTTTGTTTTGGTTTTTTTTCTCTCTCTCTCTTTTTTTTTGAGCTGATCAGAGACAAAGCTCAGCTAGTTTGGCCTGGAGCTCTGGGGAGGATTGAAGGTGGGTTGTTTGTATTGGGTGTGTACTGCCTATCTGTGAAAAGGGAAGCAAACTGTGAAAGGAGAGAGATTGATGGGACAAGAAGTTAGATATGAACTGAAAGTTCCCAACCCCTCTTTTTGCAATTTCACTTCTTTTTGCATGCCTTTCATTTCTTTTAATTCTACAATTCTATTTCTTTCTTCTCTCTAATTTTAGATTCAACAATATTGTTACTTAATTAATTAATCACCCTTTTTAGGGAGAATGATAATATAGTATATGTGTTGGGAGAACGATTTTGTTTTGGTAGGTGTAGGAGAGCTTTTTGAATGGAATTCACTTTATGATATGAGTGAAGTGAATCATTTGTCAGGTGTTGTCTTTTGATCGTATCTGCTTTGTATTCATTTAATAAAAATTGGACCGCAACAAAAAGTTAAGTATTTGGACTGAATCTTTACTTTTTTTTTTCTCCTTTACTTGGTGATTTTTAATTTTGGACCATATTGAAACTCATGCAAACTTGTCATCCTAGTATCACATGGCATTTTTCTAACTTTACTTTGCACATGAATATAATTAACTCCTTTTACAATGGATGATAAAGTGGAAATGTTCTATTTTTTTAAAGAAGTTTTGTAATGGAGGTTTAAATCAAGACTCTTAGAATCTTATATAACTTTATAGAACTAAAAGTAGGTTCTTAAGTATTCATTTGAAATTTAAGAAGGATTTTAATGTCATTTTAAGGTCACAGGATAGATGAATTCTTTTGCTAATATATATAAATCTATCAACTTCATCTCTGATCTTAGATCAGGAGTTTCAATTTTATTTTGGATTAAACTATAAATTTAGGTCATGGGCTTTTGTTGATTGCATCAATTTTTTAGCCATTATAAAATTTAAAAAGTTTGAATTTTGTATCAAGATCAGATTATTTTCATTATAATAGTTCTTTTGTCGTTACACCATTACGTAAATTGTTACCTGACATGCTGATCGACCTAGTGGACGATGTTCTAACATGATACGATGGAAGATAATAGACCATTTGGATTAAATAAGGGTGAAGGAGGGTAAAACAATTTGGTTCTATCTGCATTATGCATTAGATTGATTTTCCATGTGGATTCAAGAGACTTAGTACTAAAGAAGCAGAAAGTGTACCTTGTCCCATAATTAATTGTTGTTGATTGATGAGTTTGATCATCCAAGTCTAGAGAATCACCGATTAGCCTTATAGATTGATGAGTTTCTGTACCAAAGCGTTTACCCTTTTTCTCTCTCAAGGGATGAGAGAGAATAACCTGATGTATTATGACTTGGGTACCACAATCCATCTGTAACCGATCAAAAAATTACTGGTCAGTTACAACGTTTGAATATTTCTAATTTGATTCCTTATCAATTTATAAGCTATTTTATGATATCTATACATTTTACCTATGAACAATTAAATTATTCACTTGTATCAAAACATGGATCACTGCACCTATTTTAATTTAAATTTTTGATTAAATAATTGCATGTGTGACCCCATTATTATTAGAAATTTTAACAAAAATTGGGAGTTCAATCTTGATATTTTGTGAACAATTTTTTTCTTCAATGAAGTCCTAGCTAATTGATAAATGTTAAAGGAATGATATATTTTTTCTAATAGTAGCGACCTAGTTTGATAAGTTATTAGGAATCTTGAAATGAGTAAGATTTTATTTTATTTTTTTAATTTGTATATGGAGGCAAATTCATTGAAATTAAAGCGAGACCGAGAGCATTTCTTTCCCTGCCGTGGTGCTGTTTTTAACTCGTAATGTCATATAATGATTTTATTAGTGAATTTTTATTTTTAATGTTTTTAGTCCAACAAATGCAGTAAATTTCTTTTTACTCCTCCATATTTGCCTTTTTATTATTATTATTATTATTTATATTTTCTTGGTGGGGGACTGGAAATTGGGGGTATCTTCCAGTATACCTTTCATCCACTCCCACTTACTATTGTTTTCTCTCATATTTTCTGACATTTTGTAGACGTCATTTTATTCACTTAATTGTTATTTTTGCATAAACTTGTTTATATTTAGCATAAACTTGATTTTTAAACTTTTATAGCTGAGTTTATTTAGTCATTAAATTAAAAAGTTTCAATTACAAAATTGAACTTTGAATTATATAACTCTCTCTAGTCCCCATCATCAACAATGTTAATTAAATGATAATTTAAATATCTATAGATAAAGCATGAGCTGAATTGACAAGATGTTATAGAAAATGACAAAAGAAAGTTGACATCTGGACGAAATAAAGTAGCATATTATAAACCTAAAAAGAATTTGATAGGTTACTTCTGCCATTTTATTTTGTTAGAAAAATATATTTAACAGTGAATACTTACATATTTCCAATATTAACTTTAGATAATTCAGTTACTCTAACATTGTTTCAATAAATAGAATTTATTTATTGAATCAGGTATAGTAGCATAGTCGTCTTTCAATAAACTATCCTGTGTTGACCTATTGGTTCAAAGAAGGGAAATTCAAATAAAATTTAGAGGGGATGCGTTCAAATTCCAAGGTAGTCACCTACCTAACATTGAATATCTTACGTGTTTTTTTGACAACTAAATATAGTAGGGTCAGACAATTATAAGATAAAATTTGTCACACATGTGTACAGTTAAATATTAAATTAGAAAAAAAGAGAGAAAAGTATAGTCTTTTAATACAAGAGACGTCTATTCAAATAAAGACATAACTAAATATTTTAACCTAGGACAAGTTATCATTGGACCTTAAGTTATGCTCAAAGCCGATCAATTATGTTAAAAAAAAAAATCCAAATAGTACAAAAACTTTCTGTAATATATTTTTATTGTTTTTTAGTTTTGTACCAGTTCGTATGAATTAGAATATTATGCTATTTAAAGAATTTACGAAAAATATCAAAATAATATATATTGTTTTCAAAGAAAAAGAAAATGATCCAATGTTACCTATTCAGTTATGAGATAGATATGTTACCTATTCAGTTATGCTGGTACTGATCCAATGTAAAAATATTTAATGTGGATAAAATGTTCATTTCATTGCCATAATAACCATTAAAAATTAGAGAGTTAATATATGAAGTTTTAATTATTTTTCTTTAGAATTCAATATCTTATTCTCCACCCAAAATCTGTGTTTACTAATAATTCATCTTCCATTTATTAATGGCCATCACCTCGTTTTTGTGAACCAATACAAAGATGTATTAAAAAACGAATAGAAAAACCATCCAAAAGAGAGATAAATTAATGAAGAAGGACATGTTGAGATAGGAACCCTTTTTATTGGGTGTTTAAACAAGTGGTTGGATTGGGCAGAGGGGTTGGAAAAGAGAGTGAGAGATTTGTCAAATTGAAGCTAGGGAAATGCAGTCTAAGTGGAAGTATAAGAAGCACCTTTTTCAGTGATAATTTAGTTAGGGTTTCCCTCTGTCAAAAGCCTAACAAGGCTACTAATAAATAGTAAATAATAAATAAATTATCATGATTTTTTTTTATTTAAAAAAAAAAGAAAAAGAATAGACCAATTAACATTTATGGGTTGGGGGTGGAGGAGAAAGATGTTGGAGAATCAGGTACTGAAAAGTGCAAAACCCAAGTATAAAAAAGTAGCATAAATAGGCAGGTGTAGTGTAGGTTGGAGATATGGGGATAGAGATGTAAAAGAGAGAAAGATTTGTGTGTATTGGAATGGACCAATTGGAAAAAGGAAAAAAGAAAAAGAAAAAGAAACCCTAGCTAATTAGGGTAGCCCTAATTGTGTAGGGGGGGGGGGGGGGTTGTAGGGCTAAGCTGGACCAATAAAACATTTTCAGCTTATATATGCAAGGTATGTTAGCTTTAAAGAAGCTACTCATTGGCCTTATTTGGTTACTCACCTGCCTTCTTCATTCTCTTTTTTAACTCTCTCTCATCCATGTGTTGGGCTAAATCAGAATTTTGGCTCTACTTCGAAAATGTGTGTAGATATGTATAATATCCTCACCTCCTCCTTTTTTTTTTTTTTTTTTGAAATTTTTTTGAAAAGGTGTAATTGGTGGGTCGATGTTTTAATTAAGAGCGTGGTTATAGAAAATAAAAAGTGGTAGTGTTTGGTTAAATTCTTGAACAGTGCCAAAGGGGTTTTTTAACCAACTAAAAATAATTGATTTTTTTTTTTTTTTTGTTAATCAAAAGGTTATTTGAGAAATTCTAACTAAAAACATAGAAGAAATACTTAAAGTGCTTTTAGACAAAGCATTTAATTCGCTTTCTTCTAAAATTGTTTTAGAAAAGTCACTTTTAAATACTTTTCAAAACTTTTCCAAACTGTATCTCTAACTCACCCTTAATCTTAATTCTCAACTTTTGTGTATATTCTATTTTACTTTTAATAACTTTAAAATTTTGTTTAATCTAGAATTAATCATTGTCATTATATATATATATCAAAGTACTTTTTTTTTTTTAGAACTAAGAGGAAACAATGCAGGGGCCCCAACAATGTCAGCAATCAAGGGGGATACAAGCCAATCTACCAAAAAACAAAAAAAAGGAAACTCAAGTATATTTGTCGCTTGAATTGATTATCAAGGACGTCCCGGTATGTTTTATTTAGCGATGCAGTCAGACATACGCGTCGTTCATATCTTTATCAGCGACGTGTTTTATAACGGGTGTTACTGATATTCCTCTTTAGCGACACCGTTACTAACGGCGTTGCTGAAACCCTTATTTAGATTTCAGAATCGAGATTCTTTCTCCCATTTCTAAAACCCTACCTCTCTTCTTCTTTTCTTTGACGAAGCTGCCGCCGCCCGTTTACCTTGCTGCTGCTGCCGCCGTCGCTCACCAGCGCTACCGCTGCCGGTCACCACGCCGTCGTCCATCACCCATGCCACTGCCGTCACCCACACCACGCCTTTCCTCCCTCTTTCAACGCTGCCGCCGCCCTCTTTCAACGTCGACGCCACTTCTTATTTCATTGCCGCCAGTCACCACCGCCTCCATTATCCACAGCGTCCGGCGCCCCTATCGTTGCCATGCACCACCGCCATGTACCACCACCGTGAAGGAAGTAAGATTTAGAACCCAATGAATCCCCAATTGTTAGGTTTTGAATCTGATACATGCATGTGAATTGCCTATTGTTTACTTAATTTTAGCTTAATCGATCTATAATTGTTTACTTAATTTTAGCTTAATCGATCTATAATTATTTAGTTAATTTTGGCTTAATCGATCTATGAGTTTTCACTTATTTTACAAACATTAGAGAAATAAGATGTTGATTGTTGTTTGTTGAAATTCCAGTGTATATAGTACTTTTTCATGATCCAATATCTAATTCTACACATGCTTTTGTAGTGCTTGTGGTGTTTTTTTGTTACTTGTTGAAAGAATCTTTTGTTATAGTTTTTGAATAAATTTTCTTGAAGTGAAGAAATGTTTGCTATTTTAGTGTATTAGTGATTTGAAGGTTGGGTTAGAAAAAAAACAACAATAGCATGTGTAGAATTAATTTTCATTTTAGGTATTCAAAATAACTTGAAACATTGATTAGAATAATGATATTAATCATTAATAATATGTTAATTAATGTACTAAAAAAATCATTAATAATAGTTCATAATTTTTTATATAAGCTACGCCAACTAAAATTTAACAAAATAAATTATTATTAAGAAAAATATAAGCTACCAACTAAAATTTAAACACATGACATGAATACTAAGAAAAAATAAAACTAATTATTAGTGCCTTTGAAATTTAGAAGCATAAAGTTCAAAAGAAATTACGAGGCTTCATAAATCAAATTATGAGGCTAAGAAAAGATTACGTAATCGAGGGTTGTGATATGAATCAATTCACGCGTGTAAGTATGATTGTGCAGGTACAAACTTAATAAATCAAAAGAAAAAAAGATTCCTCATAAGGTGCTGAGGTATTTTCCATTGAAGACAAGGTTATAAAAATTATATCTTTCAAAACATACTGCTGAGGATATGAGGTAGCATAAAGATAAAAGGTATGAAACTAAAGGAATACTTCGACGTCCTGCTGATGCTGAGAGTTAGAAACATTTTGATAGCCAGTACCCTTCTTTTGCTGCAGATGCTCGTAATGTGAGACTGGTACTTTCTTCGGATGATTTTAACCCATTTGGAAATATGAATTTATCGTATAGTATGTGGCCAGTGATGCTCATTCCCTACAATTTGCCCCCTTGGAAGTGTAGGAAAGAATGATCCAATTTTTTTTTTTTATCTCTACTCATTCTTGGGCCAAGGTCTCCTGGTAAAAAGATTGATATTTACCTACAACATTTGATAGATGAGTTGAATGATTTGTGGGTGAATGATGTTTGCACGTATGATAGTTTCAGTGCCTCTTTATTCCAACTTCATGCTGCCTTATTGTGGACGATCAATGATTTTCCAACTTATGGTGATTTGTCTGGTTGGAGGACAAAAGGTTATAAGGCTTGTCTGGTTTGCAATGACGATACGAGTTCAATGAGATTAAAGAGCAAATTTTGTTTCATGGGGCATCGTCGATATCTACCTCAAACACATACATGGCGTAGGAGTAGGCAACATGATGGAAAACAAGAATTTAGAACAGTTCCAAAGATATTATCTAGAAATGATATTAGAAATCAATTGAATTCATTGAGTTTCCCAAAGTTGAGCAAGCATCCTACAATAGTATGTGATAACAAACGTACACAGATAATTAACAAGCACAATTGGAGTAAAAGAAGCATTTTCTTTCATTTTCCGTATTGGCAAAATCTTAAGTTACGTCATAAACTTGATGTGATGCATATTGAGAAAAACATATGTGATAATGTGGTTGGTACTATATTAAATATTGATGGGAATGCTAAAGACACCATTAAAGCCCGTGAGGATTTAGCAAATGTGAAGAAAGGAACTTCACATACAATAAATTGGAGGCAGGTGTGTGAAGCCCTATGCATTGTTCACGTTAACTGCAAATGAAAAAGTTAGTTTTTGTACATTCTTAAAATCCGTGAAGTTTCCAGATGGATTTGCTTCAAATATATCTCGATGTGTCAATGCAAATGAGGGTAAGATCACATGTCTGAAAAGTCATGATTGTCACGTTTTATTGCAAAGACTTCTTCCAATTGGTATTTGACCATATAATCAAAGACATGTTTACAACTATATCAGAATTGTCAAACTTCTTTTATGATTTATGTGCAAAAACTCTACACATATCAGATTTAGACAAGAATGCAAACGATATAATGTTCATCTTATGTAAGTTGGAAAAAATCTTTCCATCGACATTTTTTTACGTTTTGTTCACTTAGCGGTCCATTTGCCGTGGGAAGCAAAGATTGTTGGTCCATTTGGTTATAGTTGGATGTATCCCATTGAAAGGTATGAAAGTTTGCCCTTATGAGTTGAATCAAATGTTTTCCATTGTGGATTTTAAGTTCTAAGTCCGTCACTATTTTTTGTATTAGAGCTTGCGATATTTGAAGCAATATGTTAGAAACAAAGCTCGGTTTGAAGGTTCAATTGCAGAAGCCTACATCATAAATGAATCTTTGACATTTTGTTTTATGTATTTAAATAGAATTGAAACAATATTTAATAGAAGTGAGTGTAATTATGATAACATCGAGGATATATAGAACAATGATGGGCTATCGGTTTTTTCTGGACGTGTACGATTTTTGGGTGGTAGCCAATTTCAACGCTTGACTTCTGATGAGCTGGAAAAAGCACACTGGTATATACTAAACAATTATGATGAAGTGGAACCTTACCTTCAGTATGTATCTCTTCCATGTATAACTCGTATATTAGAATTTGTTACTATGATAAAGTTAAGATATATTTCATGCTTCGGGAGCATATGCGTCTTCTTCAATCAAACATACATGGTGATTTGTACAAGAGACAACAATTAAAGTTTCCTACTTGGTTAAAAAAAAAGGTAGCCTGATACTTGTAGTTATACAACTCTATTTTTTTTCTTTAGATATTGCAACTATAAATTGGTTTCTTTGATTAGGCTCAAATCTTGTATCGTGAAAAAGGGATTTCCGATGAGTTGTATGTCTTGGCCTTGGGCCCGAACAACTGTGTTCAATCTTATAGTGAATGTATAGCCAATGAAATTCGATTTCATTCAAAAGAGCGTGATAGTCGTTGAGTTACTCAAAATATTGGCGTTATGGTCTCTGGAGATGATGAAACAGAACAAATAAATTTCTACGGCGAGTTACATAAAATAATTAGGCTTCAATATATTCACCCGAAGACAGTGATTCTTTTTAAATGTGAATAGTACGATACAAGTTCAAGAAAGGTCAGAATTAATGTATCTGATGGTTATAAATCGATTAATACTCGTTATCGATGGTACAAAAATGAGCCATTCATACTTGCAAGTCAAGCAGTCAAGGTATTCTACTTAGATGATTACAAACTTGGTCAAGATTAAAAAATTGTTCAAAAAATTCAACAAAGACATGTGTGGGATATTCCAGAGGTTGAAAATAATGAAACAGAATAAGTAGTGATAGATGAAACCATTCGCACATGTTACCTACAAGTTGACAATAACTTGGATTCACATACTTATGATAGAGAAGATGTTGTACCTACGCCTATTGGAGATAAAGTAGATTTGGATAGTGACGGGAAGGATTGCTATTGTTTTCTAGATGTGTATTCTGGTTACAACCAGATCATGATAGTGTCGGAGGACCAAGGAGAGACTACTTTCATGTGCCCCTACGGGACGTTTGCATTCCGGAGGATGCCGTTCGGTCTTTGTAACGCTCCTGCTACTTTCTAAAGATGCATGACTATAATTTTTTCTGATATGGTTGACCAAATGGTAGAAGTTTTTATGGGCGACTTTTCTGTTTTTGGAGAATCTTTTGAAATTTGTTTGCAAAATCTAAAAAATGTTTTGAAAAGATGTGAAGAGACTAATCTTGTGCTTAATTGGAAAAGTATCATTTTATGGGAAGTGAAGGAATAATTTTGGATCATAAAATTTGGAAAAGGAATTGAAGTCAATGGGGCTAAGATAGAATTAATTGTTAAACTACCCACGCCCGCTTCTGTAAAAGGTGTTAGAAGCTTTCTAGGACACATGCGTTTTTACCGCGGTTTTATTAAAACTTTGCACAAATTTCTAAACCTTTATGCTAGTTGCTAGAAGTGGATCGCTCATTTGATTTTAGTGAATACTGTTTGAAAGCTTTTGAGACATTAAAAGATGCACTTAATTAGTTTAGTACCCATATTATAGTTGAACTTAGCTGGAATTTGCCATTTGAACTTATGTGTGACACCAATGATGTTATAGTGGGTGCTATGTTAGATCAGTGGAAAGGTAAAATTTTTCATCCTATTTACTATGTGAGTAAAACTTTGAATAGTAGCCAGTTAAATTATAATGTGACCGAAAAAGAGCTTCTAGCAGTTATTTTTGCATTTAATAAATTTCATTCATATTTAATTGAGACTAAGGTGATAGATTTTACAGATCATTCGACATTAAAATATAGGTTTGCTAAAAAATAAGCAAAACATTGGTTAATTAGATGGATATTGTTGCTACAAGAGCTAATTTAGAAATAAAATATAAAAAAGGTACATAAAACCAAGTAGCAGATCATGTGTCTAGGTTAGAGTCTTCTTTGACATGATAATTGTGAAATGAAAGAACATTGCATTGATGAGTATCTGCTAGCAATTTCTGAAGTTCCTTGGTATGCAGATTATACGAACTATCTGTTAGTAATATAATTCCTAAGGATTTAAGCAAACACCAGATGAAGAAGTTCTTTCATGATGTAAAATTTTATAGACGGGATGCGCCTTTCTTATTTAAATTAGGGCCTGGTAACATACTTCGTAGGTGCGTAGTGGAGCAGGAACAAAAGGAAATTTTGGAGGCATGCCATAAATTGTCCTAAGGAGGACATTTCGCTGGACCGTAAAACTGCAGCGAAAATCCTCCAAAGTGGTTTCTTTTGGCCTTCCTGATAACATTCTTCTTAGATTGTTTTACTTGAAGTTCAAAAGTCTCCCTCATATAGCGAACACTGACAACATCATGAATTTTTTTTTTTCTTATAAAGGGATATTTTTCCAACTTCACCGTCATCACTAGAAGAAGGAAGTTACATTCCATGGATTGCTCGAACTTTCAATGCCAAATTGTACACACATCTTATTACAAAGTTAAACACATTTGGATCTTTTTAAGTATAATATGTGAACGTGGTAAACTGGTAACTCAAATCCATGACTTTTTGGTCGGGATCTATATCTTAACCAGTTGAGCTATGTTTAGGTTGGTGTTAGACTCATTCAAATCAATACAAATAAACATGTATATCTCATTTAAGAACTCGCCATATGTCATTCTTTAATGCACTCCTAATTCTTTCACAAACTCCTTATTCCTATTATTTTTCTATTTTCTTCCACTAACCACCATAACTAAAAAAAACAAGGTATTTTGCAACAAAAATATAAATAAAAAAAGAATTAGAAAAATCCAAAGATTTACATAAATCTCAGACGAGTTATGCATAAGTGTCAACTGAATTTAAATGAACTAGGCCAAGTTATGCATAACTTCTGCCCCGGACTATACAGTTAAAAAAAAAGGGTGTCATATTCGAAAATGTAAATTCTCATTTCATATAAAAAACGTTACCTGGTTGAAAATGTTCAAAATAATGAAAAATGTTTGAGAATATATATTTTTTTTTTGAAATGGTAAAAAAATGTTGAAATGTTGAAAGTACCCCAAACGTCAAACGTCAAACGTCAAACGTTGAAAATGTGTGGTTACTAAAATTTGGTAGATAAAATATGGGTTAAAACATTGGTAAGTATTCTTCTTCAAAAAAAAAAAAAAAACATTGGTAAGTATTCAAGTTGTGTACATCTTATGAGTAGGACAAAAATGTGAAATATCATGTGGTTTATATCTGGTATTAAATATCCGTCAACGTACCGACATTTTCATGTATTTATAGATTTGACATTGATACGAGGGTGAATCGATATTTTCATAATATTACAAAACAAATCGATAAAATATGAAAAATATCAACAAAATCTCATTAACATAGACATAATATTAATATTAATTAACCATCATGTGGGTTCATTGATCCAAAGGAAACTAAGGTTAATTGAGAGGGATTAATTCCTACCTTAGGAATTAATATTTGTTTGTTTATTTAATTTTTTTTATGGATTTTTTATTTTTATAACTTTTCGAGAAATATCAATCGACATTGATATTTTATGGATATTTTCATCAACATTTCCATGAAATGGAGACGCCAATATTTTCATCGACATTGACATTTAAAATCTTGATTTACATCGACATTGACATTTAAAATTTTATTTTCAATATTAAGGTCAATCTGGTAAAACTAACAAATTTTCAGGTTATTTTTCACAAATTTTCATTTTCTTTTGGGATTTTATTCACCTTTCTTGAAAATACATTTAAAATGTTAACCAAATTTATAAATCTAAATCCTATATTTTTTAGTTCTTAAAATTTAGCTGAGGTTTTGAAAACTTTCTTAAAAAGTAGATAAAAATGCGTAGGACATGACATAATGACACACATGACACACGTATTAAAAATGTCGAACCTGCCCATCAATAAAATTTAATTTTGTTTTTCATATAAAACAAAGCAGTCAACTTTTTGGGACATATGAAACATGTCGTGTGGATACTACATACAATATGGTGAAACCCAAACCAGTCCATCAACAAAATCTATTACATTAATTTCTTATATGTTTCTTTAACAATCAATATAATAGGATCAAACGGTTGGATTAATCGAGTTATCCACAAACCAGTTGGAACACTCACGGATATTAAAAAAATAGATTAATTGAAAGGGATGTAAGGTAGATAGGATATCTGTGAGATGGCACTGTTTCATTTACAAAAAAGAGAGCCAATGGAAAGACAACTGTTTCATTGAATACAACACACAGACACACAGCACATAAATTGTTTCTTTTGTATATATATAATTTTGAGTCTGTGCGATCCCAAGCAAAGAAAGGTACGAGACTTAAGGTTGACGAAGATGGCACACCAGAAAGAAAGAGAGAGAGAGATTATAGGGCCAGAAGTCAGAATAAGTAGTACACTAAAAAAGTTGCATTTAACTGTCAGCTCAGAAGAAAGAGAAGAGCGAATACATTACATGCAATAGCTTAGCCGCAGGTAAAGTGGACGGCGATAGGCTCGCCTTAATTCGTTGATGCAATAAATCAATAAGGAATGTTTAAAGCTGCTTCATAGCCCTTTCCTAGCCCCTTCTCCTCATTATCATAATCCTATTCTTTCTTTCCTTTTTATTTAATTCAACCGTCACCGTCCACATTTTCACCGACATTTCTATGTATTCATGAGTGCGATAGTGATACAGAGAAAAAATCGACATTTCCACAAAATCTCACTAATGTAGACGTAATATTAATATTCATTATTTTAAACTTATTTATAAATGATGTCATGCTTATTTGTTAATTTAAATATTTTTTTCTACAAATTTTTTATTTTTATAACTTTTCTAGAAATATCTATTCACATTGAAATTTTATCAATATTTCTATCCACATTTAAAATCTTTGTGATCTTTTTTTTCCTTCTCTTTTTTAGTACAGTAAATATGGGGATGAGGAATCAGACCTTGACCTTGAGAGAATGAGTAAGGTGCTTAACCACTAAGATGTACTTATGTTGGCAAGTTTTTTATTTGAATCACCTAGCTTAATTTTGTTTCAATTATTTGGTCTAACTTTACCATTCGTAACCTATGCATATAAGCTTTCTATTTACGTGATAATGAATTAATGTTTTTGTTCAGAAAAACGTACAAGTTTAACACATTTCCACAAATGATATGATATTTTTCACTTTAGGCACGAGAGTTTGTTCACGAATTACAAATAAGAGGAGTAATTGGAGTAAATTATTGAAAAACAAAACCTAAAGAATTAGGGTGAGGCAATAGTATCTCGCTCTCTTGAACGAGATTCAACCTCTATGTGGTGTGCCTATTTTTTTTATTAATCACTAGTGCAACAATTCTTTGGTTTGTCCCTTCCAGAATACAACAATTAAACTAAAACATTATATAGCTCAAATCTCCACAACAAAGAACACTCTCTTTTGACCGACTACTCTTAACATAGAAAATATGTTGAATAAGTTATATATTTGTTGTGGGTGTGTTTTTGTTTGAAAGTGTGGTAAGAGAAGTTTTATACGTTAAATTTAGATCTAGAAATTTAATATGCGAATTTTAACACCTCTTGATCAATTAATAAAAAGAAAAACATTACCCTTAATTTGATAAAAGGAAAAACTTGTCAAATTTTACTCTCTCTTTCAAAACTTAAAACTCATTATAAATGATAATAAATATTAAAGTGTAACATAAAAACACTTCTAAAGAACTCTCTAGCCTACCAAAATAAGAGTTCTCCCTATCCATTCACAACTCCAAGGTTACGTTTTTCAAGAGAAATATATCTCTGAGATTTGAAAATAATATATTTTTTTTCACACGCTTGTGCAACTATCTGAAATCTGGCCTTTTGCATTAATAATTAATTATATAGAGTCTACATCTCTTTCTTGCAAAGGAACAAAAATCTACATCTTTAAATATTGTTTCCATATATTTCATTTTCATTATTCTACCCAAGTCAGAGTAACTTTTGTGACAATGAAATTAAATGGTTTAAACTTCATTTTGGTACATGAACAACTCTCAAAAGTAGTGTATTTTAAATTTAGTTCATAAATTATAAGTTATAGTTGGTGTATTTTAGTTTAAATCTAAAAAGAAAACAAAAACGTTATAGTTCTGTGTTATTTTGTTATCAATTGTTAACAAATGAATAGTGTGACGTTGAACATAATGTGAGCATGTATTAAAGTTACATAAGTTGACTTAAGGTAGATATTGAGTGGACGAACATTAGGTGGTAAAATAATACGCAGAGTACAAATATTTAATTTTTTGAAAATAGGTAATTTTAAATTTTATGAAGCAAAATAATTAATTTTTCTTTCAAAGTTTAAATCTAAAGCGGTTTGATAATATTTTTCTTTTTTAGTTTTATGTCTTTCAAAATTATGTTTATAATCACATAAATTTTTTATTTTATGTTTTTCGTATTTTTTAAACACACATTTAAATTTTTATCGAAAACGTTTGTAAAGGTTATATAACAAAACCAAAAACACATATTTGGAAGTAGTTTTTATATAAGTTTAATTGAAAGAAAAAAAATCAAATGCTTATCATACCGGGTTTATTAGTCATTTCTTACTTTATTGCAAGAGGACAAACAATAGAATTTTTATTGCAAGAGGACAAACAATGACTTTCCCCTTGACATCACCGAAGTCCCCTCCCCTCGTCAAAGTATCAAAGGATCGTTTGGTAACGGTCTCATTTCTTCGTTTCTTGTTTATTGTTTATTGTTTATTGTTTTTTTTTTAAATTAGAAGCAGGAATATGTTTGGTAATCATTTATGTTTCTTATTTCTTGAAAAAAAGAAATAGAAACAAAAATACATTTGATAACTATTTCCTGTTTCTTTTTTCTAATTTTTTTTTACAACAACTTGTAGGTGTGGAATTCGAATCTACTACAATCTATTGACTGAGAATTTATACCTTACTCAGGTTAGCTAATTTTTATTTTTAGTTAAATAAAATTTAGTAAATATAATATAAAAAGATATAACATAGACTCGAAGAATAATATTTATTAAAGAAAATATAATTTAGAATATAAATTTATTTGATATAAACGTATCTATTAGTTAAATAAAGAATAAAATTTTAAAATATTTTTATTAGGACATATGCACCACCAAGTCATTGATAGTTTTACAGAAATTTGTGAAAAATATATTATTTAACCTCAGATAGTGTCCGGATACAAAATAAAGAAACAAAAATGACAAAAACAAAACTACTTTTCATAATTTCCAAAAACTGGTTCCTTTTTTGGAAACGTTTCTCAAGATTTAGAAACGAGAAACATGACTAGTTACCAAACATGTCTGTTTCTCAAAAAATGAGAAACTGAACAAGAAACAGGAAATGAGAATGTTACCCCGTTTGAAACGGGCATAAATTTCCATCAAAATGTAACATTTTGACATTTTTCAGGTCCATATGAACATAAAAATTGAATCAACATTTGCATATATCGTATCGGAAATAAACTTGGCAGAATATAAAAATATTAACAAAGTAACGCTGCATAATATTAATATTAATTCATTTTAATTTATTTAAAAGGAGTAAAATACTTATTTATTATTTTAAATATTTGTTATGATTTTTTATTTTATAATTTTTAGAAACATCCATCGACATTGATATTTTATCATTATTGATATTTTCATAAAATTGATACCTTCAATTCAGATCGCTAACACAGAACTCATCCCATGATCACCAGGAGGGACTTGTTTCCAATCTTCACATCTTGCCTCTTATCTCCTCTTGCTGTAAGGGACTTGAAAGAACAAACCTCTCAAGCTCGCACTAGTTTGTCATTGCCTCCAAATGGACTTTGAACACGGAAGTTGTGATTTTCTTTCCTTTGAATACGCATTATTGGAAACATGATGAAGGAATTGCAAATTATTTAATCAAAACAATACCTTGCAAATTACTTCAAAGACATCCAACACATATGTTAAAGGCCGTTTGATAATCATTTTAATTTTTGATTTTTGGTTTTTGGTTTTTTTTGTTTTTAGTTTTTGATTTTTGGTTTTCTGTTTTTAAAAAACAAAAACCATATATGTTTGATAACCATATTTTGTCTTTTTGTTTTTAAAAAATAAAAAACCAAAACATGTTTGGTAACCATTTTTAGTTTTTTGTTTCTAAAAAGTTAGAAAATTGAAAATACATATTACAGAGAGAAAATTTTATGTAGGGTAGAGATGACAATGCTGTGGGTGCGAGTGAGGATGTTCTCCCCCATTCTCGTGCTCGTGAAAATTTTCAATCTCTGTCTCGACCTCGTTCTTGGGTCCGAGAGATGTTCTCGAGAAAAATTATCGGTTCTATTATTATTTTTAATTATTTAAGTATAAAAAAAGTGTAATAAATATATATTAATTATTAAAAAATAGAATTGGGGACGGGGACGGGGTCGGGATATGCATTTCCTATTTTTTGGGACCCGACCCTGCGGATATTTTTGTCATCCCCTAATGTAGAGACATGAAAATACGAGTTTAGATAAATGTAAATAAACTTTTGGAATATAAATTTTAGAGAGATAAATAAAAAGATGTAGGAAAAAAATAGTGAAAGAAAAGTTAAAGACAAGAAGAGAAAAATTTTAGAGAAAAAAAGTAAAGTTGGGAGGAAAAGATATGTTAAAGAAAAAAAAAGAAATTATAAACAAAGACAAAAATTATGGTGAAAACAAATTTAGAGATAAAAACAAGATTCAAAATATAATTTTAAGAGAAAATAAATAAATACAAAGATGAATAAAAGTTGAAAATTGAAGGAGAAAATAAAATATAATTTTCTGAAGAAAAAATAGGTTACGAACAGAAAGAAAAGTTATAAAAGATTGAAATTTTAGAGAGAAAAAAGTTAGGAAAAAAAACAAAAATACAGAAAAAATTTGGAGAGGGACAAATAATAATAAATATTCCAAATATGAAAATTTGGAGAGAGAAAAAGAAAGTTTGTAGAGAGAAATTTAGAATTAAAAAAATTTTAGACTGAGAAATAAATTTTTTAGAGATAAATACGAGAAAGAAAAAAAAATTGAGTATTAGAAGAAAAATCAGATTTTGAAAAACAAAAACGTGTTCTTGAAAACTACTTTTTTTTTTTTTTAATTTACATAGAATTTCAAAATGGTTTTTGAAAAAGAAAAAACAGAAAAGTTCAAAAACCAGAAAATTGAATTGGTTATCAAACAACCTTCTTTTTTTAAAACTAAAAACCAAAAACCAAAAATAAAAGACGAAATGGTCATCAAACGGGCCCTAACGAATCCAAGTAGAGTTTGAAAACCAAATTCAAGAAAAATGGCTATTGTAGTGGACGACTATTCTTAAGTTGAAGGCTTGAACTATATATATAATGGTACAATCAAGTTCACGTTGAATGCTTGAACTGTAAAGATAATATATACTGTTTGGGGAGGAAAATCGCTATGTCACGTGGAGGGCAGGAAAACACCCACGTAGGCGACATGTGAGGACAGCTCCACCTCGAACCTTCCGAGGTGGGTTACTTGGTCATTTGATCTCCATATTACCTATGATAAGGATTCGATATGCTCCAGGACCGACATGCCGAGTCTGACATGTCCGATCTATTGTCCGACGCGAATAATTGCAATCGGAAGGTCTATCGGATCCCAAACCTATAAATAGAATGCACTATTTCCATACCCGGTATCAAATTTCTCCTCGAAGTTGCTATTGAGTTCGAGTTGCTTTACTAACTTGAGCATCGGAGAGTTTGCCCTCTTGTGTAGGTCATCTCGTCGCGTCCCGAGTCAGAGAGCTTGTGTTTCCGACCTTGACCAGGTCCGACCTCGTCCCATTTTTTGCCTAAACATTGGCATCGTTGATAAGTGAATTTTGGGTCTAGTAATTTAGGGTGTTCTTGAGTTATTTGATAGTTTTTACGGACATTTTCTTTAGGTAGATTAATCGTTTTAAGTATTTATTTCTTTTGTAGGACTTGAATTGAAGAAGAGGAGAAAAAGAGCAAATAAATAAACAAAAGAGAGACAAATTCTAGTGCGTTGGGCGCCGAGGCGTCGAAACTTGACAAAATGGTAGAATGTTGGGCGCTTAGGCGCTCAACCGTCTATGGGAGAGGACATTTTAAGTAATTCGTACTACAGAGCATCCAAGATGGTATAGCCAACAACCTCTATTGATTCAACCCCCAGCGTGAGGTGAATACCAAGAACGCTGAAGATCAAGTCCAAGGAAACAGTGGGATCGATCAGCCTCGCAGATCGGCTTGAAATGGTAACCCAACACTTCCTTCAGCTTATCCACGATAGAGCAAAACCCACCGAGGTCGGGGTGGGACTTCCAAAAAAGTAGCACGGAAACCCTGCTAGCCTATAGTAGACCCTGAAGTTCTAGCTACCATTCAGCTCGAACTCGACAACATGCGCACCCGAGTGCGCATAATGGAGGAGACATACAACAACATGTTACAAGCAAATCGTACAGGATCTCAGTCTTGGGTCCCTATGGAAGTGGAAGAGCAACACTTTGAGGGTGAAACTCGAGATCCTCCTTTACAACCTGAGAATGATGATCAACACCTCGTTGCTGATTACAATCGTCAGGAGGGCGACCTAAGGAAAATACTGGCCGACAAGAAGAAGAAGAACTCCGCTCTACGAGGTGTGGATGTCTCTCCTACTTGTTCGTAGAAAAATTCGAACGTGAAAGCCCAATCATGATTTACTCTGATTGTACCTCAAGGAGTAATTACAAGGGAAGAGTTCGACCTAATGAAAAGCAAGATTAATGCTCCGGTCGAGGCTTATAAAGCAAAAATGTGAAATGAAAGAGAGCATGTTCGATGATAGCAAGATGGGCAAATCGCCATTCACTTCGGACATCCTCGAGGCGCCGATCCTGGCAACGGTGCCAACAACTTGTTGGGACTTTCTCTACCTTCAAAAATATTAGAGACTCGTGCAAGCGCACACTGTTAGGGATGTGTTTGAACATGTGGGAAATTCCCTCTCTACCCCTCATTAATCAATACGCACGTTTTGGCAAAATAGTCTTTAAAATTGCACCAGGTGCATTTTCCTAGAAAAAACCGCATTTTTCTCATATTTTTCCTAAAGTACCATAGTTTGACTTTTATTCAGATACGTTCTATGCATGTTCTACTTTAAGAATATGTGATACTTTTTAGCAAATAATGATGGGAAAGGGGTAAAAAACGTGGTCAAACAAGGCTATCGACACATGTTTTTGTAGTAAAAAGTCAACCCTAACACCGACCAAGTTCAAAACACCCACCATGAAACCATATGATGGATTCACAGACCCAAAAGATTATATGGAAGTCTTTGAGGGTCTAATGGACTTCCAGGCTGCATCCGACGACATCAAGTGCCAAGCATTCTAGATTGCTTTGACTGGAAGTGCTCGACTTTGGTACCGAAGGCTGCCAACGAGGTCGACCTCGACCTATAGTCAGTTGATGAAAAATTTCATCAGCCAGTTCTCTTCTCGGCACTATGACAAGAAAACAACCACACACCTCACCACCATTCGACAAAAGGAAGACGAGCTTTTAAGAGATTATGTGACCAGGTTCTAGGAGGAACAATTGAAGCTCACCCACTGTTCGGACGACGACTCTGCTATGTGCTACTTCCTTATCGGCTTGACCGATGAAGCCCTAACTGTTAAGTAGGGAGATGAGTCTCCGGTAACCTTCGTAGAGATTTTGTAGAAGGCCAAGAAGGTAATTAACAGTCAAGAGCTGCTCCAGAACAAGACAGATCGGATAGAGAAGAAATCTGATCAGAAGAGGATGAATCAGTCTGAAAAGGGCAATGCAGACTCCAAGTCTCAAGACAAGGGGTCGACATCTCAGTCCTCCCAGGCATTCAAACTCAGGCTCCAACCGAGGCCGACCTTATTAGTGATATACTCCCACCACCATCCCAGTCTCAAAGATTCTTATTAGTATCGAGGAGACTGGGATGTAGTGGCACGACCCGTCCCAAAACATTTACTAGTCTTAGAACGAGTCGTGCCAACCACATGCCCCGACTAACTACGGAGTCCGTGGTCAATTTCTTATTCTCTTTGACCTGAACTTTGACTAACAAGCACTGGACGTAAACAGAATAAAATAATAATCTCTACAGAACAACTCTTTTGTTATCCATTCTCAACAATCTTTTCTATCAATATTTTGTAAATATAAAACTCTTTACAAAAATAAACTACATATATGTACAAAATGATATGCGTGGCACAAACTGATCTACTTTCTCCTTGAAACTCTAAGAAACTCAGGTACACCCTAGGGGCAAAAACAAATGATAAACAGTGAGCTGGGAAGCTAAGAGAGTGGTAAGTTAATAAGAAAAATATTCGTATAGGACTTATTTCTTAAACAACATAAAGTCAGGCTCTTAAACAAACTCCATAAACTGCAACAACAAACTTTCTCATTAAAACTTGTAACAAGGATTTCTTTCCAGGCAAATCAATAAGGCAACGCTCTCAAGTGTAGGATTTGGAATCTGGATTTGGCCATAATTGCCTCGACATTCTCCTGCATCCCCTGCGACCCAGTTACACCAACTTCTCAACCTGCTCCAAAACAAATTCTTTCAAACATAAAACAGTCTAGTGAAAACTCAACACCACACATGTACCCATATTCTATTCTGGTCTACTAGCGTAGAGTAATCTCAATACACACAGCAGAATAATTCTGGTGTACTAGCATAGAGTAATCTCAATACACATAACAGAATAATTCTGGTGTACTAGCATAAAGTAATCTCAATACACATAGCAGAATAATTCTCTCAATGCGTGGAGTCAAATGGTCCCAATACCTTTCTATTTCTGGGTATACTATAGAAACACATTCACATAGCATACGGATATTCGCCTGGATATAATAACATGGTGGTTTGAAAACTATTCTCAATCTCATAAACTGTTCTAAAATTCTTTTCTTCTACCTTCCAATAACTTTTTTAGCTTTCTCAAATCATTTCTAAAATATTTATTTCTAACAATATTTCATAAAATTCTAAAATCATTTTCTGAAATATCTTTCTAAATAACATTTCAAACATTTCTCTAAAATCGTAAAACACTTCTAAATTCTCAGAAACATTTCCAAATTCTTAAACAAAGACATTTTACTTCATTCTCAGCAGAAATGCTAATACATAATATATATAATTTCCCATAAACAACTTTCAGATAGATATACATAATATATATTATGTATGCTAAATCATACATAATATACACGTTTTGAGTATGCCCTCCGCTTCAACTTTCGCACCTTCAATAACAAGGTCGAGTATGAAGCACTACTGGCCAGACTATGCATGACCAAAGGACTTGGAGCAAATTTCATCTAAGTATACAATGATTCTCAGTTGATAGTGAATTAATTGAAAGAAGAATACCAGGTGAAGCACTCCCGTAAGGAGAAGTCGCTTAGCAAGATAGGTCGCACCTCGCCCAGTTTAACACTTATATGTCATTCAGATTCTAGATTAGAAAACTCAAATGCAGATGCTCTAGCTAAATTGACATCTGCGTACGAGACCGATCTGGCAAGATCGGTTTCAATGGAGATACTTGACACTCTATCCATTATAGAGCTTGATGTGATGGAGATTGACTCTCAGCCTCCATCATGGATGTATCTGGTCAGGACATACCTGACAAGCAGTGTCCCGACAGATCCAAAAGAAGCAAAGAAGCTCGGTCGGAAGGCAGCTTGGTTCATACTCTGAGATGGAACTCTATACAGGCGTGGATTCTCCCTTCCACTCCTCAAATGCTTAACTTCTGAGGACGGGAACTATGTCTTTAGGGAAATGCACCAAGAAGTGTGTGGAAACCACTTGGAGGCCAGGTCTTTAGCCGCCAAAGTGGTCCGACAAGGCTACTATTAGCTAACCCTTGACCTAGACACGTAGGAGTTTGTGAAAATGTGCAACAACTGCCAGCGCCTCGTGAACATCATCCACCAACCACCCCAACTGCTCACTCCCATCACAGCACCTTGGCCGTTTGCTCAGTAGGGAGTAGACCTGATGGGACCCTTCCCCCTAGGCAAAGAGCAAACCAAGTTCGCCGTAGTAGCGTTGGACTATTTTACTAAATGGGCCGAGGTCGAGGCGCTCATGACCATTTTTGAAGCAAAGTCACAACCTTCATTTGGACAAACTATCTGCCGTTTTGGTATCCTAAACTCTATTGTGACTGACAACGGAAAATAGTTCGGTAACACCAAGTTTATGGAGTTTTACGCCAAGCTCGACATCAGCCATTTGAGCTCGTCTCCTGCACATCCTAAAACAAATGGACAAGTTAAAGCAATCAACAAGATCATCCACTGTGGTCTTAAGTTGAGATTGGACGCTAGAAAAGGGTGATGGGTTGTGGAGCTCCTTGAAGTCCTATGGTCCTACCGAACAACTTTGTGTGACTCAACCAGAGAAAATCCCTTCTCATTGGCTTTTGGCTCCGAGGTCGTGGTACCAGTTGAGATCGGAATGCCAACAAAAAGAGTTGACAATTATAATCAAGTCAGGAATGAGGAAAAGTTGCTCCTTAACCTTGATCTTCTGAAGAAAAAAGGGAGATTTAGCAATTACGGTTGGCAGAATACCAGAATCGGATGGTAAGACACTACAATGCTCGAGTCCGACCTAGGAGTTTCTAGGTCGGACATCTAGTCCTCCGAAAAGTTCAGAAGCATGTTGACGCGCTGGAACAGACCTGGGAAGAACCATTGGAAGTCAAGGGCATAGTGCGTCTAGGCACGTACATGTTGGCTGATCTGGAAGGGAGTTTACTCACACATCATTGGAATGCAGAGCACTTGAAATGCTATTACCCTTGAATTGTATAATAGTTCAAAGTTCTTTTGGACTTGTATAAATATTTAAGGAATCGCTGTAATAAAAGTGTTCTGTCTATTTGATTACATGTTTTATCTTGTAATGAGTTAGACCTAAAATCAAATGGGGACCACATACTACAAGATCTCGAGGTATGATATGAAGGATTTTACAATTAATTACGAAGTGCGAGGTGCGATTCAGGGGATAACAAAGATGAGATTGGGCAAATTGAGAGTCTGTTTCATTCATTCCAAAACAAAGGACTATATGCCTGAAGTCTTGAAACTATTACATCAAAAGGAATAGTAGAAAACGGTAAAATTTAAAGATAGACTAGAAGCCGTTCAGGAGCTTCCAAGGTGTGACCCGAGCTCCTCCTGCGAGGCCAACAAGTCAAGTTCTTGGGAGTTGCCAGCGCCAGCCTCTTGAGACGATGGAGCAGAAGGGGCAGGTGGAAGTATCCCGTCCTTGCCTTGTGTGATATGGAGGGCATCACTCTCTTGAGTTAGGCCGTCGTCCTCCTCGTCATCATCCTTGACCTCGAAATTAAGGTCTTTTATCTACATGTCTGCCAGACTTTGGGGGCCAGGAGTATCATTCGAACCTGACACCCACTTTTCAGCATATCTTAGCCTGATGGGTTTGATGTCGAACTCTGGGGCCACCTCCACGATACCTTTCATCACGAACTTGAAGCCAGCATCGTTGAAGTCCTTTGCAAAACCATCAAAGTCAGGATGGTTCCGGATAGCTTCTTCAAGAAGCACTCCATTGCTGAACTTTGCAGATGTAGCTCCACCTTAGCCTTCAAGTCCTCCACCTTCGGAGTTCCTGCGCCACATATAAGATGGTTGTTCCACCTCATCAATTCGAACTTCTCTTTGTCCATCCCCTTGACGACTACGTGGGCAGATCGTAGCAACTCCTTTTGGCGGACTGCTTCCTTCTATGCGCTTTTTAGTTTAGCCCTGTCCGCCTCAGATTTAGACTTCAAAGACTCGATCTCGGCCTTTGCCTCCTTTAGCTCCCCCTCTAGGGCAGTAGCAGTTTATAAGGCTGCGGAGGAGGCCTCATGTTCCTTCATCATCATCGGGGCATGACAGGCAGCCGCATGCGCCTACGCAAAAACAAAGAAGGAGACTCGTTCGCCTGAGTGCTTAAAACATTTCAAGTCGTAGGGGATGGAAGATCGTACCTCGACAGTATAGTCGATCATCCTCTGGATGGCCGACCCAGGAGCGCTCACGAACTTCAACGCCCTCCTCAAGCAACGATCGAACCAGGCGCTGGACATTTGTGCCGCTTTCTCATTGACGCCAGAACTTGCAGGTTTAATCTTGAACCTCATCCTGATGTCGAATGTTGCCCCCATCCTAGCTTTGGGATTGTCCACTAGTCCAACAATGTTGTAGACCCTCACCTCGGGCATGACATCATTAGAGAAGATAGTCTTCCTCTTCTTCTTTTTGGATTTCTTGGGGGGGGGGGAGATCTCCTTGATACTTCTTGGAGAGGCGAGACATCAAGTTCCTCAAGGGAAGTTTCGATATCCCTCGTCTCCACTAAGGGGTTGCTCCTTACGAGCCCTTCATCTACCATGACCTCAAGAGTGGCGTTAGTAACTCCTGAGCTTGAGCCCGTCCCACATTTAGATGGGCGCTCACCATTAGGGCACTTGCACTTCACACCTTTGGAAAACCTGCAAACTATGGCTGCAAAAATACAAGTGGTGAGAAATAAAGAAAACAAGAGCGAATATAAAAGCAAGGGTATAGGTTCCAAAGTTGACCTACCTAGTTCGGAGTTCGGTCTTCGTGAATCTAGAGATGAAAGTAAAAGGTTGTTGTCAAGCAACCCGGAAGCCAACAGAAGCTTGTTTGTCAACAAAGATCCGACCTTTCTCCCGCTCTTATACTTGTCTTTGTAATATTTCAAAATGTCGAAAGTCGGTTGGGTCAATTAGGGAGCAGGCCTGATAGCGACTGCATGACAAAAGAAAAGGTTAAAAAACAAGTGTAATACATGTATAAAGCTACAACAGACACAACCTCTTACCTAAGTTCTCAAATCTTTGAGGAACATTGAAAAAGGACAGGTATCACTCGTTCTTCACCAACCACTCTCCAGAGGCATAAAACCATTTATCTACCTACCTCTTTATGGATGTGGGGCCTTTAACAATAACCCCTGTGAAGGGAATGTGCACCAAACCCAACACCATGTGCCCTTTCTTGCGCATAAATAAAAACGTACAGGCTTCTTGGAGATTCGCTTAACCTCAAAATAAGCGAGAAGCTACTCGGCCCTAAGCAGCTCGAGACCCTCAACTCCGCGAGCTCTAAGCCAAAATAACATTGTTAAACCAAAAGCGACACCCCATCTATTGGGGGACACCTGGGCTAGAGTAAGTCCAGTTCGGACTAGGAACTTTTGGATAAGGGGATGAACAGGTAGGCGAAAGACATACTCACACATCTTTAAGTGAAGTGTGACACACCCTTCTGCAGGGTTGTCAACATGCTCACCTTCAGTAGGAAGGCGAAGGCCTATGTTGTCTGGAATACTATACCTCTTACGAAGGGGTCCTAAATAGCTTTCCAGCATTTTGGAAGAGTACTCTAACCTTTAGCCTAATGTGGAAGCGTCACTATCTTCTCCCTCATCTTATGAAAACCTAAAGTTTTCTATCTCATCAAATTCGGCATCTAACCTATCAGCTAGTTCCTCGCTGGAGCTAACCTTTCTAGGGGAAGAGGTGTTAGGGTTCCGACCTAAGGTACTGAATAATCTACTACTGGAAGAGCTCAACATGAATAAAAAAAGGAAATGTGCAGAAGTATCAAAAGGCAGAGACTGACCTAGAGAGTGAAAATCCATCTCCGCCATACACGTCTCCAGAAAGCGACGACTCGGATTGTTCAGAAGTTTAAACGTCGGAGCACTTAGGTGAACTGTCAGTTGTTGATTCGACCTTCGGTTTCTCAACTGGCGATAATTTTCACTACGAAATTGGAAATCACCACGTCGGCATAATTTCCCATCAAATAAAGAACTTCTCTGCAAGATCAATCTTGAACTTACCAAAGAGGGTGTCAATGTTTGGGGGAGGAAAATCACTATGTCACGTAGAGGACAGGGACGCACCCACGTAGGCGACATGTGAAGACTGCTCCACCTCAAACCTTCCCAGGTGGGTTACTTCGTCATTTGATCTCCATATTACCCATGATAAGGGTTCAATATGCTCTAGGACCGACATGCCAAGTCCGATATGTTCGATCTATTGTCCAACATGAATAACCGTGGGTCGGAAGGTCTGTCGGATCCCAAACCAATAAATAGAGGGCACCATTTCCATACCAGGTATCGAATTTCTCCT